>NC_086316.1:43204909-43511889 GCF_963924245.1 Chroicocephalus ridibundus
GCTGGGACTTTAAGTTACTTGATACTTCTAATCAGCTAATTGAGCTCCAAAGATCATTTTGACTTATTGTGTTATGTGTCATTGCAGAAGATTTCATTGGGAGCTTTCAAATGAGAGCTGATCCACTGATAAAAATATGGCATGGTTAAAAAAAAAAAAAAGGTGAGATGAGAAAAAAATACATTTTTTTCTGTTTTTTAATTTTACTTCTTGATTTGAAAACAGCTGCTGAAAACACGAGTAACTGGGCCCACAGACCCCATAAACAAAAGTGGTTTTTTGAGCGGCAGAGAGGGCTGGGAGAACAAGCTTAAGTCATTTATTTTTTCATGGTCAGATTTCTTTACCCTGGATAATTTCACAGATCTGGAACAGAAAGTGGTTGAAGAGCAATGTCAGACATATATGTGGCAAATGAAAGGAAGGAAATGGCCTTGAGAATGGGAGTGATTACATCTTGGAATAGGTCTACTGGTGACAGGTTAATTAATTTGCATTGCTTTTGAACACTCATGTTTGCTGAGATGAACTTGGTGATTAGGTTCAGGAAATCCACACTTTTGCACCCGAACATTTTTGCTTCACCCTAACACAAACTACCTACTAACTTCCCTAGCTGGGATTTCTTGGGCAATAATTTCTGCAGCCCTTATGCTGAACTCGTTTTTTCCTGGTGAGTTTACAGCTTTTGGTAGTCATGCACTCCCGCAGCACGGCTGCAGGATGCCCCTCACACAGGTCAAAGACCAAATCTCCAATTATTTCCTAAGGGCCCAACGTTTATACACTTACTCATTTTCTGCTCTTTCACATGCTACTTTAAACAGCTTCCAGTACCAAGACCGACATTGTTCGCACTGTGTTATGAGAACTGCAAAGCTGATAGCTTGTCCTTTGTGTATGTGTTCATTTGTCAAACTGGGGGAGCATTCTGGCTGAAGTATAAACATTTTGAAGCAATCATAGTGCAGAGGCAGCTCTATTTATTTAATGAACTAGTGAACTGAGGTGGGACTGAGAAATAGAGGGATTATTAAACAAATAGCATTCCCCCCCAAAACGAAGGGGAAGTTACCTCTTTAAAATCCTCCGTTGCCCAGGAAAATTCCAGCTTTTGATCACTCTTTGTCCAGTGAAATCCATTTAATAACAAGCCGGGAAAGCCTCTCTGCATGTTGTGGCTGTCTATTCCAAATGGCCGACTGCCAGCAGTTTTGCTGAGAGTGGGAGACATCTGATATTCCAGCACAGAGAAAGAGAGCGAAAGCATCACCAGGATGCAGGGGATCAGAGAACTGAATGGCATTCAGAGCACAGCCTGTATTTTCTGTGCGGTTTGAGAGGCAGCACAAGTTGTACAAAAACATAATTTGGCTGGTGACCAGCCTTTCTCCAACAGGCTCTTTTTAAGCTCTAAACATGTAAAAGATGTTCTTATTATTTACAGGTTGTTACATTAGGGCTTGAACAGCTCCAATGTGAGTCAAACTGTCCTTCAAGGCAGGAGTGAAAGAGGAAGACCTTACAGATCTTTCTGAGGAGCGACTACGACATGCAGGAGTACTTTGTGCTGTGTGTTAGCCCCATGTTTGAACTTTCCCCGGTACCAGGCTTCAACACAATGTGCTCACCACACTTCACGTTAGTTGGCCTAGATGTACTTTCTGAGTTTACTTGTCTTTGCCTCAACAGTAGCAAAACTTCCTACTGGACCTGCACAAAATACCTGCATGGCACTATGGAATTAAACGCCCAATTAAATTGGGCACATACTACACAGTCAGCATAAAACTTCTTCCTGTTAGCCAGCAAAAACCTCTCCCAGCCTCACTGTGTCTCTCAGGCCGTGCTGGTGTGCTATCTAGGCTAGATGCTCAACCCTGAGCCAGGTTTTGGGCTCAGCTTTGTAAGTCGTCCACTTTGCAGTGAGGTTGCAGCCAGTGTCAGCTAGCCGTGGGAAGGTCTCCAGTGCCTCCCATTTTCATGCCCAAGGCAAAAATGGGCTCTTTCATGAGTCTGCATGGAGGAATCACAGAGCCTCTGAGTTTATTACATTTTTAGGACATGTCTGCCTGTACACCTGGGTGACAAACACCAGCTACCACCGGGCTGGCGAGGGCTCGCTGCTCATGCCTGGGTGGTCAAATGGAAGTACAAAAAAAATCTTGCTTAGCTCTGCAGTGAGGACACTTGACTTGACATTAAAGTCTAGAGTTCCCAAGTCTACTCTCGGGTTAGGACCCTCCGCACAGCCCGCTCTAACAGTTCTGAGCTCTCAGTCCTTTCCATTGCCAGATAAAACCCTGACAGAAGGAGCTGAGTACCTTGATTCCCCTGCAGTCATTACTTGAAAATTACTGCAATGAACATCATTAAAGTCTTTGAAAACAACATGCCACTCACGTACACTCATGTTGCAAGTATTCATGAGCAAAACTTGACGATTTCTGTATAATTAACAGAAAAAAAAGCAGGATTTAAATAGAATCGGTCAAGGTGAATAATGTCAGACAGTTTAAAGTTTACATTTCTCATAACTCAGGATGTTAGTAGAGCACTCAGCTCAGTAATAATAGAGAAATTTCAGCCCTTTAATATCACATATTAACGTGTTCCACTGAATTAGTATCATGTGGGTTAACTCCCGTAGGCAGCTAAGTATCGCACAGCCACTCGCACACTTCCTCTCCTCACCCTGCTGTGGGATGGAGGAGGAGCAAAGGAGGAGTGAAAGCAAAAAAACTTGTAGGTCCAGAAGAAAAGTGTTCGATAAGTGAGGAAAAGTGAAAGAAAAAACAGAGAAAACTAAACAAAACAGGTGATGCAAAGGCAGTCACTCACCGCCTCCCGGGGCTGACTGATGCCCAGCCAGTTCCCGAGCAAAACATGACTAACCTCCCTAAAGCCTCTGCCCTCTGTTTTGTTGCTGAGCGTTTCATTATAGGATGTGGAGCATCTCTTTGGCTAGTTCGGCTCATCTGCCTGGCTGTGTCCCCTCCCAGCCACTTGCCCACCCCCGGCCTCCTCCCAGGGGTGTCAGTGGGAGAAGGAGAGGCCTGGATACCGTGCAAACACTGTTCAGAAACAGCCAAAACATTGCTGTGTTATCAGCATTGTTTTGGCTACAAAACACAGCGCCGTGCAAGCTACTATGTGAAAATTAACTCCATCCCAGACAGACTCTGTACTGATGGTTTTATCCATAATCTCTGGTATTTCCTTGACTGGATTTGCATAGTCAGAACCATGGTCCATATTTGACAGGCAAATGCCACCACCCTTTCTGTGCCTAAGGGGAACAGATAGAAGTATAAACCTGCCTCAGTGCCTCGAGAAGTCATGGCACAAGTCCTACTTCAGTAGCCACAAGGCAGAGCCCTCGCACAGTGAAGTCCATACCATGCTTGCTCACAGAGGGTGAGGGGTAGGAGTGCACTGAATGAACCTTCAGCTGGTCCTGCTCAGATCGAAAAAATTAAACTGAAATGTGCTTTCTGCTGACAATGATTCCTCCAGATTCAGAGACCACCGTGTCGTTCCTTGGAGAAGACAGACTCTGACTTAAGGCAGGCTTTGCCAAACAGTTTCTAAGTAAGCTCTAGGCTGTAAATACATCTACTTTCTGTTTAACCTAGTGTCTGTTTTGAGATGACCCCAAGCTGCCAATGTCAGGACACTTTACCAGTGTCATCTCCGTAGTTGTTTTCCGAGAAAGACAAAAACATGAGAAAAACATAGTTGCAGAGCCACAGGTGGACGCATGTGCTGAAACATGGTAACCCTTTCCCATGGGGACCAGTGGCCAGGCACAGCAGCAAGAAAGGGCCATGGCGACATGAACTCTTGAGGTGTTGTGGAAGGGCATTCAAGGATGTAAAGTTTTGTGTCGAGGCACTAACCTGTACCCTCACTGTCCTTCTCACTGGTCAGACTGGTGAGCCACAGGGGATACTCATTTAGCTTATACCCTGATGTGTAGTTACAGTTCACTTCCTCTTTTGAGAAGGAACATAGCAATGCTAGTAGTGAGTTTGTCTAATTCTGTTTTCTTTTATTATATTTTTATAGAAAATTGTGTTAATTTTAGTGGTGAGGGGCATAATTTGGGGACTTTTTGGAATGAAATTTGAAATTACAGATTATGAGGTAGCACTACAATAAAACCCGTCCAGTCACTGAAACAATGCACTACGGAAGAATTTAAGCTCCAGAAACAGGCGCTGGAGTAACAAATAATAATAGTAATAATAATTACAGTTTAAGAGCTTTTAACTATATACAGCTTAAGCAATTATTTAATTTATGTGTCTGCATGAACTAACAGGACGTAAAGCTGTAAGGGGATGGCATAATTTTCTATTCAAATTATTGTATTTTTGTACATATGTTGTGTTGAAAGAGGCAGAGGTCAACAAAGGAATAAGAATATGGCCCAGCTTAAATGTCGCTTTCAGATTCACTCAAATAACTCCCAGGCTTCAATTATTTTATCTGACTGCCAGGTACGTGATTGTAGGCACTTTTGGGTTTGTTTTCTTCTCTTAGTTAATGAACAAACAGGTTAAAGGCAGAAGTGAGATGATAATTTCAATGTTTCTGTTGATTAAAAAAGCTAACAGTGGATGACACAGGAAAAAAAGCGGAGTCTCATTTCTTGAGTACATCTACATGTACACAAATCACTTAAGATCAGGCCATCAAATGCCATATAAAATGCCCATATACTTTATACACACGGTGCTTATGAACATCATCGGTTGTTAGTATGATACAAGCCATGTTTTCTAAAAGCAAGTGTGAGAGTAACAAGGGTGTTCAATTTTGCAAATCAAATAGCTGACATTAGCCATGACAAATGTACAAGTGGCTTCAGGCGTTGGAAATTACAATGGGGTTTGGGGCAGAGGGATTTAGCCACATAACTTCCATTAATTTCAAAGACAGTCGAATGGCTAGATGCCTTGGTTAACTTTGTAAAAATTTTTGTCTTTTTAAATCAAAGCCTAATACTAACTAGTATTTGATCTCAGCTTGGTTTTTCTTGCAGATGTTTCAAATCAGCAAGGAAAGACACCAGTGCCTAACCTTCTGTTCAACTACTTTGCTTCCCCCCAGTTGCCTTTTCCTATTTATGCTAATAAGTGAAATACTAATAATAGCTTTTTATGTTCCTAAGAACCAAAGCAAGGCCCGCTTGAGTTTACTTAGCAAGACCCTTTTTATTTGGGAACACATGTACATGCTGATTAATTGTGAAATGCAGCTACTGAAAGTGAGATCCGGCAACCAAACAAGTAAGGGGCTGAAATGGTCTATAAACTCTGCTTAGTCCAAATTAGCAATGTGGGCAACAATAGTGCGTTGTGGTTTTGTCTTCAATTGCATATATTAACAGCTACACATGCAAAACAAATTCCCCTTTGTGGAGAATGAATTATGTAAATGTAATTTATAGCATTAATTTGGACTTGTAAATTTAATCCACTCAAACATAAAAAGGTTTCCGTGCACTGAATATTCCTGAGGTGCTTTAATACGCTTAAAATAAATATTGAGCAGCTGACAGAAAAACATGCCCTCCATATCACAAAAGCTGTTTTAAAACAATAATTTAAGTGCCTAATTAATATTTACTACCCAGGGATTAGACTCCTAAGTAAATTTTCTTTCTAAAATATTAATTGTGCAATCTATACAGGTGGCAGGTATTTATGGGAATAGATTGCAAATGAGCAAGTCAAAGGCACATTATAAATGTTGCTATATTAAAAAATACTTGCCATGTAATAAGAGCAGTTGATACAAGAGAGAGTTCAGGTTTCAGGTCTTCGTCACATGAAGCACATTTTCCACCAGCTCCCAAGCTTCCTGAAAGTAAGGGTAGTGTAATTTCCCAAAAAGAACTTTTGTTTGAAAGGATTTGTGTTAGTAATGCCCCATCAAGTGCTTGTTCACCAAAAGAGAAACACAGTGAGGCGCAGCCCCAAAAGAGCAGTGAGGTTGCCGCGCTCTAGCTGTTGGGCTACCCTGTCCTTGTGCCTTTCTTTGACCATTACCTGCTTCAGCTTTTGAGCTGATCCATACCTCAGAACTCGTTAAGCTTTACCAGATCAAACTAGCTTGGTTTAGGACTTTTTGGTTCTGAAATTCAAAAAAGAAATTTGACTGGGTGAAATAAGGCAAATCTGCCAAATGAAAATGGTACCAATTTGTTTCCTTTGCTTTTTAGCGCAGAGAGAAGAAAAACATGTCTGTAACTGTGAGTACTGTATGATTTCTCTCTCTGAAGTGCATCTTCAATTATCTGTCTCAGGGACTATAACACCCTTTTTTACAACCAGTCATTTTGCCTTGCTTCAGCCAAACCCTCCTTATCCTCAGTAATGGATTAGTTTGCATTTAGACTACAAACAAATCCTTGTGGTTTTTTTTTGAACACTGTCTTTATTTAAAAATTGTGTCTTGCAACTTCATCTTAATGCAAAGCTAGTAACTGAATAATACTAAACCTTGCTGTGTGTCCAGCCACCTGGAAGCAAGTCTGAGGAAACCAAACCTCCCACCAGACACATGAGATCCAGGCTTGATGGAATTAAGCAAAGCTGCTGGTGGGAGGACTTTTGTAATCTGATGAGGGGTTTTTTAAGGTTGAAGGTGGTGGGTGTGCTCATAAAGGAAATTAATTTATGTGAAATCAGCGTTCTATCATGACCACTGAAAAAAGGAAAATATAAAGAGCCAGGTTGCTGCAGCGGTAGAAGGTCTGTCAGGTGTTTGACCACTGGGCATTAGTGCATACCAAGGGCAAGGTTTGAGGAGGATGAAGTGATGCTTTGGGAACCCCTTCTGACCTGAAGGAGCGGTGGCTAGGGACAGTGGTGTAGCAGCATGGGTTTGTCCCTACTTACATGTCTGTGGGAAAGGAGAGAGGCCTACGCTGCCGAACGGCAAGAGGGTTCCCACACTCTCAGGGTATTGCCTGTCAATCACCACCAAGCGGAGAAATCTGATTAAGGCAATCAATGATTTTTATATAAATATCTAAGTAAACAAAATAATATTCTAAAATTAGAATTCAAAAATTCAAAAAAAATATGCTAAAAAAAATACAATATATTCACCCAGATGTTAACTATTTTGTTTTATATTGTACACTCAAATAAAGGCAAGTGCATGTGATAAATTCATCTGAAGGCGCAATCATTCATAGGCTTTTAATTTCTCCTCTTTATAAAGAAAGACAAAAATGACCTGCCGGTGATCATAGTACATTGGAGGCACGTTTGTATCATTTGCATGTGCTGATGCCAGGAGGCACAAAGCTGCTGTTTCTCTATTATGAAGTTTAGACATGTTTCACTTTTTTGTGGGCATTGAAGTTAAACAAGTAATGACAAACTGGCTTATTGCTATTTAGCTTCTAAATCACAAAAATCCAATCCTGTAATTTGTGCAATCTGTGGAAAAAAAAGACAAGAAAAAGCTTAGTTTTAACTAAAGGCTGTTCCTCATGGTTCACTGAAATTACTTAAGACTTAATAAACTACTCTTCTGCTAAAATTAAATCTGAACTTTATGCTTTCCCAAATCATGTTAAGAGTTTGGACAAGAGCTATAACAGCTTTTGGAAGAGTCTTTAATTGCTCCAGAAGCTAATTAATTCAGAAATAATTTTGGAATAGGGATCTGCACAATGCTCCTGAATTGTTTTCTGGATCACTGTTGGTCACTTTTAAGTTAGATTCATACAATCTTGTTGTATAGCTGTCCTGGTTTGGGGTAGAACAGAACAAATTTTCTTTTCAGTAATTTTACTTCTCGGTTAAGTCTCTTCTAACTAACTGCACTCTCTGAAATTAACAGCATATTTTTCAGAGTGTCTGCCGCTAGCAGTGATAAGGCTGGATGTTTATAATGAATATGAAGGAACAGTACCCAGAGAAGCTCCTGCTTATACTTATTTCTGTAACACTCAAGGTCAGGTAACTTTGTTGTGTGCCCCATTGGAGGGTTGAAGTGGGAGAGCACAGAGGGGTCCCACCTCCGGGGAGGAGCGGACAGGACGGGGGACCCAGAACTGACCCACGGGGTGTTTTATTCTGTCAGCATCGTGCTCAGTATAAAAGCTGAGGGATCAAAAGGGTCGGCCTCTTTCTTCAATGGCTGGCATCCAAGGAGGACTCTGTCTGTTTGTCTGGCTTTGATCCCAATCCCTGCGTTCCTGAGTCCAGATGCTGAGTTTGGTTCCTGTCCGTTGCTGAGTCCAATCTGTGACTTTCCCAGTGCCTGCAGGTGATGTGATCATCATCCTGGGAACTCAGTACTGGTTCTATATATATTGTATATGTTTTATTATTTTCTCTTTAAAAGATTTTCTTTTTATTATTAATATTTCATTAAAGTAGTTTTAGTTTTCGTTTCAACCTGTAAGTCTCTCTCCCTTATTCTGTCATTCGTTGGCCACGCCCATGGCCAGCCCAAACTAAGCCATGACAATAGCTCATTTAATATTTAGCAAAGCTTTGAGAATTCTAGCAAAGAACATTTTCAAGGAATTCAGAGACTTTTAAAGTTTAATATCTCTAAACATTTTCTTTTCAACTACCATTATATTACGATAGTTGTATAATTCCTCTCCACAGTCCATAGGAGGACCGCAGCATGGGAAAAACATGGGAAATTAATTCTAGCAAAGTAGTTTTCTTTAGAGTATGCAGCACATCTTCTAACACTGATGCGAAAAGAAATGGCAATAATACAGTGGCAACCAAGTATATTGAAGCACAACACAGCAAGTGTTGCCAGCTGGCTCTTGCAAGTTTCTAGAATACACATTTCCCATGTCTTTCCCTGCTGTGACCTCTATGCCAAATTTTCACAAACAAGGGTATATGATATAGCTCAGCAGTGTTTGACAGCTCAGCCCCTTTCCTTTCCAGAGAGCCTATGAAGATTTTTGGCTGGCAATCAAGAATACTGATACCTCATTGTTGCTTTTTCAATTAAACATAGGGATAACAGAGAGTGACCTTAAAGATACCTGGGACCTACCCTTTTAATATAATTAATAGATATCAAGAAATGCCATTCATGTGATTCTGCTATGAAAATGATCTGAAGTGACTTAACAGCCACCACAGAAGGCGTTATATGGAGAGAAAACTGGAGCATTAGCTGTCCTCAATGACTAATGAACCTGCTGGACCATTTCTTTTGATGTGAGATGCAGGAGGACAGTGATCACTCGTGTCCATTGCAAGTGGGGACCACCATCATTGTCAGGAGTCCTTGGTAGCAGGAGAATAGGATATGGTGGTGGATACCAAAAAGCAAGAGTTTGTCTCCTAGCTGCAACATGTCATAGGAGAAGGAGGAGCCGAGGGATGGACTGTGGATGAAAACCAGCTCATGGTTATGGGTACCAAGTGGAGACTGGGAGACTTGTTGAGGCTGAGGGCCCACACTTTGTCCCAGGGAGAGGGACATGCTCACAGAAGGAGTGTAGGAAGGGAGAAACAAGGGGTTCTTGTTACATTTCCTTTAGCTATTATGAAACTTACAATTTTGTGTAAGAAAAAAACAGATTCTTCCAAGAATATGATTCCTAAAAATTAAATGGAGTAATCAAGAAAATCTTTGATGCAGCAGTTCTGCAACAGACCTTATATTTCTTGCCAAAAGCTTGGCAAGAATTCCAGCATTACCCCAGAGAACTGTCCTAATCTACTCCTCTATGGCATGAGTGACCGAGTAAATTTGCTGTGCCCAGCAGTGAGTGGCATAATGCCACTTAAATGTGTATGCTCCTGTGAAGTTGCTGAAAAATGAGGCCATACAGTACCTTGCTAGACCAACTCTGTGTATTTTTCCCCTCCTCCTTACTCTCCACAAGGATCCTTGAGCCTCTTTGTCTATAGAAAGCAGCTGGCCTTCTTGATCCCTACTTTCACTCACAGGACATGCCTACGATGCCCCTGCAAATCACCCTGTGCATAGGCACTGTTGGGCCTGGCTGTACAATGAAGCAGGGATACCGCTCATCCTCTAAAAATAGAACAAAAATAACCCAAACCTTCAGAAACCAAAGGTGCAGCACCGTATTGCAGCAGAAAATTTTGACATTGACTATTCCCAATTAGGTTTTATATAATGGATTGCTTTGGAAGGTGAATAATACAACCAGTTCTTTCCTTAAGTAAGGCCTTCAAATGTGGGATTTGTAATTTAATTACAACATCCTCACTTTATTACCACTAGTGTGTCTGCCAGAACTAAGAAGTCTGCTGTGTCTTTTACCTAATATGTAAATTGTTCCTGGAACATAATAAGAATTCAATTTTATCCTTACGAATTCAAGCACAAGATACCCAGCCACCTTGGTTTTCATTTCTTTTAGTTAACAAAAATACGTGTTACCTCTAAGAGAGATGGAAACTCAAAAGTCAACACAGTGGTCTTCCAGCATGAGCCATAATTAGAAATGAATTGGATTTTTATCTGAAATAAAAAAGCCTCATATTTATTGCTGACAATGTTAGCAGCTTCATCTTTGTTAATTGCAACAGCAACAGAACCCCTTTTTTCTGCTTCAGGACATGTCTGTGTGTTTTGAGTGTCTAACAGTGTTGTGGTATAGCTTTGAAGAAAAAAATAAGAATGGTTCTGTCATATCAATAATCATTTACAGACCGGGAAAGGCTTGATAACAGCAGAAAAGACAGGATACAAAATGCAGCTAAGTAATTTTATTATTATTCCCAGAACTTTGAAGTTATAATACTGAAATACAGGAACCACTAACTCTGGGAATTATCTAAAACTGTTTCCAGATAAATTATACAGATAAATTGCCTACTAAAATAAGTATGCCTTAAAGATCATCTTTAAAAAACATGTAGAATTGAAGGCAAATCATTTAAGTCCCCTTTCACGCCCAAATTTAAGCAGCTGTTTTTAGGTTTGTTTAAAGCTCTGAGTTCCTAGGGAGAAGATCTGCCTAAGGAAACAAAAAATGCACTGCCTTTCGGTATCATTATCAGAAGACCTTTCCCAGAATAAACTATTTTACTTACAGTAGATATAGTGCTCTTGAAACATGCCAGATTTCCAGATTTCAGGGCCACAAAGGAGGCAGAAAAGGAGCATGTAGCACGCACATCGTGAAGCCAGTGCATGTTTGCAGGGGAGATGTAATGCTCGTGCTGCTAGCTCTTTTGGCTCTTGCATTCATCCTGCTCAGGAGCCCAATGCCCAGGAGACAGTGACCCACAGCACATCTAACCCAGGCAGGTGCTTCCTGCCCAGTGTGTCCCTCAGGCTGTGCCATGCCGTGCCATGCCACATGCCTCCCTTGGCTGTGGCACGGACTCAACCACCCACGCATGGTGCCAGAGGAACCTGCAGAGAGCTCCTGTTTGACACCACGATTACACCTCCCATGTAATCCTTCCCTCATGCCCTTTTTGTAAATTGGAATAACATTGCCTAGCTTCTAGGCAGCAGGGCCCTTCCCAGACTCACAAGACCTTTGCTAGATGATTGAGAGGGGTCCTGCCATAACACCTGCTAGTTCCTTCGGTACTCTGGAATGAATCCCATCAGGCCCCATGGACTTGTGAACATTCAGCTGTTACAGCTGGTCTCTTACAATTTCAGTATCCACAAATGGAAAGACACTGTTCCCACGCTTATGGTCCTCCAACTCAGACCTTGGGCTGCCCAGTCCCTACCAGTATTATTAAAGACTGAGGCAAAAAAAGCGTTGAATGCCTCCATTTTTTCTTCATCCCTGAGGAATACCACTCGTCAGGGGTTTCCAAATGGAAGCTGAGTTGTTGGCCGCAACCCTTTGACTGTGGCCATCTAGCCAGTTCCTTATCCACCAAGTGGTCCATCTATCAGATCCACGCTTTCCCATTTAGAGACCAGTATGTCACGCGGGACAGTGTCAAATGCTTTGTGTAAGTCTAGGTAGATGATGTTGGTTGCTCTCCCCTTATCTACCAGTGCTGTGGCAACATTGTAGAAGGCCACCAAATTTGTCAGGCAAGATTTGCCCTTGGTGAAGCCATGTTGGCTGTCACCAATCATGTTCTTGTTTTCCATGTGCCTTAGCAGAGATTCCAGAAGGATCTGCTACATGATCTTGCCCAGCACAGAGGTGAGACTGACCAGCCTGTAACTCCCTGGGTCTTCTTTTTTTCCCTTTCTGAAAATATATTTACCCTTTTCCAGTCAGTGGGAACTTCACCAGGTGGCCACAACTTTTCAAATATAATGGAAAGTAGCTTAGCAACTTCATCCATCATCTCCCTCAGGACCCATAGATGGATTTCATCTGGTCCCATGGACCTATGTTCCTTCAGGTTCCTTAGATGGTCTCAAACCTGATCTTCTCCTACAGTGGGTGCTTCGTCATTCTCATAGCCCCTGTTTTTGCCTTCTGCAACTTGGGCAGTGTGCTTAGAGCCCTTGCTGGTGATGACCGAGGTGAAAAAGTCATTCAGTACCTCAGCCTTCTCCATATCCTGGGTGACCAGGTCTCCTGCTTCCTTCCAGAGGGGGCCCACATCTTCCCTAGTCTTGCCTTTATCCCTAACATACTTATAGATGTTTTTCTTGTTGCCCTTGATGTCCCTGGCCAGATTTAATTCTGTCTGGGCTTTAGCTTGCCTAATTTGTTTCCTTGCCACTGGGGCAGTTTCTCTGTATTCCACCCATTCTACCTGTCCTTGTTTCCACACTCTGTAGGCCTCCTTTTTGCTTTTGAGGTTGTTGAGGAGCTCCTTATTCATCCATGCAGGCCTCCTGGCTTTTTTGCCTGACTTCTTTCTTGGGATACACTGTTCCTGAGCTTGGAGGAGGTGATCCTTGAGTCCTAACCAGCTTCCTGGGGCCCCTCTCCCCTCTGCTGCTTTTTCCCATGATATCCTGCCAAGTAGGTCCCTCGAGAGGCTAAAGTCTGCTCTCCTGAATTCCAGGGTAGTGAGCTTGCTGCTCACCCTCCTCACTGCCCCAAGGATCTTGAATTCTACCATTTCATGATCACTGCAGCCAAGGCTCTCCCAGCATATGCGAACGACAGCTCTATAACCTTCTGGCAATGCCTTACCTCACTTCCAGAGTTCACACAATTTCTTTTTCATTTTGAGCTCCACAGGGAGTTCCCTGTTCAGCCAAGTTGGCCTTCTGCCCCTCTTGCTTGACTTAAAAGAGTGGAATTTCCCACTCTTATGCTTCTAAAAGGTGATTCTTAAAGACTGACCAGGATTCGTGGATTCCTAATCCCTCAAAAGCAGATTCCCAGGGTACTCTGCTAAGTAGCTCCCTGAATCGCTTAAAGTTTGCTCTCCTGAAGCCCAGAGTAGCCACTCTGATGTCCTTTTTTCTCATTACACAAAAAATTTTAAACTCAATCATTTCGTGACCACTGTGGCCAAGACAGCCACCTACCATCACATTCTCCATGAGTCCTTCTCTATTCACAAACAGCAAGTCTAGGAGAGCATCTTTCCTAGTTGTCTCACTGACTACTTGTGACAAGAAGTTATCTCCTACAAACTTCAAGAATTTCCAAGATCTACTCATCACAGCAGTATGATATTCCCAGTTGATGGCTGGGAAGTTGAAATCTCCCATAAGAACAAGGACTACCAATCCAGAAACTTCTCCTAATTGCCTACAGAATAACTCATCAGTGTTTACATCCTGTCTGGCTGATCGGTAGTAAACACCCACTACAACCTCTTCTTTGTTTTCCATCCTCCATATCCTCACCTAGAGGCTCTCAACCACATCATCACTAACTGTAAAGGCTGTGCAATGAAATCTCTCCCTTATGTATAGTACAAGACCTCCACCTTGCCTGCCCTGTTTATACCTCCTGAACAGCCTGTAGCCCTCCAACCCATCACTCTAATCATGGGACTCATTCCACCAAGTCTCACTAGTACCAATCATTTTATAGCTCTGGGAGGTGACCAATGCTTCCCGTTCATCCTGTTTGTTTCCTATACTGCATATGTTGGTGTACAAGCATTTCAGATATGCTCCTGAGCTCTCTGTGCTCCCAGGAGCACTGTAAATGTTCCAGTAGCACTGCCACCTTCAGGCAATGCCATGCCAACCCTTGGCTTAGCTGCTTCAGTCCTGTTGGTAACCCCTTCCCCCACTCATTTTAGTTTAAAGCTCTCTCAATCAACCCCTCCAGCTTATGCCCAACGACACATTTTCCCCATCGAGACAGGAGGATCCCATTAGGCCCCAAGCCCCTGTCTCTTGAAGGCTTTTCCACGGTTTAAAACCCCAATGTTTTGGCAGAGACACCAGTCCTGGAGCCAGGTACTGATATCCTAGGCTCACCTGTCTCTTCCAAAGTCTCCCCTCAATACTAGGACAACTGAGAAAAATAACACCCGTGCTCCCAAATTTTTTAGCGTACTTCCCAGGGCTCTAAAATCTATTTTGATTGACTCCAGACTTTTTGTTGCAACATCGTTAGTACCCACATTAAAGAGCACAAATGGATAGTAGTCTAAAGGTTGTATTAGGCTCTTCAGTCTTGTGGTTACATCCCTAATTTGGGTCCCAGGGGGGCAGCAAAATTCCCTGAAATGAGGGTCCAGTCTGCAAACATGTGCTTCTGTTCCACACAGGAGGGAATGACCAACGACCATAACTTGCCATTGTTTCTTCTCAGCACTGGTCTTAACGCAGGTTTTGTTGCAAGGGGTATATAGCTTTAACAATCACAGAATTACAACATAGTGGAGCCTGGCAGGCACCTCTGGAGACTGTTCAGTCCAACTTCTTGCTCAAAGGGTCACCTACAGGAGGTTGCTCAGGACTTCTGCCCAGTTGGGCTTTGAATGTTGCCAGGGATGCAAATGCTACAACCTTTCTCAGCTATCTGTTCCAGTGTTGACCACCCTTACAGTGACAAAAGTAATGTTATTCTGTTCAAATGTAACTTTCTGTATTTAAATTTGTGCCCATTGCCTCTTGTCCTATTGCTGGGCTCCTCTGAGAAGACTACGGCTTCATCTTCTTTGCTCCCTTCTCACCCATTAAGCTAGTTATTTTGGTTTAGAAGGCTACCAGGTTGGTCAGGCGTGATTTCCCCTTCACAAATCCATGCTGACAACTCCAAATCACCTTCTTGTCCTTCATACACATAGACATTATTTCCAGGATTAGTTCCTTCATCACCTTCCCAGTGACTGAGGTGAAGCTGACTGTCCCATAGTAACCTGGATCCCTCGATGAAGACAGGAGTGACATTTACTCCCTTCCAGTCCTCAAGAACCTTTCTCACTTGCCACAATTTTTCAAAGACAAACAAGAGTGGCCTCACACTGACATTTGCCAGCTCCTGCAGCACTTGCGGGTGCAGTGCATCAGGCCTCATGGAGTTGCATGTGTCTGGTTTGTTTAAATACTCCCTAACCCGATTCTCCTTCACCAGGGGTAAATCTTCCTTACTCCAGACTTTCTCATAGGTCTAAGGTCCTGGGACTCCTGAAGACAGGTCCTACCAATAAAGACCGAAGCAAAGCAGCAGCAGGTCCACATTTTCCCTAGTCTTCCTTGTGTTGGTGATACACCCATACAAATCCTTCTTGTTGCCCTTCATGTCCCACACCAGATTCAACTCCGAGGGTTTTGGTTTTCCTAACTCCATTCCTACATGTTCGGGCAGTG
This sequence comes from Chroicocephalus ridibundus, assembly GCF_963924245.1. Taxonomy (NCBI): domain Eukaryota; kingdom Metazoa; phylum Chordata; class Aves; order Charadriiformes; family Laridae; genus Chroicocephalus; species Chroicocephalus ridibundus. The sequence goes on from NC_086316.1 coordinate 43,220,609, forward strand.
TCTCTCTGTTCATCCTGAGTTAACCAACGCTGCTCTCACCTCTTGAATGCTTCCTTTATGTGTCTGTGTTTTGTTACACGCTCTTCGTTCATCTGTGTAGGCCTCCTGACACCTTTGCTTTAGCTGCTGCATGTTCTTGAGCTTGGAAGAGGTGATCCTTGGAAATCAGCCATCTTCAGTTTTAGTTATACCTCGCAAACTGTCTGTCTTCAGTATAGACCTTAGGGTATATTTTTTTTAAATAAAGAAAACAAGAGAAAATGGTCATGGTATTTGAACACTAGCATAATTACTATCCATACCTCTACTGAAATAATAATGGCTTCAGATTGTAGTTAGAAAATATATTACAAAGGAAACATCCTTCATTTTTCTAAAAGCATTAGAAGAACAACTTTGCAGTGAAGGAAAAGAGTGGCTGGGGCATTTTGTGCACAAAATTGATTCCACAGGATGAGAGGAAAGGTGACTGTCACCCTAAGACAGTGGAAGGAAAGAGACTTGTTTGTGGGCTGAGTTATTTAAGAATCAAGCACAATTTTCAGAAGTACTAAAGACACTGATGACCTCCTTCATCTGTTACTGCCTCTGTAGTTTGGGAATCTAAAATGTAGCTCTCCCTTCTGCAAATCTTTGTATCATCTAGCCCTTAGATTTGCGCTGGCAAGGAATCCTATTTGGTACACAGGGAAAAACATCTATGAGGCGTCATTTTCAGAACTAGGGCCTGAGACTTTTAGGTTCTTACAAAGACGATCTGTCTCTCCCTTTGTTTAAAAAAGTACCTAACAAAGTAACTTCATGACTTTCTAAATGCTACTAAAATTCAAACATTAAATTATAATAATGTTATGCTTACTTCAGTGATCTAGTCTGTATGTGTTTCTTCCATTTTTTACATGCTATAGTCTTGATAGTTCTTAGCTTAAGATTTTTACATTTTTAAAAATGTAAAGATTGGGTTATTAAACTTTTGGAGTTTTTGCACTATTTTCTTCTTTGTAAAGTCACCATTTACCAGTAAAATACATCAATAAATAAATAAATACATACATACGTACATAAATAATGTGTTTCCTTCATGATGCAGTATCAAATAAAAGGACAAGAAATGGAAAAGTAGGGCAAGTCTTATGTCACTTTTAATATAATTGATTTTAAATGCTAGCCAGGACACTGTGACATTGAAAAATGAGAATCAAGGTAAAATAATATGTAGAGATTTCAATTTAAACCAATGTTTACTGATGTAACTCAATTTTTTTATATGACTTTAAGTATCAATTTATATTTTAATACACAGGCCTTAAGTACAAGCTGTCACATTGAATTCATGTTATTGCCTTTGGAAGTGTTATTATCTGAAGAACAACCACCTCTTTAAGAGGAGTCTACCTTTTACATAAATAAGCTAATTGTTTAGCAGTTAAATAACTCAGACCTCGCTAACCTCTGTACTTCCAGAGCTCAGAAATACCACGGCAAAATCTGCTGTTGCATAAGGTTATTACTCATTCTGACCACCTGCTTTCAGGATCCTTTGCCAAATCTCTTCGTGGTCAGTTTTCATCCCTGAAACGATCAAGGCTCAGGCAGCATCACTTCTGCAAAGGGTTTTCATTACAAAGGTGGGGAAAAGAGTGTCTGCAGCCCCATGTCTTGATTTTCTATGTTTAATAGCTGTTAGTACTTGCAGCTCCCTTTCAGTTCACTGATACGATACCTGTGTGTACTTGGGACTTCTTAAACCCAGGTCATCTTTACTTAGTTTCTTAAAAAAATAAATAAATAAAAAAGCAGGGATTTAAGCACACTCCAGTTTTGAAGTCATTGACCACACTAAGTAGATTATTTTGAAAACCCACTAGTTTAGAAATGTGGAGCACTTATTGTTAAAATGATCTAAAACTCTTTCATGTCTTAATGGCAATATCTAGCCCAAATGATTTATTGGTAGTATTTCATCTTATTGCCAGACAAGAACATAACTATGTTTCCTCACGTAGCTAGTTATGTGTACTTACTCATTTGTGACTAACCCCTTTATATATGACAGCAAGATAGGTCCATTTTGAGTGCTTGCACATCACCTTCAATAAACTATCTACAGCATTCCTCCTCCTGCGATGGGGACAGAAAGATGATGACAGAGCTACAATGTACTTATTCTGCTCAGAAAAAGAAACTTTAGTGCTAGAAGTTCCTCTTTTTGTTGAAGTCAATATTATTTTGTCATGCACTGCGGTATTTTGCCCCTCGCAAATAAAAACGCTGGAAAACAATGAACAAATCTAATGACGGAAAAGAACACAAGAGGCAACACATAATGATCAAATCTTCAATTAGTTAATCAGCTATACAATGTAACCACATAGGGCTTTCCTTGCACTTTCCAGTAAGGTACATTAATAAACAGCCTCCCTTAAACAAATACAGCTAAGATGTACACCAAGACTAACTGGATCTAGTTAATGAAAGAGAATGTAGTATAACAGATGCATGAGGAGGTGCTCTTTGCATCTTAACAGTGATTTGAAGTTGTCTGGTTCACCTGGACGTGCGTATTTTTTAAATGTCATTGGGGAAAGAAAATTGATTAAATGTAATGCTATAGTAAACAGGAGGCTGCTGTGGTTGGGTCTATAGTATAACAACAGATGGCACAGGTTAAATCTATTTATTAGCAGTCAGTTGGCGGGGAGACTGAAAAAGAGACAGAAAAGAGACAAACAAGACGCCAGCTGTAACAGAGCACTTGGTATAATAGTTCCACAGCCTAAAACTAAAATACATTTTGTGTTCCTGTCTCTCTCACTCAAATTACCCTTAGTCTTCCACCAGAAATTTAAAAAACCCACTATTTCTGATTAGGAATTTTTAAAAATCTGCACAACACTTACTCAAGGATATTGCCAGACAGAGGGTTTTCCACTGCTGAAAAACAGGAACTTTATTATTACTCCAGTGGAAAGTCAGGGATCAGAAGCAATACAAAGCTATCAAACAGTGACAGAGAGCTAGTTTGCCATGGCAAAGATGGGCAGCTTAACTGCCCACCAAGTGCTTTCACACTAAACTCCCTCCCCTCTTTGTTTATTGTACCGTTGCACTGTAGTTCTTCAAAAATTAGGATGCCATTTTTCACAGACATTATTCTTGTTTTCTCTGTGAAGTTTCTGAAGTGATTAAAAAAATATTTTTAGTGATTTAACTTTGTTTTTAGCCTCAAAAACCTAGTGGGCAACACAGTCGTCTGTGTGTTCAGAACATAATTATCCTATTATTGTTCCCTTAGAGCTCATTAAAATGGCAATGCATTTCTTTTTTATGGGGACAAGGCTGCCAATTCTACTGCTAATAATATGATGATCATCTCTCTGTTTTTTTTTCCCTCCCTTTTCTTTCAAAGGTTTGGAGTTCATGGGAAAAAGGGTAGCTTGGTCATCATTAAATCCATCTCACCTCATATCCTTTCATAAGTGTGAAATTAATTCTGAGTGATACTGATTATAGCAACTGTATCCTGGCCTTGGTCAAACCTAATTACTATTTCATGTGGTGTCGCACTCCATTATTGTTTCCAGGTAATGTGGCCTCCTTTTCGCTGAGTAGCCTTTACAGGCAGCTCCTTGTTAATGAATAGTAAGAGCTGAAAAAACCTACAAAGAGTCTCAAATGACACTTTTGCATTGTAAAAAGATATGTGGATTGATAAATACACTAGGATGTGTTATTATCCATTATTCAGTTTTACAATTAGTGAACACCTGGCGTGGGGAAGGTGAGATGGTTGTTTTCTTCCCGTCAGTATTAATGTTGATTTCCAACAGGCACCAGAGACCACACCAATTTCACCCTTTTAGAGGAGATACACATGTGAAACAAAAAATAATTTTACCTAATAGTAAGAGATATAGATTTTAATGTTAACTTTAAAGGTTATGGATTACATGCCTTTTCTTAAAGTATCATGTGTATGAGGCTTCCTTACGGAGCTGAAATAAGACTAACAAGAATTGTAAAAGGTCAGCCTATTTCAAGTCTACAAAATAACAAGGAGACAGGTCAAGGAGGTGTAACGCTGCAGTTGTGTATAGCCAGACAAAGAACATTTTGTTTCATCTCACTGATATTATCCAGTAGAGCCGTATCAAGTTGATTTCTAAATATAATTTTAGAAAACCTCTTCTGCAAATCACAGATAGGAAAGCTCGGTAATGTTTGTTAGACATCTGTTGGCTGTTGATTGTTTTTTTTGTCTTTAGTCTCCAGATGTTACATTTTCCATTTTGATGTGCAAGCTACAAACTTCAAAGAAACGTGGATACATCAGGCTTGCCAATCGACAGTATCATATAAAAGAGAAATGCTGAACAAAATTAGGGGCAAGAGAGTATTTGTTTAAAACAGACTTTTGAAATTCCTTAAATTCACAGCTAAGACTGCAAGTAAAACAAATGCCACAGGTGAAAATATTAATTTTAACCTTGACTAGTCTTCATGGAAGAAAGGAAAGTTTATGCAAAAAGGTGTGGACTATTTTTCTTTAATGTGTGCAGGGGTGTGTTTTTCTCAGCCCTGAATGAATTCCTTGATGGTTTATACTAAAAGCAGTGTGCCCCTCAGATACCAAATAGTAAATTTATCAAGAGTGTTGATCTTTTGGTCAATATATATGTTCATGTAACCCAGAATGCTTTTCCAGAGGGAATGGTCAGAGAACCAAGAAAAAAGAGGCTTATTAAAGACTTACAAGGAAGAAAAAAGAGAGACATGTTGAAGAACACGTCATAAAAACAAAACAAGTGCCAGTCCACATAAAGCCCAAACTGTCCGATGCACTAGTAAACAAGGAATAGTCAACCACAAAATACTAAGGCACAAAATGTTTTCCGTGATAAGCACCTCTTTAAATGACAGTGCAAGAAAATAGGCTGAAGTCTCTCAGTTTAACTTGCAGACTTTTTCACATGTGAGGATATTTCAGTGAATTTCAGTGGGCTGCTGAAGTGGTTGTTCTGAGTTTGTCGTTAAAGGGCGCTGGTCATTAGAAGTGGGACAGGGCAACACAGGCATTGATGCTATTCCAGCTCATAAAATGCACTGACTAAAGCCCAACAACACAGCACTGCATTTAAATCACCGTCTCCGAGGAAAAAGCATGTGTTTGTTTTACCTTTCCTGTTCCTGCCTTCCGCGCTGCCCTGTCTATAGGATCTGTAGGATGCACAGAGCCTGGCAGCCAGCCACAGCACTGCCATAAGGGAGAGCAGGAGGGCAGGAATCAATGTCAGTGCCTCTGGCTGGCCAGTTTGCAGGAGCCCACAACTCAACGTAAGCAGGTCTTCCTTTCTTCACCAGGTAAAATGTTTTTCTGACCAGGCTTTGAAAAACTCCATGCTGCCTTTTAAGGAACAAGTAGCAATAACTGCTGTCTTCAGACATACAGTTGTATTTGACGCAAACAGATGATTTTGTCTGCTGTTTTAATGCTAGGATAAAATAACTAATACAAATATGTGAAGTTTTGTTAGCCATGAAAGTCACATCTCCCACTGACACCTCAAATGTATTATGCATTTTCATCTTTCTGGCTTTGGTATAAATGCAAGTTCAGGAGACAATAATTTTTCAATAAACTTTTTTTATTAACATCTGTTCTACAGATCAGCTGGTGCTAGCATATATTTAGCGATGCTTCAGTATTTAAATGGTACCAAAAGTCTTATATACTGATATTCCCTGACTGAAACGAGATCTTTGGCAAGTACTGTCCCAGCCTTTCTTTGCAGATTCCTGTGTCAATGGAAGCAGTACATTGCTGCATCTGAAAGCAGCATTAAAACTGCCACTTTTACAGTGAAAACATATCTCTAGAGGTGAAAAAAATTACAGGACATACAATGAAGAGATAGAGAGACTGTTCCTGTGGCCCAAGGAGGCAAAAAAAGACTGGTGAAGATTAGTTCTGTAAAATACCTCTTCAGGATACAGACATTAAAAACAAATGGAGTATCCAGACACTTGAAAACTTAATATAGGAGTAATAAATTTTCTATAGACTGAGATGCAAGATTGCAGGCACTGTTCTCCTAACCCCAAACGTGCTTGCTGAGTGCTCAGCCTCAAATTCATCTGAGAAAAGGTACATGAAGACATTTCTTTTGGATTGGTCAACAAGTAAGCATAATGCTTTAGATATGGCTAAGTGTACCAAATTCTGCCCTTGGATAAACGGTTGTGATTGTCCTGAAAGTTCTGGTGAGTGCCAATCCCGTGCAAGTGAATAGACATCCATTTACTGCAACTTCTGATGATCCTACAAGTGCCAGGAGGCAAACGGAAACACTTCATTTCTAGCCTCTGCAAAGTTAAGTAATGCTGCCTTTTAGCTGTTCTTTAAACTCAAATCTGTTTGTGGTCATCGTCATGTGTATTACATTAGTGTCTGGGCATTTATGTCAAGACTGGGTATGCACCTGCTAGGACCATACAAAAGCAAGATGGGAAGCTGCAAGCTGAAAGATAGTGCATTTATTTGCTGAAGTACATTCCACTTTGAAATGACATTTGAAAGATGCAATTTTCTAAAATTGTGCCTTTTTGGCATTGGTTTGAAATAACAACAAAAAAACCCCCATACAATAAGACTGAACATTTCCTAAACATGAATGTAGGGCTTTCTAGAGTCGTTGAAAATGTCTCACTAGAAATGCTGTAAAGGTGTACAGTAACATAGTATGCTGAAGTACATTCCAAAAGAAGTTTTCTGTTTGGGGGCAATAAGAAAAACAGTACTCTATTCTTTTAAAGCAGCTACAGAATTCACTTTTACACACTAGTCACTATTTAAAACTTGTTAAGCTTATCTTGACTATTACTTCATTAATGTGTATATGCATTCCTTGCTTGCTAAACACCATGTCAATGTTTTACAAAGAGCTTTTAATCTTCTGGTGTCATGTAATTGGATAGAGGTTATGTGTTAAGATAACATCGCATTCCATAACGTAAAAAAAAAAATATATTGTAGGGCTACTAAGGCTTTGGATGTTCCCTGGTTAATTATATTTGGCATTAACTCAAGAGCAGTTGTCTCCTTCCCTATTAGTGCTGAATATAGGGAACCTCAAGGGATAGGGACTAAGAGAAAAATTAAGTAGCTTCTCTTCTATTTGACTTAGTGAAAAGCCAGCAGTGTTGGAGGCTAAACATTAGCATTTAAATCAATGTAGGTGCATGTAGAGTTAGCTGGGAGTTTACTGGGGTATACAGATTGCTTAAGCAGGATGTAAAGGACTAACACAGGGCTGAATCTGCCAATACAAAGGGAACAGCAGGCTACCCAGCACTATTTTTTAGTAAAAGATGGGGAGAACGGTCTGAGCCAGACTTGTACCAGCAGGTACCCATAAATCACACGTGACTTGACTTCAGCAAAATAAACTTCTTAAAGTTTACTGGGTGGTTTTATGTGATTCAGGGAGATTCAGGCCAGGCAATTAGGAGTTTCATTCTTACTGGTTCAACTGACTACAGTCTGGGCAGTGGTGGCTTTACGAGGCCCTAGGAAAAGATGGCTCTTGGCAATGAGGTTTACAGTTTGCCTGGCTATTCTTCCAAGGGGAGGGAGGGAGAGCCAACAGAGTAACTGGGGCCACATGGTCTCCCAAAGTTCTCCATGAGCAACTAGACCAATTCAGTCACCAAGTAGGGTGGTTTCACTATGTCATGAGAATACTGTGAAGTCAAAGTATTAATCAGGAAATTAGATTTTGAAGGTGCTGTTGGTGAAGTGGCACAGGAACAACATATACCCATCAGAAAGAAAGAGTGGGTTTCTGTACCTACAAAAGCAAAGAGGAGACCAGCCTCTTCTGCCATGCTGCTAATCGCCAATAGATGACTCTTCCACTTTACTGCATACTGATTTTACAAGTGGCTTTTCAAAGCAGGTGTTCCCATTTACAAAATTCTTCCCTGAGAGGTCATTGCTTTTCTGCCTGCAATTAGCATTGCTAGATTGTTTTGCTAGGCTCTTTCATTCTCATTTTCTTTTGGTCCTTATGTTGTATTGTGAGATTTTCCCTTTCTTCTGAGTCTCAATGCTTTTTGCCTTTTCATCTGGGATTAAGAACTTTATGATTTGCTGCCTGACTTGCTTTTTTTTCCATCTGAGGTGTGTCATTCTGGATGTATCCTGTCCTAAAAGAAATGTTACACTCTCAACATTTTACGCAAATGTACTTCCTATTCCATTCTTTTTTTCCAGTTCTCCTTTTAATGATGCTTGAAAGATTGTCGCTCTGTTTCCTACCGGGCTTGCTATGTAGTAAGCTTTGCCTACTTCCAGTGAAGGGAGTTAAGGATACTCCACTCATTTAAGAAGATACTTAGAACTCTAAATTATATGTGATCCATAAGACTGTATTAATCTGTACTCTAGCAGATGTACTAGACTCATAAAAATAATATAACTACACCTATCTGTCAGAGTCCAGGACATTTATAACAAAGTCTGAGTTTAGTTGTACAACTGTTACAGTGCCACAAATAAGGTGTGTTTGTTTGTTAGTGTTTGATTTTCACTTATGTCTTTTCAATCTGACATTAACATGGACAGAAGAATAAAATTTTATAATTGTGTTAGAGAAAAGGCTCAAAGCTTAGAGGAGGAAACTGAAAAGTACAGTATCATCAAATTAGTGACAAAACTAGGAACAAAACAGAGGTCTTTCTCTTCCCAGTCTTATCACTTATGCACTTAGCCTAAACGACTGTGAAATAAAAAGTGTTTGTTGTCTATAAAAGCATTCCTGGCTTAACTACATTAGTTGGAAAAAAAAAAAAGATATAAATGGAGATTATCAGCTTATTCACCTCTACTTTGAGTGACAAAAATTGTCAAAGGTTACTTACAATTTAAAGATGAAATTGTGTTTTTACCACTAAGATAGTGACTTGGCATGTTTTGATATATGACACCTTTAGCAGTGGAAAATCCATATATACAGTTTGGAAAGGCCCTGAGGTTTACAAGCCATTGTCATGAGTCCCACTGCTACCTCTGTACTTACGAAATATTTTAGTCTTGCTAAGAAATTTTAGCTACTGATATAGGAAGAGATTACTACACAGACGAACTGCTCTGGAAAGTAACACAGATTTTTCATTCTAGTAAGAAGGCTGGGTGCGTGTGTGTTGGAATGGGGTAGTTTGATGCGATTATCCTTAGAATGCATTTTGGTGAAACATTGTATAGGAAGCACTATCTGCTTCCCTTGCCTGTCATAGAGTATGACACAATTAAGAAATGCCTCATTAAAATGTTTGCTACAATTTTAAGCTAGCTCAGTTTGGAAAAGATTTGACTCTTTGTCTTGCATATAATGTTGTGATACATCTGTTTGCAATTCCTTCTTGTTTGTTTCAGTGTTGCCATAGCAATTCTTGCCTTTCAACTAGCAAGTAAATTGTTGAAAAGTACATCTTTTCTTGATTATGTAAACAGCATGCTCCTATAGAAGGAAATACTTCACTATTACGTGCACTAAAATTTCATCTATTGTAGCTACAGTTCCCCTTTTCAATAGAAGTATATCCATTAGGGTCTTGTTTTTAAATTCTTTTTTTATCATGAATTCAAAAGACTGTCTCCTCACAATGACATTCAAAAGATTTGCTCCTCAAAAAGGGCACGATAACAAAATTATACATGTTAATGTTTCCTTTTTCATAACTGTTTCGTAGTATCCTTGTGCAAGCCAAGCACTTAACAACAGAAGTCTGTGACACATATGCCAGAATTCCAGTCTAGTATCTATCTGTAAATGGAATTACTTTCAGGCATCTGAGCAACCCCCAAAACAAAAAGAAATGCATTAGAAGTGATAAAGCTCACAAATGGTTTGGCATTTTCTTGCATATAAATGCAATGTCTTGTCAAAAATGCAAATAAATGTAAAGGGAAAAGTAGAATGGATATTGTCCAGAGTGGTGTCTTTGGTTCTTTTGGAATGGGGGTTGGCAAGTATTTTATTTTTCAAATCATAGGATAATATAGGTTAGAAGAGACCAATGTCTCTAGTCAAACGTTCTGTCCAAAGCAGGGTCGGCTTTGACATCATACAAGATTGCTTGGGGCTTTATCCAGGAAAACCTTCCAGGCTAGAGATGGTACAATCTCTTCAGGCCCTTGCTCCACTGCTTTGCTTTCCTCATGTGGAAAATATTTCTTCTGATATCAAGTCCAGTTTTGTCTTGTTTCAGTTTATGCTTGTTGAGTTTGTCCCTCAACTTCCTGCCATGCACCATTGTGAAGAAAGTGGCTCTGTTTTCTCAGTGACCTCACCATAGCTACTGGAGAGCTGCTGTTAGGTGTCCCCCAAGCCATTCCTCTTTCAGGCTGAACTAACACAAGATCTGCAGCCTCTCATCACAGGGCATGTGCTCCAGCATCCAACTCTCTTGGTGGCCCTCTGCTGAACTCCCTCCAGTTTATCAACATCTTTTCTGTATAGAAGGACCCAAACTCACTGCAGCATCTAGATATGGCCTAATAAATGCTGAGTAGTGAGGGATAATCACCACCCTCAAACTCCTGTCTGAGACCCTGTTCATGCAGCCCAGAAGGCCGCTGAGCCTTGCTGCTGCCCAGGCACACGTCTGGTGACTGCTCAGGTCACTGCCCATGATATGCCCCCAGGCCACCTACACAGTGCCTCTCCCCAACTAGTCCATTCCCAGCCTGTGCCATTGCCAGGGTCTGTGTCATTTCCAGGGTATCAGCACTTCTCCCTGCTGAACTTCACTAAGTTCCTGTTGATGGGTTCCTGCAGCCTACCTCTTCCCTCGAGTGTATCAACTGGTTCCCCCCAGTTTGTTGCCATACACCAAATGGACAAAAGTGATAATGGACAAAAGTGTCCATCATCCCCTCCTCCACGTCACCGACAAAGATGTTAAACAGGACAGGTCCCAGGACAGACCCCTGCTGTACCCCACTTATTACCAGCCTCTGGCCAGAGTAAGATTCATTAACTACTACCATTTTTTGTCCACCATAATGTTCTAACTTGGATACAGGAATATTGTGGGAGACAGTGTTAAGAGCCTTGTTAAAGGTACGTGACACCCATTGTTCTACCCCATCCACAAATCCAGTCATTTTATTATCAAAGGCAATCAGGTTGATCAGGCACGATATATCCCTGGAAAATCCATGCCGACTGCTCACAGCTTCCTTCTTCAACTTCATCTGCTCAGAAATGGGCTGTAAGAAGAATCTGTCACTTTTCCAGGGACCAAAGTGAGGTTAATCACCTTGTAGTTACCTGGACTGGCTTTTGGTCTTTTTTGAATATGGGCACACATTTTGTAGTATTTACATTTCTTCATTTGTCAGAAACTTTTCCCAATCTCTGTGACTTTTTGAAGGTGAGAGAGAGCAGCCTTTAAAGGAATTTGGACATCTCCCTCAGCACCCTTAAGTGAAGTCCATTGGGTCCCAGGGACTTGTGTGGGTTGATGTCTTTGCAAGCAATTCCTGACTCAACCCTCATACCCAGCTGGTAGCCCCTCTCCTCCTGTGGCCCTTTCACTAAGCACAGAGGTCTGGCAGACCTTGCTGGTGAGACAAAGGCCACAAGTACTTCAGCCTTACCTGTGTACACTGTCACTAAATCACCCCCACCCCATCTGTCAGCAGCAGTCTCACATTCCCGTTGTTCAGTCTTTTACCGGCAATGTCGTGGTAGAAGATCTTCCTGGTACCCTTGACATCCCTTCCAAGTCTCAACTCTAGCTGAGCTTTAGCTTTTCCCCACTTACCCAAGCTGATGTCCAATACATTTAATTGATATCCTGAGTTTAGGGATTGTCTGCTTTTGTCTTTTTGAATACAGTAAATCTATTCTGAAGTCCAGGATCTGTGATCTGCTGCTCTCCTTTTTCACTCCTCTTGGGATCTTGAAAACCACTATTTTATGGTCACTGTAGCCAGTGTTACCACTGATTACCACATGCCCAACCAAAGCCTCCTTCTTAGTGAACAGCAGATCCAGCTGTGCGTTGACACTGCTTGGCCCATCCAGTACCTGTATTGGGAATTTGCCTCTGATACTTTCCAGAAATTTTGATTGGTTGTGTCCTGCTAAACTATCCTCCTGGAAGATGTCAGGGAGGTTAAAGCCCCCCAGAAGAGCTGGGGTCTGTGATGCAGAGACCTCCGCAACTTGTTTAAAGAAGGGTTCACCCACTTCCTCTCCCGGACTGGCTGGTCTGTAATTCATTCCCACTATGTTGTTAGCCTTACCAGTCTTTCCTCTGATCCTGGACCACCAACTCTCCCCCGCTGTCTGTCTGTCCCACACATCTGACTGCTCCTGGACACAGAGAGCATCCCCCTCTTTCCTTTCTGGTGTGTTCCTCCTGAAGGATTTGTGTCTGTCCACCACAGCACTCCAGTCATGTGAGCTGTCCCTCCTCCTCTAAGCAATCCCAGGGATGGCCCAGCTTTGTGACTACACATGGTGCACTAGTCCCTCATACTTGTCTCTCAGGCTGCATGCATATGTTCTTACTTGCTTGAGGTGCCTGTTCCTTCACTCCATTTTACCATTTCTTGTTCTTGATCCAACATCTTCTCACTTAACCGCCTACTTTTTCCATCATTCCTAGTTTAAAACTCTCCTCAACAGTTTGGCCAGCCTATTGACAAAGATGCTCTTCCCCTGTTTTGCTGGGTGGATCCCAACTCTTCCTAGCTCTTCCACAAAGTTGGTCCTCTGGGGATAAAAGCTGAATTCCTGTCCATGACACCTGCTGTGCAATGACGCACTGATTGGTGTTGATCTGCAGAATCCATCAGCTCCCCTCCAAGCCTTTCCCCTGAACCAGCAGGGCAGGTGAGATATCTGGGATATCATGCCCTTGATCCTCACCTCCAGAGCTATGCCATCACTCTTAATATGCCTTGGCCGTATCACTGGAGCCCACATGGCTGAGCAGCAGGGACAAATAGTCCAAGGGCTGGGTAAGCCAGAGATTCTCAAATCTGAGCTCCCCACAAGCAGCAAACCTCCCTAGACAGCAAGTCAGGTTAGCAGCTGTGGGCCTCTGGAGCCACCCACTATTACTCGCTTATTCCTCCTGGTGCTCCTCCAGGATTTGGGATCTGATGCTTGTCCAGACAGGGCTTTCTGCACCTCAGCTACTATCAGGGCCCTATGGCTACTATGCAGCTGCAGATCTGCAGGTGGAGCAGCAGGTGACCTCCTGTTGCTAGAAGTCACAAGCTTCCAGCATTCGCCCTCATGGGAGTCTCTACACACCCCACGGTCAGCCACAGTCTCTGCCTGTATCTCCTTGTGGGCGGTTGGCCATTCAGGCTCTCCTCATTGCAGAGTCTCTGTGAAGAACTTGTCAGTACAATGCCTCCGACCGCCCCAGCCCAGGGACTGCCTGCAGCCCAGGGCACAGGGACCTGCCTCCTCCCTCTGGAGCTCTGTCCAGGCCTCTGACATGTTTCACCCTCTATAGCTCAAGTAAAATCTCAGAACATCAAAGCATGGGACAGTCAGGTCCAAACCCCAAAATATTTCACAAAAATTCAGCTGCCTCTCTGTGAGTGAAATGTGTTGAAGGTAAAGGTCATTCTGCGTCTGGTCTTCCTAGTCATGGCATTACAGACTTTTCCCATGAATGCAGTATCCAATATTTTCAATACTATCTGCCACAAGGTGGCTTGAGCAGAATAGCCTTTTCCTGCAAGGCATCATGCTGCTAACCACTAAGGTATATTCTCACAGCAGCCATTCAGGCTGGCGTCACCTCTGTTACACGTGTTTTGCACCTATAAACTACATACATAGCCCCATGCCTAGGATCACACCGTGGAAGAAGACCCTGATGCCATGGTGTGTAACAGTTACTTGGGAAGACAGACGCCACAACTCCAAACATCCCCGCCTTCCTTCTTCTACTCCCAGCTTTATATACTGAGCATAACATCCTATGGTATGGAATACCCCTTTGGTCACTTGGAGTCAGCTGTCCCGGCTGTGTCTCCTCCCAGCTTTTTGTAGCCTCCTAGCCTACTTGCTGGCAGGGCCGTGTGAGGAGCAGAAAAGGTTGTGACTCCTTAGCAACAACCAAAAACATTAGTGGCTACCAACACTATTTTAATCCAAAATCCAAAATATAGCATTACACCAGCTGCTCGCAAGAAAGTTAACCCCATCCCAGCCGAGACAATGACATAGGCTTTATTTATTCTGACATTTTGCATGGACAAATCACGTGGTCAAATTCAGACCACCATGGTTTTCCACACCTGTTACCAAAAATTCTAGTGGCTAAAAATTAGCAATTGGAATAATCTCCTCAGGGAAGTGGTGGATTCCCCATCACTGGACACTTTTAAGATTCATCTGAACAGGGTGCTGGGACATGTTGTCTCAACAGTGCTTTTCCCAAGAAAGGTTGTTCCAGATGATGATTCAGGTCCCTTCCAACCTGGTATTCTATGATTCTGTGATTCTAGTGTTTACAAGCGGCCTCAACATCCAGTTGCCTGGTGTCATGTTATCCATCCTGAGGTCGCATCCCTCCCACAAGGCAATAGCAGCTGTGATTACTCATTGAATTTCTACTGGGCCATTATCTGTAATGAAAAGTGTAGCGAGATCTTGAAGGACTAATAAATTTAGCCAGAATCCGAATTCTTTGTCACAGACCTGCCAGAAAGTTCTGCTGCCTAACTACCAGCTGAATTATTTATCTTCTTTAGAGTATAAGAGTAGCTCACAGGAAATTCCAGACCTTTTGTCAGAAAAGTCTGTTGACTGAATGATTTGGAGAATTAGTTTCCTAAGGGTAGATTCATCAATGTGCTCTTCCTCTCTCCTCTGCATGAGAGAGAGAGACTGGAAAATATGATCCTTTCTGGTTCCTACTTTTCCAGGGACTCCTAGGAATGCGTAGATATGACAAGCTCTCCTACACTTCTGCCTGTGAGACCAGGGCGGAAGGCTAGAAGAGCACGGCTGCTGTTCATGGCTGCTGCCAGCCCCTGGAAGCCTGAGTCTCCAGCCAAGTGCTAATTAGTTTTGAGGTTTGGGAAGCAGAAAAAAGAGTGGCAGACACAGAACCACATCTGCAGTCACTTCTGAACGGAAGCTACGTGGGACATAGTTTGGTTTCAGGCACAGTACATTGAAGTGCACGGAAAAAAGCTTTTGGTTTTTTTACAAGGAGATTTTTTTTTTTTACAACCCCTTCGCAGAGGTTGATAGCTGCATATCAACAAACAGGTAAATAATTCAATTCCATAACTCTCCAGTTTTTCTGGAACAAATGGGAAAATGTACGCATCTGTGTTCACATAAAGATGTACACACTTATGTTTTTATGTACAGAAATCCACACTTTCATGCTGATAAATGTGGTGGCAGCTAAGCTAAGTCTACATCCCTATTTAACATGAGATTCAAAAGATGTAGTAACATTCTTCAACCTCCCATAATACTGGTATTAAGTCCTATTTTCTTCTACCTACCTACATGCTTTCCTTGACCTAGCTTATAATAAGCAGGTACAATAGAATGTAGATCTGCATTCTTCCACCCTGGTGCAAGTAATGCTCATATCACCTTATTCTTTATATTCCAAATTCTGTTTCAGCTCCAGCCAACCCCTTATTTGCACTCATAAACATCAACCTTTTCCAAATATTTCTGAAAAATCCATTTTCACACTCACAAGCAATATAGTATTCCGTCTGGAGCTGCCAGTGTACTCATTAAAGGACAACAAACAGTATTTCTCATTTAATGTTTGAGACTCAAATTTGGAGGCTATGTGATACAACAAGTGAGCACCACAAGAATTTTTTTGTAACACAATTACTGCTCAACCCACATCCCTTCTCCCGGTGTTCTGGAGAACCAGACAGACATGTTCTCTGACAATAGCCAATCTTTGGGAATCCTGTAGAGCACTAATGGCAACTTTTATCACTATTAGAATGAGGTCTCCACAGATTAGAATCCTCTTTTTTCCCAAACCAGCTTTCACTGGCTGTGAAGATAAATTTGGAAGAATGTAGAAATCCCTGCTGTTCTTCTGGGACACCTTCACCTAAAAAGACTAACTCACCATAAAGCCCTATTCTAAGCAGAAATTTGCCCCATAAAAATTCCAGCACAAACTCTTTTTTTGATTGAGTCCAAGAAATTTCCCGTCTGTATTTCTCAGCCTTAAAAATTCAAACTGGAAGTTATGAATTTGGATTTTTTTTTCCCTTTACTTGCATGCTGTTGGCCAATCAAACACTTCAACTAAAATGTGAATTTTGGTTGCCCCTATCCATCTATGAGTCAGAATGGGACTTGTTCACTTGCCCACTGCTCAGTTCTCTGGTGCAGGGAGCAATCGCGTACTGCAGGCATTATAGTCCACACAAGAAATGTTCATATGCGCTGTAGAGAATGATCACATTAATTTACTTCTTAAACAATTACAGAAGAGATCTACCTATCTTAACAGACTTTCAACTTTAAAATATTATTATTGCATACTAATAGGAACATTATGACATTCTGAATATGATTTATTGGAGGTGCCACTGCTTTCAGCAAAATTAAAAACTGCTCTGGAAGCCACAGTTGAATAACCTTAGATCATAACCCCTTTGGGAATGTGTGCAGGTACATCACAAGTAGGATATAATTTATCAGTAAATATTTAAATTGGTAAATCTAGTTGCGACATTTTCAAAACACATTTCTGTGAAAATATCCCAATCGTCCAAGTTGAAATGTATGAAAGACACTAACTTAGCTCTACAGAGTTTTTGTTGGGAAGGCTTTATAGCATCCCAGGTCAGACAGTTACTTCAGATGAAAGAGGATGAAATTGAAAATCTGAATATTTTATCCAGAAATTGATATTTCAATGCTATTTTACTTGTGAAAATGCTTTAGAAGTTTTGGGTTTATTACAGTGCAGAACAGAAACAAACTTAAAAAGCTTGACTGTTATAACGAAATTGAATGCTCATCTTTCACCAACTCTAATAATTTTATTGTTTTCCAGAGGATTACAAAGCTGGACTCAAAATATGCATTCAGACAATGGTATTTTTTAGAGCCTCTTTCATCAGAGGATCTCAAGTGTAATTAATTAAGCCTTGCAATACTCCCACCATGAACATCATGCCTACATACTACAGAATATACAGCACAGACATTAAATAATTTCCTGCTGTCAAACCAATAGCCTGCCGTGCAAATCGTATCTCCTGACTCCCAGTGCTTTTACCTGAACACAATGATTCCATCAAGTTGTGGGACCTAATGACTATAATTAAACCAATCCAAAATATTACTGTCCACAAAAGCAGAAGGCACACGGCAGGTCTCAGGGGAAACAGAAGATAAAAAGAACCTGTATTTAGTAAGTGACTTGCTATCTGTCAACAAGGAAAGTTCAAAATAATTTATTTTCTTTTTCAAAAAATGAGCTATTTCAGTATTATTGTCATCAAGCGATGCATCATTTATTTATTAAATAAGAGACCACTATTACATCTGAAATGTGGACTAATTATTCTAAAAGCATTAATGAATTTGTTAAGAACTCTTTGGTAATAATGTAGTCTCTTTGTTGCTACCATGGTAAAATTTACCTCACATAACCATAATCTGCTTACTGATACAAATACCACCTCCTTTTAGTTAATTTCAGGAAAACATTTTAGAAGTGCTCTAGGCTGACAGGGATGATAAATAATTTTTAGACTAAAAGTTGAAGTGGATTGATTAGGAGCAATTTTTTATGTTTTACACAATAAAAAGATGAACTACATGGTTCACAGAGCCAATTTGCAGAGCAACCTCTTCTCTCTAATTGCTGCTAGACTAATGTAGAAGCACACTCCTAGGAAGTAGAGAAATCCATTTACCCAATCATGCCATTTAAGTAGCGAACACAAGTAGTGGATTTTTCCATTACCTTTCATATTAGCCTCGCTACATTCCACCTGTGACCCTCATTTTAAGAGTGCAATGCTCTTTTATATAATTTTGTAACCATAATAAAGGTCCACTTCAAAATTTTTCAAAGTAGACCAAGGACATTTAAAAAAAAAACATAATTAGAGACATAACCAATCTCACTAATTCCTGGTAATGTATTGTAAAACCAAATTATTTGCTAAAAGGTCTAATAAATTCCCATCTTCAGGAGTAGAAAAGAACATTTCCTCTATTTCCTCCGGCACAAGAATCTAGTAACTATTTTCTTCTGACTATTTACTCTGCGGTTGTCCCAGCTACTGCAAAATTTATTTTAAGAATTGTTTGGGGTTTTTTTAACAGGAAATGGACAGGCTTCTGTTTAAATAAAGGTAGGGGATTTTGTAGTACTTTTCACATGAAAAGAGGTAATATACTGTTGTTGGAAAGAAAAAAGGCACATCCTAGACTCCGCCCATTATAGCAAGTCAGAGTACACAGAAGAATTACTTTATGTTCTAGGGGCGTCCTCCAAGGACCATTTCTACCAATTGATGGAACTGCATTAAAAAGAATAATGTAAGTAAAAACAACCCTGGAGTTGTAAGTAAAAACAACTTCTGCTGGGAGCAGAAGTTAATTCTGTGCAATGCTTCTAATTTTCTTTGTTGCAATAAGAATATGTTTTGAAAGTTATTTTCATAAATACCTAAAAAGAAAATGCAAATATGTTTGAGGAAAGTATTCTTCATTATTTCAGAATAAAAGCAAATACCATCATTGGCAGTGTCAGGTTATAGTGAGTTTCCTAATAGACTGAAATACGGTGTGTTCTGATCTTCAGATGAAATGTATTAAATTAGTGCGAGGCGTTGTGACACTGTTACTGCGAAATATTTTCCGTGTTATAGCAAGACTAAATTAAAGGAATAATTCAGGAATAACTGCCCCAATTCTGCATTACCATTCAGAGGCTCCCAAAATCTGAAAAACTCTCTACAGCTTTTGCTGCAGAATACAAAAGATCTGTACAGAGAAAATGGAAGAACTGGAAATGCCAGATTTTTTTTTTTTTAACGACAGCAGAACTACTTGTAACAGGTTAATGCAGCTAATAACATTCTCATTGCTTAATGCCCCGCTTTAAAACAGAAATGGAGAAACCTGCCACTTCCTGAAATCTGTATTAACATTAACTGCAGTAATTCAAAACAAATGTTAAATATCTCTACTTGTCTAAATACTGATTTGAATGTACAATTTAGATACCATAACAGCAAGGCTAGCATGGATGCATTCATGTTGTAGTATTTACTGTTTTTCAGCAGTAACTGGGGTTTTAAAACAGGCCTCACAATGCCCTGGTTGGGATGTTTGGGAAAAAGAAAGGAGTTCATAAATATATTTTTTACAAAGGCACATTTTAATGAACGTATTGCACATACTGACAAAGACAGGGCATAATGCTTTTAAAATAATTAGCATCTTGAAAAAGGGTCAGTAGTCACGGTCCGCCTGCTGCATGCACTGGTAATCCCACTACAGATACTGAAGATTTAGATAAAATGAGCTAAGTAACTCAATCTTCAAAAGAATATGACTTCTCCAAACCGCACACAGTTCATGACCTATTCCAGGGAAACCAAAGAACAAGTGAAAAATGGGCTATGACGTCCTATGTGAGCAGCAGGAACTGAATTAGCGCAGGCTGTTACAGCCAACATCTACAAGCTACCTGGAAGCACAGGCGCAGGTTCAGCTCGACCGTCTAATAGTAAAGTGGGATCTGGACAACACAGCTATAGTTTTCTGCCAGTGAATTCCTTCTAAATGCTTTTGTCTTTTGCTCTTTTCTGAGACCTTTCCTACCAAATATTTGATATTGAGTCTGGAAAGTTGTGTCCTAAAATATTTGCTGATTTTTTTTTTTCAAATTCTATTGTAGCAGCAAAATTTCACTGTCTTTGTTAGATTTAAAACTGATTTATGTCAGTAAAACTGGGAAGGGAAGCAGGCAAGCATATTTACTTACCGTTAGTCTAAAAATCTTAAGCAAGAGCAAACTTTGCTTTTAAGGTGAGAAAGGAGTTCTGACAAGCAAGGTTTCAGAACTGTACAGCATGGATAGTAAAAGCATTTTGCCTACTGATTTTTTAAAACAAATTACTAAATAAGCAACTTCTGCAAAATAAGATATGTAGTGTTTTAAAATCAGATTGTGATTCCAAAACCTGGAAAACCTCCAGTTTTCTAGTACTGGAGGTAGTCATCAGCGGTTTGCTTCTTTGTGGATTCAGTTCTGTATATCACAGAAGTTTCGCTTTCTGCTGCAGTGACTATATGTACTTTACCATTTCTTGCTAACGTATTGCACAGGTTCCAATCCTAAAGTTAAAACTACCCAAATAAGCTTGGTTTATGTCAGAGATGCCTGCTATATGCGAAGTGGTATGATTGCTGAGTGACAGGACTTGTGCCAGCAGAAGTCCCCAGCATAAATAGGACTCCTCTGGCAAAACTGCATTGGCAATTGTAAGTGGTAGATGCAGAAAGCAGTATACAGCAAAGATTTGTAGATCACTGTCCACTTTTGTCAGGATAAAAGCAAGCCTTTTAGGTAAGCCCACTTTTTCTACGTATAACTGCATCCACCCCTGGGACATCTTTAGGACGTGGTCTCAAGCGTTGGTACTCTTCAACAGAAAACCACTCTGTATTTTAATCTTAAAAAAACTTTACTGATGCATATAATTTTACTGTCATAGGAAAATACAATTGAATGGATCGACCGCTATTCCGTAGCTCCAAACTACACAGCCACGTTCACGGCTTTCCCAGCTGATCTGGTCTAACCTGTTCCTAAAGGCTTCCTGGTCATGGAGCCCACCACCTCCCCAGGTTCATAATAGATTTATTGGAGGTCTCTGCAGATACTACGCTTAAGAATATTTTCCTCCTGTCTAATCTGAATCTCTTCTGCAGTAATTTAAGCCTGTTACTTCTTGTCCTACTGCAGACACAGAGAAGAGATTAATTTATTTCGGTGTGTAATAATCTTCTGTAAAAATCTTACGTGTATTTGAAGACTGTCATGTTTCCCCATTCCTCCCCCCAATCTTATTTCAGGTAAACAACCTAATTTCTTTCAACCCATCCTCACCACACATGTTTTCTCTACCATGATCATTCTTGCTGTTCCTCTGGATTTTTCCTGTTTGGTTTACATCTTCTCTGAAGCATAGTTCCTCAATCTGCACTGGGTAAACCTGCACAGACTTAGCAGTGCTGACCAGAGAATTACTTCACGTGTTGTACTGGTTTTGGCTGGGATGCAATTCATTTTCTTCATAGCTGCTTATATGGTCCTGTGTTTTGGATTTGTGAACAAACCAGTGCACATAACACAGGGATGTTTTAGTTATTGCTGAGCAGCTGCTGAGCTGTGTCAGGGACTTCTCTGTTTCTCACACCGCCGCACCAGCACAAGGGGCTGGGAGGGGATACAGTCAGGACAGCTGACCCTAGCTGACCAGGGGGATATCCCATGCCACAGGGCATAGTGCTCAGCAATAACAGTTGGGAGAAAGAGGGAGGAAAGGGGGACTTTTGGCATTGCAACATCCATCTTCCCAAGTAACTGTTACACATGATGGAGCCCTGCTGTCCTGGGGGCGGCTGAACACCTGCCTGCCCATGGGAAGCAGTGAATGAATTCTTTGTTCTGCTTTGCTTACATGCATGGCTTTTGCTTTACCTACTACGCTGTTATTTCAACTGCAGGTTTTCTCCTTTACCCTTCAGTTCTCTCCCCTATCCCACTGGTGGGGAGGGAGCGAGCTGCTGTATGGGACTCAGCTGCCCCCCTGGGTTAAACCACCCCATGCATCTTTCAGGTTTTAACCCTTTTCGTATTTCCCTGTCAACAACGTCTTTTGCTTTTACAGTCACAAGAGGCTGAGGCTCCCGCGCTCCGAAGCCCACTACACCCCGTAACTCCCTTCCTGAAGAACTGCTGCCTAACCAGTTACTGTCCATACTTAATTTGGGCAGATTGTTGCTCCTCCTTAAGTGGAATACCTTGTGCTTGTTCTGACTGAATTTCATTGTTGGTTGTTTTTAAACTATATAACCAATTTGCCAAGGTCGTTTTGAATCATACTAACAACATTCTACCATCATCCTGTATTCCTGCCCCAGGCTAAAATCAGAGAAGTTTTAGTGAAAATGGTTAAGTAATTTTTGAGAAGAGGATGACAGAAAAAACACACTATTTTGGCAGTGAGTTGAAGGACGTTTTAGAAATACTAGTGCCTATGATCCCACCTCTGTTATCTCTATGCTTATAGGCATTATATCCCCAACTGGCTGCCTGTCCCTTTCTGCCACACAATCAATCTCCTATTTTTCCAGCTCTGCAAGTTTCCAGTGTCTTAACTTTCAGCTTCTGCCCCTCTACCATCATCTTACAGTCCATGCTCAGACCCTTTCCCACACCTATTCAAGTTTCTCACTTTAGCTGTCCTGCCCTTTTGCCTCTGCACACATCCACATACCCAAAGTTCCTTTTTCTCTATCTATCTGACCCTTGCCTCCATCTTACATGTATCTCCAGGTTTTGCTTCCTGTTCTTCTATCCAGAAATTCAGGATTGTCCTCTGCCCTTGGGCAACCCTGTACAAAATACGATTTACTGCATCTTTCATGCTTTCGCTTCCTCTAGTCTCTGCCTTTTCCTTACTTTCTGTCTTCTGGAAACTCAGTCTTGTCTTCTGCATTTGGCCCTTTCCCTCTCACAGATGTTGTGGTCTGCAGAGCAGGAAAAATTCATCTCCTCTTAGCCGGTGTGCTAAGTGCCAGAGTGCCACTGGCAGCCAGTGACTGCAATTATAGGGAAAGTCCTTGTCAGTCATTTTACTTTTGAGAGGCAGCACACAACGTGCAGTACAGTTAAAATAGAAATCCTCGAAAGGGAGGGGTTGTGTATGTAAAGTGGTTACCATCAGAGACCCTACTTTCAATAGAGTATCTACAAATATAGGGAGTATACTAGAGTAAGACAAGGGCTCCACCTCCATTCCAGCTCTTATGAGGTTACCTGAAATCATATAGAAACCAGAACCATTGGTTTTGGAGGAAAGTGAGTGTGGAGGAAAGCTTGAATATGCATCCTCAGGCTTGAATATCAGGAAGTAAACAAAAGTCTCAGTATGTTTGAGTTGTAAAATAAAAAAATAGTTATGCCAGTCTCATGCTTCTTGGAGCAGAAATCCCTACTCCACTCCCACTATTGTCTTCCCATTGCCTTCTTATTCATCATTCAAAAACCTGGAACAAGGAGGGAACGTGATGGAAAAGTGCTGCATTCTGATAATCTATATCCTGTGAAATTAGCAGCCTTAATTTGTCTTCAGTATTGTAAACCAAAGGACAGAAAACCTGATTTTTCCAACGAAAGAATTTATTCTACTTGATTTCCTGTATCTGAAAGGGCAGAATTTGGAGGCAACAGGTTGCCTGTGGCACCCAGTCTGCTGAGCTGGAAGAAGAGATGGGGAGCAGAAGGAAGCCCACATAATCCAAGAGGAAATGGTTAGTGACCTGCTACACCCCTCACACACACACAAGACTATGGGGCCGGATGGGATCCAGCCAGGGTGCTGAGGGAGCTGGCGGAAGTGCTCACCTAGCCACTTTCAATCATTTATCAGCAGTCCTGGCTAACCGGAGAGGTCCCAGTTGACTGAAGGTTAGCAAACGTGACCCCCATCTACAAGAAAGGTGGGAAGGAGGATCTGGGAAATTATAGGCCCGTCAGTCAGACCTCAGTGCTGGGGAAGGTCCTGGAGCAGATTATGTTGAATGCCATCATGTGGAACATACAGGACAATCAGGTGATCACGCCCAGTCAGCATGGCTTTATGAAAGGCAGGTCCTGCTTGACTAACATGATCCCCTCTGTGACAGGGTGACCCACTTAGTGCATGTCTTTATCAATGATCTGGACGAGGGGATTGTCTGTACCCTCAGTAAGTCTGCAGACAACACCAAGTTGGGTGGGAGTGTGGATCTGCTTGAGGGTAGGATGGCTCTACAGAGGGATCTGGACAGGCTGGAACGATGGGCTGAGGCCAACGGTATGAGGTTCAACAAGGCCAAGTGCTGGGTCCTGCACTCGGGTCACAACAACCCCACAACCCCATGCAGCGCTGGGGACCTGGGGGTGTTAGTCGACAGCCGGCTGAATATGAGCCAGCAGTGTACCCAGGTGGCCAAGAAGGCAACAGCATCCTGGCTTGTATAAGAAATAATGTGGCCAGCAGGCCTAGGGAAGCGATTGTCCCCCTGTACTCACCACTGGTGAGGCTGTACCTCAAATACTGTGTTCAGTTTTGGGCCCCTCACTACAAGAGACACTGAGGTGCTGGAGTGCATCCAAAGAAGAGCAATGAAGCTGGTGAAGGGTCTAGAGAACAAGTCCTGTGAGGACCAGCAGCTGAGGGAACTGGGGTTGTTCAGCCTGGAGAAAAGGAGGCTGAGGGGAGACCTTATCGCTCTCTACAGCTACCTGAAAGGAGGTTGTAGCGAGGTGGGGGTTGGTCTCTTCTCCCAAGTAACAAGCAATAGGACAAGAGGAAATGGACTCATGTTGCACGGGGAGGTTTAGATTGGATATTAAGAAATTTCTTCCATGAAAGGGTTGTCAAGCATTGGAACAGGCTGCCCAGGGAAGTGGTTGAGTCTGCATCCCCGACGGTATTTAAAAGATGTGCAGACGTTAGGTTAACAGCTGGACTCCATGATCTTGATGGTCTGTTCCAACCCAAGTGATTCCATTATTCTAAGTAAAACATTGTTTTATGTTTCGTACCATGATATACTTAGAAGGTTCAAATGAGAGCAAGAACAGCAATATTAGACACGGTAGTTAATAAACACATGATTAAAAAAATAGTTCAAATCCTAATGAACTTATAGGTCAAGTTAAGAAAATGTAAAGAATAGGAGAAAAAAAAAAGTATAAGCAGTATACACAACAGGAAAGTAAGAAAATGGAAGACAGGATTAAATTATTGGTAAGGCTTCTCTGTGAT
Organism: Chroicocephalus ridibundus; assembly: GCF_963924245.1. Taxonomy (NCBI): domain Eukaryota; kingdom Metazoa; phylum Chordata; class Aves; order Charadriiformes; family Laridae; genus Chroicocephalus; species Chroicocephalus ridibundus. Next base: position 43,245,714 of record NC_086316.1, read on the forward strand.
CGCAATACTTGTTCTTAGCAATGTAACTATTTCTGTGTATTTATTTCTCTAACCTAATGAAGTTTTTCCTTAGAATGACCCTATTTGCCCTCACCGAAGCTAACAGTTGTCAAAAAGATCTTCCAAATTAATGCTGTTATTACCATTTCATGTAGCATTGCCATAAATTCCAAACTATTATTAATTCATATTATGATGATTAATCTAATATTACTTATAAATGTTCAGTTAGCATTTTAAATTAGTTGGTTTTCATGCTTAGACAGATTAACTTGTGTGGAGGTTTTCGGTTGTAGTTGGTTTTTTGGGACATTGTTTTTAAGGTTTAAGAAATACTACTGATATGGGGATTATGGCATTAACTGTACTTCTATTAGTGACTGTGAGCATACCAGATTTTTTAAAACAGATTATCCTGGATAAGGCCTGTGTTGTAACAGAAGGGGATAGCAATGCCAGCAAACTAGGAATACATCTCATATTGACAAACTACTTGTTCTTTGAATGTAAGTTTTGTGATCCCTGAATCAGAGATAGTGTACAAGAATCCTACTTTAAGCCTACCTTTTATATTTACCAAACCTTCTGGTGTAGGTGTAGTCCAATTATTGCATTTTCTTCATTTCCACCAGGGACTATTAAGTGCTAAGGTACAACCTCTGGTGAGGGGATCCACAATTCTGAGACCACTGAAAGAATCAAAGAGGTAGCACTGTAGGCTTGTCATGTTACCCTTGGCACCCAGTACTAGACATTTTCAGGGACAAAATACTGAATTACACGAGTTGTTAATGTCAACCCTTACAGACTTCCTGTATTTTTGCTTACACAAAAAAGATTTATTAAAAAATTCATGTGGTTGTTCTAGTATTACAACAAAAGTTAATATTTGAATTATTGTTTATGAGTATTGTTTTGTTTACAAACTGTTTTCTATGCACTGGAGGTGTGGAAAGATCACATTTTGTGTTTACCATATCATTTATATATTTTTAGTAATGTATTCTGAAAACTCATTAGGACACAAGGGTGGAAAATTCTCATTTAAAGTGGAATAGTTGTTAAGCGACTTTAAAATTTAATTAGAACCCTTTGCTGCATTTCATTATGAGGTTATTTTATAATTACTCAGCAGGTCCTAGGTATTTACTAATGCAGAAGTGACAGTACATGATACTGTTGAATTATAACTGCACAGCTGGAGAAGATACTTAGAAAAATAAAGAACAGATAACCGCATCATTTAAAAAGCCTCAGCGGAAAACTCAGCATTGAGCATCCTTCCCCCCACCCTTCGCAGCTGTAAATAATGCTACAAAATTCAGCACAGTTGTCTGTCTTCTAATGACTTAAGGAGCTGACCAAACAGAACCAGTTGGCTCTTTACGTATGAAACTTACAAGAATTGGGATATTGGTACCTCAAAGAAAGCTCTCTCCTAACCAATGGAGAGATGGGCAAAGTGCTACAATCGGCCCTGTACTCACTGTGTTCGATTTAGTGCAGCGAGTCAACAGGATGGGGTAGAAATGGGTTCAAAATACGCTGAGACACACCACTATTTTTTTTTTCTTGGGGAAAAATCCCCAAACCTACAATTCCCTTTGCTTGAGTAATACCTGCATTGCACACCCTCCCAAATTCTGCTGTCAAAAATAAAGTTATCATCATCATTCAAGACTGTTTAAAGGATATGGTAATATCTTACTACCTCTGAGAGAGATAAATACATTATTATGCAGACATTATTTGTGCACTCAGTCACAGGAGTTCAGTTTATATTTTAACACTTGCAGACAGAAGGAATTAAAGTTCAGTGGAATACTTTTGAGAAAATAATGATTTGCTGTGCCTTCCTCTCTTTTTTGGCTAGAAAAATTCCAACAGGAAACACAGTGTAGATACTAAAGTCCCTCAAATTGAGCAATTTCTCCAAATTCTTTTGTGTATCTTCAATGGTATGTTTAATCAGTATAAATATGTATGGTTTTCATTTTGTCTTCTGCTGCAGTTGAATTGGGCTTTCTGCAATCACTTACTCTTTTTCAATGTCCTGGACAGCTTTGAGTTTCCTTTTTTCCCTCCTCGTTTGTTTATTATTCTTTTCTGCTCCTGATAAAGCCATTGTTTGATTCATGGAAGAAAACAGAGGACACAGAAAGACTTTTCTCATTGTGGTATTCAGAGTTCAACTTCTTAGCTTCCTTCCCTTTTATTCTTTATTTGGCCTCTTCCTATATTTTCATCCTCTTTTCCTCCTGCTGCTTCTGAAGGATGCCTGTTGCTATCCATCAGCAGAATTGCGGCTGTGGCTGGGGTTTCACACGCAGCAAACCAGCACAGGCAGCTCTCCATGACCCCCCCTGCCTCTTTCCACCCCTGCACCGTTTCCTCCTTTGAACCTCAGAGAACTGATTCAGGCTAAAATCCAACCCAGCAACTAAAGACAGCTGTTAACCCAGCAGCGTTATGGTGATGGTTTTGATAGGTTTTTGATAGTTTAAAAGCCCCACAGCAGACTTAAGTTTTGACACACACAGTTTGTACGTACTGTGGGAAATATTAAGGAGTAATCCTTGTAGACGAGTTCTGCTATGAGAGGGTCCAGGAGAAATTTTGCTGCTGATTGCTCTGTGCCCACCGCTAACACAGCATCAAATACACATCTGGGTAAAGAACATTGCTTCCTTGCCTAGACCAGCAAACTTAGTCTATTTTTCTACAGAAACCAAATTAAATTAAAACCAGAAAATTATGCTTGTTTTTAAATGTTGTTTTATTTAATCTTTTGGGTTTTTTCTCTACTTCTCTACTTATCTTGCTAAAATACACTTCCTTTAAGATACCTGACTCTCACCAACTACCTCTTCCTTTTCCACTTAAAAATTCTCCTCCTCTAACAGTCTCATACACTTCGAAATGAAGTCAGAAATGCAGATATACAGTTTCCCAATATCAGACCAACACAAAATCTTACCTGACAAAATATTAGAATTGTCCTCCATCATGACAAAAATTTGGTTTGCTTACTACCACCAAGAACATCTTCCTTAAACTTTTTAAATCCTTGGTAGAACACAATAAGAACAAACTCATTGTATTTCTCAGGAAGATCTAAAGTGGTAAATTACACTGAAGACATAATACTGGGTTTTTAGATTCAAAACTACTGATTTATTGATTTCACAAAATAACGAGTCTTCATAAATAACGTTGAATTGTGCATTTAAATGAGTTTCTTAAGATTATCAAAACATTAGGTTTTTTTCTTATCACACATTTTCATGTATCTGCAGCTGAAAAAAACCTTTTTTACAGAAAGCTTCCCTCTACAAAGAAGCAGCAACAGAGGCTGTAATAATACTTAATTCCTATCTACAAGACAGCAGTTTTGTAAGTGCTCCATCAATACATAGTATACTCTTGAAGAATACCACAGTCTGTGTCTCAAGAATAAATTACCATTAGAAAAATATATTAAAAATGGATAAACATACAGCCATTCTGCATTTTGTACATTTGCTTCTGCAGAGTTAATCAGGCAGACTGATTAACTCTACTTACATATGGATAAACAATACCTAGCTGTGAGTATTCACAATTATTTAACTTATAAACTTTTGAGCATGTACACAGGACCTAATTTACTAGTTATTATAACTGGTTACTATATATATATATACATATTTGGATATATTAAAAATATATATATTGGCCACTACAAAGGTAACATTAGACCAAACTAATTCTCAGTTCTGTTTTTCAAATTCCAGAAATGGGAGAATCAGCACTGAATCAAGAGTTTTAAATGCAACTGGGAGAAGAATAGTCACCTAACCGGTATTACCTGACAGAAGAAAACCGGACTTTTTTCTTTTCCGGGTCTCATGGTTAGTCACCTACCACCACCAATACTAGAGACCATAAATACAGTATTTTGCTGGAGACAGAGGATTATTTCACACTGTTCTCTCTTATTTTATATTAAATAAGATTAAAACCTGTGTTCTACAGCGCTAGTTTTAAAAAATAAGGTCATAAATAAAAGCTAATGTAGTTGTTAAAAACATCGTGTGGCATCAACTTCATGTCCTGTTATGAATAGTATGAGACCCTATAGGTAAGACATCTGCTTTTCTGCTATTTTGGCTTTGCCTGCACTATCAAATGTCATCACTTATAGTATTTGACAGCTGATGCCTGTCAGCTTTGTATTTGACCACTTGTGAAACAAAAAGTAAAACTTATTTCAGTGTTCTTGCATACTTTAACATGGTATAACGTTTATTTCATACAGGCCCTTGCTGCACATATGCTTGGCCGCATAGTCTTGGCAGCTCAGGGGTATTTTTCATTAAAATTTGCATTCGAGTAATGAATCTGTAAGTAAAAAGTTCCAGGCAATACACGTGTTTTCACAAAAATGTACCTATTAAGTGATTATTTGAATGTTTTAAATTACAAGTAGATCCTTATTTACACTTTCTATTTTGTGGCATTTTCTAGTTTGGAGAAACTGTATGAGGGCAATTACACTAATAGCTGGTACCAGGGGGTAAATTAACTAAGCATGTGCTTAGGTAGCCAGCAGCGCTGGGGCTGCTAAGTCTGTTTTTCTTTACAATAAATGCCAGACTTGTGGTTTAATAGCAATAATGCTTGACGATATTTTATATATAGTACACATCTGTTAAATGATGATTGTACTGTAATTGTAAATATTAAAAGAAATTGTCCTAAATGCAGAAAAGTCAGTTGTGAATATTTAGCTTGCAATTACATTTATTTCCTAAATGCTGTTAGTGGAATAGAACATTTCCTCTTAATTATTGTAAATCACACTCTTTTCCATCACAGATTCTTTAAACACATGCATGTTTTCACCTTAGAATTTTAAGATTTTTTTTAAACCAAAGGAACACTTTGTGAAGGTTGTGATTCTGCCAGTACTTTAAAAGTGAGATCACATGCTGCAGTTGATGCTACCATTGCCTCATACTTATCCTGTAATTGTCAACATCATTAGAGAAAGCCCTTGACCCTTTATGCAGAAATAATAGTCCCCTTTCTTTTTCCCCTCTATAGCAAAGGCTGTTCTCATCCAAGGACAAAATTCAAAATTACCAAAGATGCAAACACAAAGAAGTCGCTTAACATGTCAGGGTGGTCTATACCAGCCAAGTTAATTGTGCAGGCTCACTGTGCAGTCTGTGCAAGGAGTTAAGTGTGTCTAAAAAAGCTAAATTGATGGGCAGGAAGATGCTCATTTAGCTAGTAAAAAGCAGTTGGTACTGAATGTCTCCCAGCTCCCACCTACAGATAACGTGCTTAACAGAGCTGAAAATCAGATGCTTTCAGCCATGTAGATTGAAATTCCTACTGCTCTTTGAGTAGCCACAGAATTGAGGCAAATTTCTTTTTCTTTGCCGCAATGATCTTGTGAGAGCTCCCTCAGGAAACAGGGAAATACCCTTGTCCTGAAAAGCCTCTGTCTGTAAGACCTTCTGTGAATGTCTCAGTTCATCCAACCCAGTTCACCTCTGGTTCATGCTGTATTGCCAGGCTGTCGTACCGATACAGGTGGTATTTGGGAAGCCGGCATTTTGCCCTTTTTCATATTAACGGAATTTTGTTGAAATCAATGACAGTTTTATCCTTGAAAACAATGTAAAAGTTAGATATTTCTTTTTGGTATTCATCTGCCACAAAACAATAGGCCAGGAAAAGCTCTGTGGGACCAGCCACTCGCAAACCAGAACCAACTAAAGCTGCAAAGGTTGAGGGCATTCCTGGCTGCAGTCGTCTTGATATTTTGTTGTTTTAAATGCTCAGAGAAGTGTGCAAGTTAAACAACACATCTCTGAGCTTCAGGAGATCTGACTGCAGCTTATTTAAGGATCTACTTGGATCCAACGGGAGACTGCCCAGGCAGGCAGAAAGGCCCAGGGCAGTGGGTTGCTTTTCAGGATAACATCTTTGAAGCACACCAACACTGGACAGTGCAGAAAACCAAGCTGGTGCAGCAGTACGCCAGCATGGATGGACAAGCAACCCCTGATTGAGTTGAGATATGAAAAAGCAAGTACACGGGGGGAATTTCAGGAAGAATACAGGAACACAGGTCAAGCATGCAGGGATGAGAAGGACAACAGTGTTCAGTAAGTACATCAGGAGCAGAAGGAAGGCTGAGGAAAATGGGGCTCACTGTCCAGTGAGAGGGAGGACCTACTGCCAAAGGACATGTGAGACTCAATGCTTTTTTTCCCCTTGGCTTTCAGTGGTAAAGGTCTGCTTTCTGGCCTCCCGTTTCCCCGAGCCTCCTAACAGGACCTGCAGAAAGGTAGTACAACCCCTGTCAGGGGACGGGACTGGAAGCGCAGTGATCCTGACCAGAAGACCATGACACACCAAGGGGTCAGTGACTCACGCCACAGTTAACCTGCGCAGGTGCAGCATGGCCTTCAGGCTGCGTTGGGCTGCACAACGCCCTGGGCCCCAGGACCTCAGGCAGCGCATGTGGCAGGACAGCCAGTGGGCAGGTCCCGCTTGGTACCAGAGATTATTGCACCTGGGTGGCCTTGCCTTTATCTAAAAGTGTTAGTTAGCTCCAATAACTAGCATTTTAAACGGTACTTTGCTGAGTCTGAGCATCTTTCCGAGCCCATATGTACCAGCGCCTCCTGGTGAAAATGGAGTACTTCACCCTGCAGACGCATACAGCTCTCTGTGGCACCAGACAGGGTGCTGCTGAGGGCACTGGCTCATGTCACCACAAGGCCACTCTCTATGATACTGCAACTCAGGAGGTTCCTGATGACTGGAAAAAGGCAAGTGTCACACCCATTTTCAGGGAGGAGGATCCAGGAAACTACCAACTGGGCAGCCTGACCTCAAGTCCCAGAGGCTAGGGCAAGTCCTCCCTGAATCCACCTAACTAAGCAGGTGATTGGGAACTGCCAGCACGGGTCTACCGATGGCAAGTCACGTCTACCCAACCTGATTCCCTCTAGGAAGAGGTTTCTGATTGCATAGATAAGAGGCAAGGGGGGGAGTGAAGAGGGGTGGGGAAGAAGCTACCAGACATGGCAGCAGAAAGGGGCAGGGGGAAGAAAAGGAAAGAATGCAGTCAGTGCCAGAGAACCAGTACTGTATGGATTGGACACATGGACTGTTAGAAACCTCCTTAAGTTCAACAAAGGCCAATGCAAAGTCCTTCATCTTAGCAGAAATATCCCCATGCGTGAGTATGGGTTGGGAGCCAACTAGTTAGAAGGCTTTACAGAGTAAGACCTGTGTGCCCCGGTGGTCAGGTTGAACCTAAGGCAGCAGTGTGACCTTGCAGTGGAAACGACAAGCCACACACCAGGCTGTATTAAAGCGGGAAGCAGGTCCAAGAAAGCAAGCCACCTTCTGCCTTCAGCACTCATGAGACTGCCTGTGGAGTACTGTGTCCTACTTAGAGTTCCCTAGCACAAGAAAGCCACTGACATAGTGAAACAGGTGACCAGCAGATCGCTGCCAAGGTGGTCAGGGAGCTGGAGCACATGCCACTCCCTGGAGTGGATGAAAGACCCAGGTTTGTTCAGCCTTGACAGAAGGCTGAGAATCAGAAGCAGGACAAATTCTGACAGCAACACACTGCAATTTTGCCATTAGAAAACTCTGTGTAAATAGAGAAAAAAATCCTTAAGTGTTGTGGTTTAGGTTGGGCTGGCCACTAAACGAATGAAGAGAGAGAAAATAAGGGAGAGAGACTTATGGGTTGAAAAGAGACTACACTACTTTAATGAAATATTAATAATAAAAAGAAAATACTGTAATATTAATGAGAAAATAATGAAATATATACAATACTGTCATGGTTTGGGCTGGACTGGCCACCGAATGAACAAAACCATATCAAGCTCCCAGGATGACGATCACGACACCGGTAAAGTCCCAGACTGGACTCAGCGATGGAAGGGAACTGGATTTTGGATATGGATTCAGGAATGCAGGGATCGGGATCGAAAGCAGATGAACAGAGTCTTCCTTGGATGCTGGCCATCGCAGAAAGAGCTGACCCTTTGATCCCTCAGCTTTTATACCGAGCATGATGCCGATGGGATGGAATACCCCGTGGGTCAGTTATGGGTCTCCCATCCTGTCCGCTCCTCCCTGCAGGTGGGACCCCTCTGTGCTCTCCCACTTCAACCCTCCAATGGGGCACACAACAAAGTTACCTGACCTTGAGTGTTCCAGAAATTAATACAAGCAGGAGCCTCTCTGGGTACCGTTCCTTGGTATGAATTACAAACATCCAGCCTTATCACCGCTAGCAGCCGACACTGTCTGAAAAACATACCATTAACTTCAGAGAGTGCAGTTAGTTAGAAGAGCTTAACTGAAAAGTAAAATCACTGAAAAGAAAATTGGGTTTGTTTTACCTCAAACCAGGACATTAAGGAAAGAAAAGATTAAAAAGTGACACACTGATGCAAGAGTATGCCACACATACATGTAGATGAGAAGCTGATTTGTTGGAAACTTCTACCTCCTGGTGAATTAAAGAGAGTTGCAATGTCGGGCTGCCCTTAACATCTCATTTGCTGTCATTACTGTTGGCATTCTGTTCCTTCTAGGACCATAATACAGACAAATGGATCAGAAATGCAGTACTATTTACATCTTAAAGTCCATTTTGCCCTTTCCTCCCAGGTAAATACATTTAAGTTTGCTTGCCACCAGATAACTCGGAAGTCCTGTACTAGAAATCACTCTTCCATCCCTATAACAAAAAGCTTAAAAGTTATTTCCATTTTGTTCTAAACAGAAATGCATGGCATTACAGCAAGACATTAAGAAATAGGGCTTTATATTTAAAACGAAATGTTATGTTTACTGTTCTATCTAATCTTGTTCCATACTCAGCTATTGTGAAAATTTTTCCTACTGATATGACCTGAAATACATTATTATTTTAGTGTGAAGTCACAGTACTGGATCAGTACAACACACTCTTTAAGAAATCCCTTAATATTCCTAACTGATACGTTAAAATGACATTATCTCAACGAGCTGTTACTTCCTCAGGACACTGCTTGCATTCAACAAGAAGGAAGTTGCTGGGTTATAACGACACGCATCCTTGTGGCAAAACTGGTATCGGTAGGATTAGGCTAGTCCTCAAACTGTTCTTGCCAGCCTAGGTCATTTGGAAACCTGCCACGTTCTTCAGTGAAACCACTGTCTTGTTCTACAGTTTGAGAGTGAATACCTTTAAAGGAAGCAGGGTGCAACAAAATTCCTGAGAACTTTCTTCTTTCTACTGCCTTGCCTTAGTAACAAAGCTTTTAAATGGGATATTCTGGCACCTGGTACCTGGCACCACCATAATCAATTTATTGTTTTCATTTTCTTTAATAACTGTAAGAAAGGCAGGAAGAGCAAACTTTCATCATTAATATAACAACATCCAAAACATTGTAGGTTTCATACTTTTCAACTTAATTAGTCAGAAGTTTCCATTGTGATTAGCAATGAAAAAATACGGTTTATTTTTCCCATTAATATGAAAACATTCCTGAACAATACAGCTTTCAAAAGTGCACACAGTCAGATACGCTGCAGGCGCGGAAGCCTACTTAGCAGCTGAAAGAATGTTAGCAAGAAGTGAGTTTGTAAAACAACACGGAGAAGAGAGGACAGAAAGAGCAGGAACTGCTTTCTGCTAGAAGGCTACGTGAAATTCATGAGAGCAGCTGCCACGACAATTGCCTTCTGCAGCTCGCACAGGAATTCCTCTGCACGCCCCAGCAGGAGTGTGGCCATACCTCTGCCCCCCGGCACTACCGCCGTCAGCTGGGGTTGCAGACTGTTCTCCGAATTCAGCCTGCAAGAAGTCTGGTCACCTGAAGGACTGCGACACACACCACTGCTTGCCACGCTGAGGCAACACACACACACAAATTACCCACGCGCAGCACAAAAGCTTTAAGACTAGTAATAGAGAAGTTGGTTCTGAGAGGCAATAAAGTGAACAGGCATGAACCAATGACGGCTACACACGGCCACATATGCCATTTTCTGTTTGACACACTGCTCTTAACTAAGCGTGTTTTCTCAAAATAATTTTTATTTCATTCCTGTTCTTGTCTGAAAAACTATGCAATACTTTTCATTGATTCTGAAAGCTTAAACATAGTTCTGAAATCAATATATGCTAGAAAATTGCACTGAAATATCTACAGAGCAGTCAAGCTCTAAACAGCTAGCCGTACTGAGATTTACCTTCTTGCTTGCCATGGAGAAGAGGCACAGGAGTATCCCTTCACGAAGAACATCCTGAAAATGACGACACAATGGGGGCAAGGGGAGAAGGAAAAGTCAGACAATTAACAGTGCCTTTAAGGCAGTAGCCGGGGGGGGGCGGGGAAGGGAAGAGGACGGAAGATGCATGAACTTTTTAGGTGATGACCAAACCTTAACACAAATGCAGAAAAAGAAGGGCCCCTGTGACTGCATCAGCTGAAACAAAAACAACACTTAATTTGATTGCTTCCTTTGAGTGACATTCCTCTTGCTTTGTACAAGTAGAATAAAATCTGTGGATTATTCATTTAGTTTGAACTTTAAACTTTCCTATGCGTTTGTATGGTAAGGCTAAAACTTCAAAGGAAGTTCCCATAACTCACCATAAAAGAAGTGTTTCCAGAAAACTGCACTACAGGTTTACAGTCAGCTGTACTACCTTTTACAAGGATTATATGAGATGAAGCTTGGCCAGTTTCCTACAAACAAGCAATTTTTACTGTAACTGAAGATCCAGCAATATATATTCCACACAAGCAAAAGCTTTAGCTGCTGCAGTTCTAAACAATGTGCAATTCCCAACAGCCTCAGAAAATAAACCCAAAGACGACTCAGAGAGTTATGGTTTGCTCAGGTTCTCTTCACAGCCGGGAGGGAAAGGGGAGGAGAGCAAGGACAGGGACACAGGAATTTATGCATTTCTAAACTGTATAAAATAAAGCCTAAAAAAAGCTCATGCCTTGAGCCTGGAAAAGCTCATGATTCTTCCTCCATTTTTACCTTACTTAGCAAATTACCGCTAGTTTTCCTTAGGCCATTTGGAGTCTCAAAGGATGCTTCTCAGTTGGGGACGGGGCAGTAGGACAACGCTGACAGTCTCTCACAGCAATTCCCAACAGTCTAATAGACATTGTTCAGGAAAAGAAAAGGCTTTGGGAAAAGATGCTGACAGTCCAATTGAAAAAGCCCTCTCCTGGCTACCAATTTTACATTCTTTGGAAACACTATCAACACTGCGCAGACATCTCCTGTCATTCGTCCTCTACTCCTACTAGAATTTTAATTCTTCTAATTTCAAAGAAAAAAAAAACAAACAACACAAGAGAAGGGAAAAAGATGGGAAGAAGGAAAAGGAAGAACAAAAAACCCAATTAATCCAATTCTGATACTCTATACACTCAACAAGGTGTATATTTTTCTTTTAAAGTGACTAAACAGTTTCCACCAAAGTTTAAATTAAAGTTTTAATACATTTATTTCTATACGTTCTAAAAGCAGAAATTAAAAAAAAAATCAATCAAAATTAAGACCAACATTAAATATACATATACAACAGGTTTGTAGCAAAAGTTTTGACTACGCTATGAAAAGGTTAGACAAGTAATCATAAGAATAAACAAGGTGGCCTTGCCTGTGGGTTCAAAACTATTAGTAATGATTAACATTAACATGACAAGAAATAGATTCCCCATGTTACAATCATTCTATTCTGTTAATAAAAGATTTAAAAATATTTGGCACTTTAAAAAATTGTTTAAAAAGATATACAGCTTTTAATCTCACTTATGTATAGGGTGGTATTCCCCCCTCCCCTTGAACATTTAGAAGAAAATCTTTCATTTCTCTACACTTCAGGTTCTTGCACACTGAATATGTATTCGAATTTTCAGGTTGGAATAGTCAGAAATGACTGCATTTAAACAATAATTTTTTGTTTAAATTTATTCAACTGCTTTCCTCCAAGAAAAGACTAACAGTCTCCTGTAGCTACCTTTTAAAAATCAGATAAGTAATCATCCTTGAAAAAGTATAATAACAAGATAATTTTTTGTTGTTACCCATTTCCTGACAAATTCTGCTACTCCAGATCACCAGTCGAGGACACTGAGGATTTTGCAGAATGAAAACAATACAAGAGTATTTTAAATCAAAACAGAAATATTTGAAAGTTTATTTCAATACTATCACCATAACAACCAAACTGCTAAGTTTTGCTACAACAAGTCATCTCCTCATCTCATTTTTCCATTATTTTTTCTGATAAAAGACATACCATTTAACTTTAAACTTTAACTTTCAACAGTCCTTCAGGGGAAATATGACTTAAATGCTCCCCAATATACAGTCTGCAAGTTTGCACACCTTATTTATTCAAACGTTTCTTCAATTGTTCTAGATGCCTTGCATCAGCATCCTGGAGAAGTAACACAGTGGCTTTTGACTGAAGTGGATTAAACTCTATAGTCATCAAACAACAGAGATCTATCAGTTGTTTTTGACATTTCTCTAAACCATCCTTAAGCTTCAGATGTAAAGCTGGATCCTTTTTCAGCCTATTCATTTCAGGCACTGAAAAGCCAATCAAACTTGTTAGAATATCATCAGCAAAATCTACTTCAAGATAGGCTGAACCATCAGAAATTTTTGCCTTTATACCCCAGGACCCATTGCTGCTTGTGAGGTTTCCAGTGAGAGTAACAATAAAACATTTAACTTTCAGAATTCTAACAGTTTCTGTTTTTTTTGCAAGGAGAAGGGAAATATATGTGAAAGGTGGAGAATCTAAATCTAGATGTGCCTCTACTGATCTGCAAGGAAAGGTCAGTGAATCATGCTTCTGCTGATCTGCTTCTGGATCTGTTTTTGAGAAAAATACAGGATCATCATTTAACAGCCTGCTGTCAGAAGTGTGCTGGGATTTATATCTGCTGTCCTCTAGGTTTGTGTCATTCTGCCTTTCTTCAAGAGGATTTTCCAAAGAAAAATCTGCAGAACTGCAGGTCTGATGTACACTCTTGTGCCGTGAAAAGTTACTCATACTATTTCCATCTCCATCAGATACTGTTCTTCCAAAAGTCTTTTGCTTGCTGGTAGCTTCTACAGGCTTGTCTCTTTCATTCATATCGCCTTTTTCACAAATGCTATTTAAAGATGAATTGCAGGAGCTCCTAGATGTGTGTGGAATTCTCTCAGTAATTAAACCTATGTTTCTGTTCATGACTACTGGTGGCACTTCCTCCAGCTCTCTTTGCATCTCTTCTTCCAAAAGAAAGTCATCTTCTAAAGGAAAGCCATCGACATATTCTATGGGAGGTGAAACTCGTTCATCTGAATGAGGCAAAGGACCTCCAGACTCCCATAGCAAAATATTTCCACTGTGCGCGGTTAGTGAACCTGAGGCTGTACTAAAATTGTTGCTTCTACTGCAGTATCCACTTTCTAAAGATGTTCTGTTGTTTAAACTAAATTCATTATTTTCATCAAGACTGGCTAAAAGCTCTTCATCCGAAGGGCCTGGAGTTTGTTCTAATTCATCCACAGGCCTTGAAACAGTTTGGTTGTGACCAGCTTGTCCAACAGAACTAGGGTTTTCAGTTTCTCCAATTAATCTAGCAAGGACTCTTTCCTGAGAATACTCCTCCAGAAAAGCATCCACTTCACCCCCCAACAGTTTCACATTTTCTGGTTTAAGCAGAAGGACTCCAAGACGATATGCAATATTACCCTGTACAGTGATTTTTGTTCCAGGAGGAAGATTACTGCGAAGGACAGGCACTGGTTGATACTCCATGCCCTGAATTTGGTGTACCCCATCAGTTAGTTGCAGCATCAGCATTCGAGTAGGCTTTGCTTCCCAGGGCTTCGGGAAAGCCTGTGTGCTGGCTGTTACTTCTTCATTTACAGTATTTTTCCCTCTTAGCTTCTGCAACTGGGAATACGCTGGCTGGCTAACATCAAGCAGTGAATCAATCTGTATAGAGTAGAAGCCTGATAACTCTCCTTTGGGAGCATCTAAGATGCAGTCAGGCAAAATGGGATATTCCAAATCTCTTAGATCAGTAAGAAGCCATTGCTCAAATACCTGTCTGTTAATCTGAGCTTGACTTAAGTTATTACCACCATTTTCTTCCTGGATCCAACTAATACATGCTTCCAGCCATGTCAAAGGAACTTTAACATGCCATGTCGATGAAAGCCAAGTTTCCACTCTTGCTGCAACATTAGATGTAGACATTTTTTTTTAAGTTAAGAGAGTGAACTCCCTAGAACAAAACCCAAAAAGACATATTTACTCTTCTGACAACAGCTAAAGTTACAACAAATCTCTCACTCATATTAAATAGAAATTTCCTCTCACTTCAAAGTTCTGCTATTCTAAGTGTGACAACATAGAGTCAGTTTAAATGAAAAACACCTGTACAGATACCAAAAATAAGCATGCATTTCCAATATTTGAAGTTTCAATCAGCATAAAAAGTGTGTGCAGTTTATGCGTCATGGAGTATCAGGAAAGTATGGAGACTTATACAAGCAACGTTCTTGGTGACTTCTCCTTTTCTGTTGATTTAATTAGAAACATATAACTGAAATCCTTTTGTTATGGATGGAAAGCAAATGGACAAAAAACCCCTCAGAAGTAGGTTCTCATATATATGCCTTCTCTTTTTTTGATTTCTGTGGGTACTGCTGTTAACACCCAGTTTACTTTACAAATTGGCCCGAGAAGTTATTCTCCCATTTCATCAGCACTGTTATGAAACAGAAGTAAGAGACCCAATCTACAACAGAACCAAGCTGGGATCTGTCAGCAATTGTATCGCAAGGATGACTTTTACACTGTAACTGGATGAAAGCTTTGTACCCGACAACAGAAAGCTAGTCTGAAACATCATTGTTATCTAGAGACCCAGTACAGGGTTTGGGGGCAATAGCACCAACTCTTCGCAGACATCACCTCAGGAACACCAGTGGCTGATAAGCTCTAGCTTCTTGTTAGTTTAGGAAGTAGCTATCCAATAGGAATAGAATAAGAAAATAATAGGAATAGAATAGAATATTTCAGTTGGAAGTGACCTACAATGATTATCTAGTCCAACTGCCTGACCAATTCAGGCTGACCAAGATAAAGCATGTTATTAAGGCCATTGTCCAAATGCCTCTTAAACACTGACAGGCCTGGTGCATCGACCACCTCTCTAAGGAGCCTGTTCCAGTGTTTGACCACCCTCTAGATAAAGAAATTATTCCAGTCTAAACCTCCCCTGGCACAGCTTTGAACCATTCCCTTGTGTTCTATCACTGGATTCCAGGGAGAAGAGACCAGCACCTCCACCTCCCCTCCTCAGGAAGCTTCTCTAAGCCCGAAGTCCTTAGCCGTTCCTCATAGGACATGCCTTCCAGACCTTTCACCAGTTTTGCTGGACGCATTCCTGTACCTTAACATCCTTAAATTATAGGACTCAGAGCTGCCCACAGTATTCAAGGTGAGGCCACACCAAGGCTAAATACAGCAGGATAATCACCTCATTTGACCGGCTGGTTATACTGTGTTTGATGCTCCCCAGGATGCGGTTGCCCCTCTTGGCTGCCAGGGCACCGTGCTGACTCACATTGAGCCTGATGTCCACCAGCAGCCCCAGATCCCTTTCTGCAGGGCTGCTCTCCAGCCATTTGTCTTCCATTTTGTACTCGCACGTCGCATTACTCCATCCTCAGTGCAGAATCCGGCAATTGGACTGGCTAGACATCATGCTATTGCTGTTTCTCCAATGCTCCAATCTACCTAGATCCCTCTGCAAGGCCTCTTGTCCCTCAAAAGAGTGAGCAGCACCTCCCAGTTTGCTATCATCAGCAAACTTGTTAATGGTGCATTCAACTCCTGCATCCAGATCATTGATACAAATATTGAAGAGATATTAGGCTGCCTAACTGTCTGGATCGTGTTTAACCCCTTAGAAAGGATGACCAAGGTGCTAAACTTCCCTACAGAGCGAAAAGAAAACAAAAATTACCATAAGAATAGTTAAGGAGCCCCAGCTTGGGTTGTTGGTTTTTGTTTTTTTTTTTTTCCCTGCTACAACCTGCAGCGAAGAAAAACCACCCTGCCTCCAAGCTCTACCGAAAGCTCCACCACTCGGAAGGCACCGTGCAGGTGCTTCGGCAGTACAGCGCCCGCCTGACACGAGCGGCGCTGCCTCGGCGGGCCGAGGCCCTGAGGGGGAGGCGAGGGGGCTGAGGTGGGGTGGTCATCGCACGCCGCGGCCCCTCGGTGGCCGAGGCCCTTCCCCCGCCCCGAGACACCCGCACTTACCGGGACGAGAGGGCTGTACCGGCGGGGCGGCCCCGGCTCCCACGGCTGCCGGGGAGGGGGCAGGGATGGGGGGACGGGCGGGGAGGAAGGGCGCGGCCGCTCTCGGGGTGCAGCCCCCCAAAAACCCCGCGCGCCCCAGCAGCCAATAGGCGGTGCGCGTCGCGCGCGCGTTTAGGCATCGCGAGAGCCCCGCCCTCCCACCCCCCTCGCCCCCGTGCAGCGCGCACAAGGCGGGGTTTTTGCCGACGCCATTTTCTCGTCTCACGGCCGAGGTCGCTCCCGCTCTCCTTTGCCGACCCCCCACCCCCGCCCCGCGCTGCCTGCGCCGCTCCCACCGCGGCTCCCGCAGGGCAGGTAAACACACCAAACGGCGGCAGCGCGGAGCGGGCGGCGCTGCCCTCCTGCCGGCGGCCGGGCCCGTATGGCCCTGGCCCTCACGGAGGGCGGGGCGGAGCGGGGAAGGGGGAAGGCGTCCGTGCCATCCTGCCGCCCTGACGGGCAGCGGCCTTACCCAATAGGGCGGCGGTAGGCCCGTGGCGGGGGGAGGCGGCGGGGCCAATCGGCGTGTGGCGCTGGTGGCTGTGCGCGTTGGCGGTGGGGGCTGCTCCCCTTTCTTTCCCGTACGCGGCGGGGCCGGCGGCCGGCGCAGGTACGCGCAGCCTGCGGCGGGGTGTAGCCGGGGTCGGCGAGGAGGGGGCGCTGCCCGCGCCTTAGAGGGGGGACACGACAACACAGGCCGGGCTGGGCCTTCTTGGGGCCGGCGGAGCTGCCGTCGCGCCCCTCTCGGCGCCGTTGCGTGACACAGCCATGGGGGAGGCCCGCGTTTACCCTCCCGCCGGGCCTCAACTACCGGGAGCCGCCGCCGTCGCGCTCCGGGACCCCCGTGGGATTCCGCAGGGACGGCGGTGGGATGGGGTGAGGAGGAGAGCGGGGTGTAGCCTCTCCGGCTGATACCGGGGGTTGCCCTTCAGGCAGCGGGGGGCAGTCCGCGGGCCCCAGCGGCCCGGCCCGGCCCGAGGGGAAGGCGAGAAGGGTGGCTGCTGCCGTTACGGGCGGCCCTGGGCCCTGTGGCCGAGTCAGCTTGGCTGCCGGTGGAGGCCGGCAGCGCTAGCGGGTGCTTTCTAAGGGCGGGGGAGCGTCCGCCGCCGCCTTCCTGCGCCCGCCCTTGGTAACTCTGTGCCCGGGGCGAGTTGTCCGGAATTATGGCGGGCGGAGGGGAGGGCGCTCTCGGCCGCGGCCTGTGCGGAGGCGCCCGCGGGAGGCCCGACTGGGGGGAGTGCCCTGCGTTGCCACTCGCCGATTTCGGGGGCGGTCGCGGCGGCGGAGCCCCCTTGGTGGCGAGGCTGTCCCGCTCCGCCGGGTCTCGGGCCGCCGGGCTCTTCCTTTGTGTCTTCCCCGGGCAGAGGGGGTTAAATCTCCCAGCGACCGCGTGGTGGTGGCGGCTTTTCCGCTCCCGGCTCCGCCTAGCAGCGGGCAGGCGCCATTACAGCGGCCGCCATTTCTGCTGGTCCCCTCCGCCGCCGGGGAGGTGAGGCTGGGGCGGCGGGGCTTATGCGGCGCCGCCGCTTTTCCCTCGCGGAGCCAGCCGGGCAGCGGGTGAAGGCCGTGCCGGAGGCGAGGCAGGGAGCGGGGGGGAAAGAGGGAGAGAGATGGGCGGGAAGAGCCGCTGCGCCCCGGGGGGAGCGGGGCTGAGGCGCGCCGGTATTCGCCGGCTCGTAAGTCTGTGGTAGCTGGTGCCGCCTCCCGGCTTTCGTGGCCGCTTTATCCTGTCGGTCTTTATGAAAACACGGCATTAGTCGATTTAATCCCGCGAATTCGGTTTACCCAGAAGAGCACGGTAACTAAGAGCGCCTTACGTGCAGGCGGGTAGGGGAGGGACTAGGGGAGACCAAGCCCTGAACAGTATGTTACAGTTCGCTCCCCGCACCCCTAAAATTCTTGGGGTGATTGGGAATAGAATAACCGGGGTCCGAAAGGTCTATTTAACCAGTGAAAAAATCTGCCCGGCCCCTCCCTACTCTCCCCCGCATAACAGTATTTTGGCAACGTCTGGCTGAGATTTCGCTGACATTAAATCTGTGTGTGTCTGTTAGCTCACTTTCAAGTGCCTGGAAAGACCAGCGTGTGCTGGAAAGGCAGTCTGTGTTGTTAGCCTGTACATGCAGGGCAACAATTACAAATTAACAGCTGGCTGAAAGTATGTTTAAAAAGTTAGATGCACCTTTTTTTTTTTTTTTGTTTTCCTCTGTGGATACCAGAATGAGTGGCTACCATTTGTTGAGGCAGTGAAAAGTCAATCAAATGCAAGAGGGAATATATGGTTGTTTGGCTGTTACCTGTAGAAACACATTTTTTAAGAGAAAAAGTTGCAAAATTATTTCTTTTGTCTAGAATTCTGTCTAATGTGAATACTTGCTAGTATTCCAAGATAACTTAACAAAAGCAGGTCGTAAATAAGATACCTATTTTATAAAATCATGGTGAAGTTTGGCTGCTCTTGAGGTTCTTGGTTTTGTGTGTGTGTAGGATTATCTATGACTACAGAGGGTGGTATTTTTAAAAGATATTTTTTGCTCGTGTGGCTAGAAGTTGTAATTTGTTTTTTGTTCATCTGTTATACTTGAGCGGAAGGCATCCTAAAATGCCTATTAATTAGTATGTTGGTAGAGAATTCATAAAACTAGTTCTGACAATTACAATAACGGGACTTTTTTTAGTTTTAATTGTTTATAACTAATCTGGAGCATATTGTTATGTAGCGTCCTTTAAAAAGTAAATCGAAGGCATGTATCATATAACATGTTGAAAATTGGAACTGGGTGCATGTTCTCTTGAAATATCTGCAAATAATTTTTAGTAAATGTGGTTACTTAAAAATTAATATGTGCCCCAAAACTAAGTGCAGACAATAATTGTTTATCCATAAGTTTACAGACTTGTCTGTTATCTCCTCTTAGCGGTGTGTTTGGCCTGGGTATGCTTTCTTTTATAAAGAAAAACTTGGCAGCAAAACTCACGTCAAACCTCTGGTTTTTGTCTATAGTGAGAATCTGAGTTGTAAGTGAGCAGAGTCGCAACTGATATATGCTGTTTTCATAGGCTCTTGAAGCAATAGGCTGTTGGATTTTGATCCCGCCCAGAATACTTGAGTTTTTCTCTGCAAGGATATATAATAGCGGTAAGTTCTAGAAGCAGGCATTTCTTTTTGCTTTTTCCCTTTAGCATGATGTACAGTTTGCCTTTTCGCAAAATATGTACCAGCTTTTTTATTCTTCAACAGGTTTTTCCTGCCCACCTGAGAAACAAAGGCAATGGAGACTGAACAACAGGAAGAGACCTTTACCAACACAGAGACAAATGGTAAATTTTTTAAAGGACTATTTCTTTTTATAAAGAACCTCTTGAAATTTCAATGTTTTTAAGTATTTTGAAGTGCTTTAACTGTATCAGGTGTTCGTGTCAGCAGTCATTTTGCATTCTGCATTAAATCTTTTCATTTTTAATTAGACCGTATTATGCTTTTGAAACATAAATGTATAATCTTTATGTTGACAGGTTTTAGACATGGGATAAGTAGCTGAAAGTTATGACTAAGGATTTGAAAATATTTCATAGTTAAATATTCGGTGTTTGTGTGGAGAGTGTGAATGTGTAAGAATACTGTCAGGCGTATCCATTGATTGCGTTTTGTTTATTGCAGTTCTTACATGCAGGAGTATAAGTATGTGAAATATCTCTAAAGAGCTTCATTAAAAACTTCTTTGGCATAATTGGTGAGGAAGTTAGGGCATTAGATTCATGCCAGTTTTTTTGCAAACGGTATTTGAAGTGCTACTTTACTATTATTCCACTAGTATTTTGGTGTTGGACAAACTACATTTGAGCTTTTTGCCTGAAAGATTTTTCCCAATTGTAAATTATAAATAAATACAAAGTTGGTGATGCTGCACTGCTTTAAACAGTGTGTCATGAATTTCTCACTGTGTGCAACATTTTCACTTAAATCATAGTTCATAGATTTTTAAATGGATTTTCAGTAGTTAATCAATATGTGAGCTGATGAAGTAAAGACCTATTTCTGAGCTATGGATGCTCAGAGTAGGCATCAGTAATTAGTGTCGGGCTAATAGGAAACAAAGTGTTAATAATACAGAGCATAAATTGTCATGTGTTCTGTTTCACTATGACTTAGAAAGTTAAATAAATATTTGTGTTTCCCCCCTATGGACCTTTCTACAGGCAAACGTCCTGCAGAAGATATGGAGGAAGAGCAGGCCTTCAAAAGATCTCGGAACACTGATGAGATGGTTGAATTGCGCATCCTGCTTCAGAGCAAAGTATGCTTTTTCGTTTCTACTGGTTTTGCTTATAGCATTGCTCAAAGCAGTGATGACAAAGTGTATGTTGGGCTATGCATTTAGAAAGAGTATGTACTTTATTTAAATACAAGATAACTCATTAGGAATAATTTTAAGTGTGTGTGAATGGTAGTAGAAGTGTATTGCGATGGAATTATCTTCAGTGATTCTTTTAAAGGGTAAGTCTCTAAGGATCAATTCAGTTACCTTTAAAAGATGCACTTGCTGAAAAAATAGAGCAGTAGGAATTATAGGGTGTTTTTATATTTGAGTGGAAGGTTGTTATTTTGAGGGGATTGACTGTGTATTAGTCTTTGGAAAGGAAGCACTTCAGAGAATGATCAGCTAGTGATTGTAAATTAAATGTGAGAGGTAAGATGAGAACTTCCTTAGGCTTCTAGTAACTCTCCCAAACAAATCTACTAAACTTGTTCAAATATAACAACGGGAAGAAATGTGGGAGTAATGCTTCAGGGATGACAGTGGTTTTGTTAAAAAGTGTAAATAGTTCCAGTAAAGTTGCGATGTATGAACTTTCTCTGTTGTTTCCAGTTGTTACAGGTGGTTTGTACTTTTTGAAGTATCTTAGTCTTTGGTGGTGGTATGGGAGAATGTTACATTAACTCTGCATGGCATTTCTGACCAACAGTCAAGTTACATGGGGTACCTACCATGAAATGTGTAGCGTGCTGTTAGCATAATGTATGATCTGTGTAACAAAAGCAATACTTTCGCATGTAATCCTTGAAATAACCTGGTAAAAATACAATTCTAGAGTTACTCTTCTTGACTATCTGCCGGTTTATTCCAGTTGACGTTAGAAACTTGAAGTTACTGGCTGTTAACCTTGGCTTTAACCTTTTTCAGAATATATTGCTCTCAGAAGTCACTTAAGTTACAGAGGTATAAACCAAAATTAGCACTTGAAGTTACCAAGAAATGTTGCGTGTGCAAAAGTAGAATTTGCAAACGTAATCTCTTAAAAAAAATTTTTTTTCCCAAAAAAAGAATCAAATAAATTAGGGAAATCATTGACCTACATTACATTCATGCAGTATATTTTTTTGAGTGCTATAGTCCATGAGATTGCTTTAACACAGGCAGAATTGCCTTGAGACTTCCATTTGGAATGGAAATATTAGCTGTAAAATTGAATATCCTTCCCTTTCCTAAGTTCAGTGGTAAGAGCTGTTGGTAATTTTTTCCATGGACAAACTATTTCAGTTTGTTTCAATTTGACTGGAACCTTTCAAAAACAGTACCTGCCTGCCCCCACCCCCCAGGCCAACAGGGTAATGCGAAAATAAATATACTGGGTTTAGTCTTGAGTTCAGAAAAATAGTCTGTGCTGTGTTGGCATAACGTAACTTCTGAAAACTATTTTCCAGAATGCTGGAGCAGTGATTGGAAAAGGTGGCAAAAATATTAAAGCACTTCGTACAGACGTGAGTATATATGAGTTTGAACTAATTTAACACCTATTCTTTCAGAGCACTACCTCAAAAGCTTGTTTACCTGCATTTCTAGAAATGGGAGCAACTCTGGACATCAATAGTCTAGTTACAAGCCATTTGTAGTGATTGTTGGAGTAGATAACTTAGTCCTTCAATTTCTTTTGTAATTAAAACCCAGCTCAACTCGTAGAAGGAGAGGTTTATATTAAATCTCTTCGCTTTTGAATAGGATTCCACTAAATTACACACTTCAATTGAGTTACCATCCTAATTAGAAATATTGACAAAACTTAAAACCCTTAATTGTACCATTTCCCATACAAGTGAATCAATTATAGTAGTACTGAAACCATTGCAGGTGGCTGGCTTAACCCAGTGATAGAGGAATTCTTTAACTTCCTCTAAAAAAGCAAACAAACAAAATGGTCCATCTGTTCTTTAACAGCTTGCACATGGAGCACGAAATCATTAATGTTAAGATTGCTCAATTTAAATATAGGTATAGAACAGTAAAGGAACATTCTATTCTGTTACTTGGAAGCATTTTTAAATGGTCATGACTTACTCACGCATTCACATTTTACAGTGGGTTGACTCTTGTGATTAGACACATGCTCAGCGTTAATGTTGTGTATTTATAAAACTTGGCAACGCTTCTTAAATTCCATTTGTTTACACTCCTGTACTTAACATCAGCTACGATTTCAGCAGTTTTTTCCGATCAAGACTCTGTTCAACACAAGATTTGGCAATATATCACTACAAATCAGTTCCAACTAAGTTCATAAACTACCGCAACTAGAATTGAGGTTTAAGTTGAAATGGTCAGGAATCATACATATGCTCACTAACTTTGGCAGCTAGTTGTATTTTTTCTTTTAGGTTTTTTTTTTGTGGATTTTTTTTTGTTTTATTTTTTTAAGTAAATCAATACGTCACCTAAGTCCAGATAACTTACATTGGTCTGGAAAACCAGCTTTCCCGATTTGCCCAAGGTTCTAGCAATACCAATCTCAACAGGTTTTTGTGTCTACCCTCATGAGCCAGCCTGCTACTGAAACATCATATGTTAAAAGTAAAAAGTAGTTTAGTCAGATCAAGTGACTCATTTTTAAGGTCCATACTGTTAAGCCACAGTCGGTGTAGCAATCCGTTATTGTATTAGTCTTCAGAACAACTTAAGCTTGTTTCATTAATTGAGAGTGATGAGTATAGTTTGTATTAAATTAAAATTTATTGCTTTTCCCCCTTTTCCCTCTCCTTGTTTTTTTGGCCATATATCTCCGTTGCCCATGTACTGGATCGACTTGCCCCTGCGTTGCCCACCATGACGTTGGCCCATCCGCCCCTGAACGCCCATGTGAAAACCCTGGTTGGCTATGCCCAAAAATGTGCTCGTTGCCAAACGGGTACCATACTTGACAACTTCCGATTGAATACCCATGCCCAATGCCAACATCCACGAACGCCAATGACCAATGCAGTACAATGCCAGTGTTTCAGTCCCAGACAGCAGTGGCCCCGAGCGGTATGTCCCAACAGTTTATGCCTCACTGCCTGATTAGAAAGAGAGAAATGTATTTTATTACCTGCCTTTGATATGATTAAATAGTATCCCCTTATAGACGGTGTATTGTTTTTTTTCAAGTTTTCTGTCTTATTTTCCCCATTAAGTCTTTTTGTCACTGAACTTTTACGTGAGTTGCCCACCCAAACAATCCACTAATTTTATTTCAATGGAAGGAGCACAGCTTCAAGTGTTGCATATTTGCTGCATTGTAAATCAAATTGTTTCAAAATAGTCTCTCGCTCTGTCTTTGTGGCCCACCTTGCTCCCCTCAACATTGCCTGTTCATAATTATTTCTGATGAAATGCTAACTCTGGTTCACTTTCCTTCACTTCTCATTTGTTTTGTCTTTTTTTTGTCTTGCATTTGTATTTGTTTTCTTGGAGAGCCCATTAGTAATCTGATTTCTAACTGGTCTCATAACCTTGCTCCAGATAAAATGTTCACCACTTGCATATCCCCAATTTTTCTATGAGAAGGTGTGCCGGTTTTACCAATGTAATAGCGAGGGTTTCCTAAATTAGTGGTGGCGGGGAACATGAATTTTCACTTCTACTTTCAGTTCTGCGTCAGTTTCTTGCCCACTTAATCTGAGCCCTTCCAAAAGTCCATTCTGTCTTTCTTTCTCTCTCTCTGCAAGACCTACCTAATCTTAAATTTATCATGCATATGTATTGGGCATAAACAAAGATGCATGTGTTGTAAATTGAACAAACAGGTTTACTTTAAATGGGGAATATTAATTATAAGCTCTTCTGTGTAGTAAATATTGCTGGAATTTAGTGTATGATGATGAAAAAAATTTACTTCTTCTTTTCCACCTTCTCCATATTGTCTGGCATTACGGCCTCCAACAGCATCTTGAGTATAAGTGCAGATATAGAGACAATTGGAGAAATCTTGAAGAAGATTATCCCTACTTTAGAAGAGGTATGTTTCTTAATGTTTGTTTCTTTTCAGAGGTAAAAGATTAACTTTTGAAACGAGATGATTCTACATGAGTTGCTGCTCTCTAAATACAGTAAATTAGAAAAAAAAAACCAAAAACCTTTTTAAGAAGGGTTATGGCTGTCAAACTACATGTTTGCTTTTTTTTGGTAGAGGACAGAGTCAGTCACAGTTTATTAAATGAACCTTTCAAACAGCCTTCCCACTTTCAAAATACTTGCCTCCTGATTTGTTCCATCGTTGTTTTTAAGTAGTTGCATTGTAACTTGTATCCTGTATTGGCTTTGTCAGTAAGAATATTGCATTCTTTGATATGTTCTTACATCTTTGTAGAAAGTTGTGCAATGTAATGTAATAAATAAAGAATACTGATGTGGTATCAGTTTATGTTGAGGGTGAGGTGCTTAAATAGTTCTTATCCTATCAAAGGAAATACAGGATTACAATTCAGCAATTAATCAGGTCATACCATTGTGTTTGGAGAAAAAACTTAACAAAACTACAAATATTTTTACATTTTTATGTGACTAATATTTTATTCTTTTCCTTGTACGCATCCTTCTTACAGTATCAACACTACAAAGGCAGCGACTTTGACTGCGAATTAAGACTTCTCATTCACCAAAGTTTGGCAGGAGGAATTATTGGTGTCAAGGGTGCTAAAATTAAAGAACTCAGAGAGGTACTTGTTCTTCTGAGATTTGTTTTCTGTTTAATAAAGAACTTAAGTGTTTTGTGTTCATAAGGGGCAAATGTATCTTCTGTGCAGTAATTCCTCCAGAACATACTGCATACATGATTTTGATGTTCTGAGTTAGATCTGCAAGTTGCAACTTCCTTGCAAGCCATCAGAAGTAAAGTTGCTGGTGATAGAGCCTAGGGCTTCTTGTCAAGCTTCTAAGGCATATTTATGGGAGAGTAGGAAAGGAATTTTTTTTTGTTTTTTTTTTAAATTGGCATTCCTCACTCCTTCGAGAATGAACTGCTGCATAGTCAAGATTTAGTCATGTGGCTGGACATGCAAAATAGTTAAGGGTGAATGCATGTTCAGAAATTCTTGTGGTGATAATTCAATAGATGTCTGACTTACACAGTAAAGGGGCTTTACATATATTTTTTTAGTTTTACCTCCTAGAAGACCATTGTTTTCTTTCAGTGAAGGAATGAGATTTTAAAAAGTTAATGGTTTCTATGAACTGAAAACACCTCTGTTTTCTGTCCTTTCTTGGCATTGTGTCAGAGGCAATTTCAGATCAGTTCAGGTATAAGCTAGTACCTGTTCGCATGGATTGAGAAAGTCAAGATAACTAGACATAATCCTAGCAACATTGCTGTCTTGCATCCAAAGCGTGTTTTCTTGACATGTGAAGGTTAATAGAACTTATAAGTTCACAGTGTATATGTGGTCCTTTTGCTACTATTTAATTAAATGATGGTGTGTAGGTGGGCCATAATTGAAAGTGGAGAAAATTGAACTTTTTTTCCTCTTCACACAAAACGATGTCAGGACAGGTCTTTAAAAAAGGAGTTGGGGGTGGAAGTAACCCTAAAATTAAATTTGTTGTGAGAACTCAGAAGCACTCATGCACTTAAAATGGCTGGGAATTTAATTGTCTTTTGGATTGTTTCTTCAAAAACATTTTAATGGGTTTATAAAGTTGTTCACAATCCTTGTATTAAACAATCTTGGATTTTTTTTTTTCTTAAACAGAACACTCAGACCACCATTAAGCTCTTCCAAGAGTGTTGTCCTCATTCTACGGACAGAGTGGTCCTTATTGGCGGAAAACCTGATAGAGTTGTTGAATGTATCAAGATTATCTTGGATCTTATCTCTGAGGTAACGTTTATTAAATTTATTTTATTCCTTCATTGCCATTCATTAGTGTTAGGGACCATTTAAAAATTATCTCTTTCAGTTCCTGTTCTGAATTCAGGACCTCCTACTTTCCCGGTACCAAAGTGATTGTTACCACCATTTGAAACTGTTTCCATTTTTTAGAATTGGGATGCACATTATGGGGGAGGGAAGCAATTTTTGGTACTACTGGGCCATTATTCATGCTTTGCATATCACTAGATGCAAAAATTGAAGAGGAAGGGAGACAAAATTTATTTGCTGCTGATAAATAACAGCAGTTTCTCTGTCGTAGTTAAGGTCACAGGAAACACATACCATCTCCTCTTTTCTTACCAGCATTGTGAAATCAAGAACATATTCCAAATGCATAAATTCATATTTATACATTTAGTATATTAATTTAATTAAATATGAAATTGTCATAGTTCTAATTGGGTTGGGGGCATTGTTTTTTTGTTTGTGTCTTGTAGTCTCCAATTAAAGGACGGGCCCAGCCTTATGATCCCAATTTCTACGATGAAACATATGACTATGGTGGCTTCACAATGATGTTTGATGATAGAAGGGGACGTCCGGTAGGCTTTCCGATGCGTGGAAGAGGAGGTTTTGATCGAATGCCCCCTGGTCGCGGTGGACGACCTATGCCTCCGTCAAGAAGAGATTATGATGATATGAGTCCTCGCAGAGGACCTCCACCGCCTCCACCAGGTCGTGGTGGTAGAGGTGGCAGCAGAGCTCGTAATCTTCCTCTTCCTCCTCCACCACCTCCTCGTGGCGGGTGAGTTGTGGCATAAATGCATTCTGCAAAACTCAAGTTGTGTACACTCTTCGTGAATCATGTTCATTTTCTCGGTGTCTTTTCCACACTTCCATGTTGGTAGTGGTGTATTAGTGAGTGTGTATTAGACCAGAGTATTTTGAAAAGTACTGGAATTTAATTATTTGCTGCACTGTACTACTCTACCAGAACTATAGTCAGTAGTTTTGAAACTTCTGTGTTATTCAGTACTTAGCTAGAGTAGTTTGGAATTAAGTTGTGTGTGAACCATGAGTGTGAATATTTAAATTAGACTGGATGAACTATTTTATAGTACAAAGTTTATAACACAATTCACATGCTGCTGCTTTTTTTTATTTTAGAGATCTTATGTCCTATGACCGAAGGGGCAGACCGGGAGACCGTTATGATGGCATGGTATGAATTTAAAATTTGCCTTGTTCTGTTCCGTAAGCACAGTTAACATGCTGACTGTCTGAAGATACTGTTGCTGAACACATGCACTTAAGTTTGGGACATGCATGGTTCTGATGATGCAACCAAAATGTTTTGTCCATACAAACGGTCCGTCCGGTGGAGGGATGTTTGGGGTGTAAGTGGTGTCTGAGACATGATCTCTTTTTTTTTTTTCTTTCTTCCGTGTCATCAAAAATGATATAGAAAGTTTGACAGTGCTCTACCCTGCAGGTTTTCTTGCCCTGACTGTCTTTTAGATTTTTTCAAATCAGGATGACAGAAATAGGAATTGGTAGGCTTTTGAGACAAAGATACATCAGAACAACATTGTCTGAAATTCTTTGATCCGTATAAGCATTCTTAACACTAATTTTGGAAAACAAAAGTATAGATAGAATAATACAGATTATAGAATAGTATCTATGAAGAGCTCTAGTTGATCTGGAAAGTGATTGCTCTTTTGAATAAATTCTTGTCTATTTGCTAGTTTCTCTGTGTGCAGAAAATCCACTGTAGTTCCAGATGTTCTGGAGCTAGAGCCACTGCTAAGTTGAATCCTAAATAAATTAGGTACAATCAACCATATTAGTGCTAATACTTAATACTAATGCTGAGGAAAAAAGTCTCTCATTGTATATGGAAACTCAAAAAAAGGCTTAAAGATAGTCTTCCATGTTGTATTCTGAAATGCAGCTTCCCAGCAGTCATCTGCTGTTGCATTAGATTCCTCTTTCCTGGGAGGAGAAATCATATATGTCTACGAGGTAAATTTTTATGGTAACAATCTTCTTTTCTCCTCTGGCTTTGGTTGGCATCTTCTGTCTCACCTGCCATTTTAAAGAATTTTTTTTTTTTTTAAATGAATTAAAGGAGTAGAGGAAAGCTATTAAATGGTCTACCTAAATGAGTTTTACACACTTCCTCCTTCCTGGGGGTAAGAGTTACTGGAAGTACGTATTGCAAGAATGATACATGCTTACTAGAAATATTAAAAGGAAAAAATTGCACACAGTTAAAAAAATTGTTACCCATGTTACTCTACATGTTAAGAAACTAGAAGAATTGAGAAGTACACCTCCTTTGTACAGCTTTACATGTTTTGAAAGCCCAGATTTTGTGTTCTTAAATTTGCAGCTAACAAAGCCAGCGCTAGAGCATATAAACTGAGCAGCCTGCCCTTCTTTGGGTATCTGGTTGAGCACAGTCTTACTTAGCTTGACTCTTGGGCAGTAGTGTGTTCTATTTTTATTACATTCCAGCAAGAATAGAAAATCCATTTTGACTTCTGTTTAGCCTGACTTTTTTCAGGTTGACCTTTGCTTTCTTGACATGAGTTTCTACAAGTGAAGTCATCACTGTTCTTTCCCCCCCCCCCCCCCCCCCCCCCCCCCCCCCCAACAAAGCAATTTTATTTCCTCTTCACACTGAAGCTGCTCATGACTTTGGCTCCTTTATGACCAAGTATCATAGCCTGCTTAAAGTGAGGACTGCTTCCCAACAAAGACTGTACTTAATTTCTAGTTTAACCATGATCCTAGCGTCTTAAATTGCATAAGTGGATAGGAAGTTTTAGTGTGGATTGTGAGGCTGGAGCTAGAAATGTCATGCCAGAAATGTAAAGTCTTCCTGTGCTGCCCTTTGTTTAATATAGAAACCATTCTCTATCAAAGCACTTAAACTAGAGTGGTTTGTTAACTAAGTAATGCATGGGAAAAGCAGAAGTGCTGTATCACATAGACTCTATTTTACATAGGTGTAATAAAAGGCAAGAACAGATGCTTTTCTCAGATGAATATCTCAAAAATCATGGAAATGTTGAATGTACAGGAATTTTTTTGAGTTCTCTTTTCCACTAAAGGCAGAAAGACTGAGTAGGTCAAGACCTTTAAAACTGAATTTTCTAGAATTCCAGAGACATGACAGTATTGACAGCCTTGTAAATGCTGACATGAGAAAAACCTGCTTTGATTTTAAAAGATAGGTTAATTTCCTTTGCCCACACAGAGTGACCTGCTTAAGAAAATGCTTGTCTGTTAGCCTGGCTTATAGTTGTAGTTTAATTATGCACTGCTGTTGAAAGAGTTCATTTGGTTTGTAATCTCTTTTCTGAAGCTTTATGCTGAAGGACTGACTTCTATTCTGTTAACAGAGCTATATATTTTAGTGTGTAACTACTCCACATCAAAAGCCTGTGGACCGTATGGGCTATTCTGGCAGTTGAAAAAACCTTAATATATCTCCAGTATTTCTTTTTTAACACCTTCACCCACAGGGGTCTTTCAGATGCATAAATGCGGAAAGATACCAGTGGGAGGGGAGGAAAATAAAGTGGATAAGCATATAAAGTAATTTTATGCCCTCACCTCTCGTCTAATAAACTGATCATATACTAAAATTTCCAAGTACTGGAAAATTTTTAAATGTGAGTTAATAGAGACTTAAATCAGAATGTCTCCTTTTAAGCAGACTGTGTCCACAGATTTCTGTGTCTTCAGACTTTAATGTACTTTAGCTCCTTCAAATGCTTCGTAATTCTTGATCTCTTTTTTAACTTACTGTCTTGATGTATAAACACTTGAATAAAGGCACATACGCTTCAAAAAAATACAAAATGTTCCTCATGTTTAACAGATGTGACATTAACAAGCATGTAAAAAATCAGGAAAGCGAGAATGTATGACAGCTCTTATATTTATCCATGCAGATTCTGGAAGAAAGTAACAAAATTTAACTCTGTTAAAAAAAGAATTTGACATCAGTTAGGACTGCATGCGTTTTCTTTCATTAGATCTAAAAGTTAAGCTCTTTGCCTTATCCAGCCAGTGTGTCATTTGGTTTCTGTTCTACCGCCAGTGGTCACTGGCACAAATTAGTCTGTAGAGTAGAAAATTCTGTTACGTATGTTAAGATACCCTGTTTGAGAAGCTGGTTTTAGAGTACACAAGGGAACATCAATTGCTGAAATTGTAGAATTCTGAAAGAAAGAAATGCTATATATCAAATTCTTAAAACATAATTAAATTTGTCTTAAAATTGGGCAGCAGTAGATTGTTAGTCTACTTATTGACTATATGAGGTATATGGAAATGAACGAACACGAGAAGCAGTGTCCTTCTGCTTGACCTACTGTTGGCGCAGAGATAATCACTGCCAGTTAGTTGTTTCAATCTTACTGAATCTTCATTTTCTAAAGCACGGCAGAAATAAAAGATTTTGATATATAAACGCACTTGAGGAGGGTGTTATAGAAGAAAAAGAAAAGCTTGCTCAGGATTTGATCTACTATTAGTTCTCTAACCTTTGTTAGAGGAAAAATCTGTTTATACAGCAGAAAGAGGGCGGGAAAAAGTGAGTGTGAGCACTTAAACAGTTCCCTCAAAGTGAAATTAAAAGGGAGTGAGTCCTGAAAGTGGTCTAAACCACATTTTTAGGTGTTTGTTGTAGTGTAAGTGTTTCTCTATACTAGTATCTGT
Source organism: Chroicocephalus ridibundus (assembly GCF_963924245.1). Lineage (NCBI taxonomy): Eukaryota > Metazoa > Chordata > Aves > Charadriiformes > Laridae > Chroicocephalus > Chroicocephalus ridibundus. The sequence goes on from NC_086316.1 coordinate 43,276,991, forward strand.
TGTATTTGCTTGACAAGTTACTTATAAGTCTGCGTGATATGGACCTAATCTAAATTTCTCCTCTTTTCCTCCTATTACGTTATGTGTGGGAGATGATGCAGTGCCACGTGGATGCCTGTGATGACATGCAGCCACCAGAGCTGGTGAGTGTGCTCAGCCTTCTTTTGAAAACTGCTTTATTGAACAGGTTAAGTAATAATGGGAATTTCTTGATTTCAGTTCAGTCAGTGTCAACTTGCACTTGCTTGAAAATCATAAATCTGTCCTTCTGACTCAGAATTTATTAGCAGTTTAGCTTAACAGTGTGTCTGTGCAGACAGGTAATGTTAATAGAAATGTGGAAGTATGCAGCAGTGCACCCAAAAGAGAGGAGCTCTTTTACACCCCGTTTTCATGCTATAAATAGTAACTTTCTCCATGCATACATGGAGGATATATATGCATACATTTAGGATATATATTCTGTACTAACTTCATAATGGTGTGTTTTCTCATATTTCAAACAGCAAATATTGAAAGTAGCTTCTTAAATTTGTGGACAAACTATTATGCTTTACTTATCAGTGTATTTGAAAATATATAATTTGATCAGATAGGTTTTGTGAAGGGAAATTACAGGGTTCATCAGGTGTTCACGGTCTCTAGAAGATGGCAAAGTGCTGCCAAATATTAAACATCAGTTCTTAGCTTACCTAAACACAGCAAATGTAATGGCTTAATTCATCTTCTGCCAAGTTCATTTGCTGTTCTGTACTCTTGGGAGGCAGAAATGGTCAAGGAAAGAATTGTTTGTACTTTAAAACATTAGCCCAAAAAGGGATCCTGTAGCAAATACCAACAAGAATATGTCTGTGTGTATGCAGTGTGCTGCTCTGATCAGCCTCTGAATTAAGTCTTAGGCAGAGTCCTTCATTCTTTTGTATTTTGGACTCTGCCATAAGCTCTGTTAGTTGTGTTACAATCTGTATTGCTGAGTAATGCGACTGCACAATATAGGTTGCTTAGAGACAGAGGATAAGCTCAACTCTTGTCTGAGCAGCTTCCATTTTGATCTTCTAAAAAGGTAGCAGGTAAATAGTATTTTGGGAAAAGCTGTTGCATTACAACTTCTGCAAACAAGTAGTTGTGGTTGGTTGAACTTTGCTGGCTGTCAGGTGCCCACACAGCCAGTCTCTCACTCCCCCTCCTCTGCAGGATGAGAGGAGAAAGTAAGATGGAAAAACTTATATCTCAAGATAAAGAGAGGGAGATCACTTAATAATTACCATCATGGACAAAACTGAGTTGACTCGGGGAAGATTAATTTATTGGCATCTAGAAATGGAGTAGCATGGTGAAAAACAAAGAGGAAAACTAAAACCACTTTTCCTTGCCCCTTCACTTTTTCCCAGGCTCAACTTCACTCCTTCATGCTGTCCTTTTCTCTGTCCTCTGCCATGAGTGGTGCAGGGTGGATGGGGAATGGCAGGTTGCAGTCAGTTCATCGAACTTGTGTCTCTGTTCCTTCCTCCTCACACTGTTCCTGTGCTTCAGTGTGGGATCCCTCCTGTGGGATACAGTCGTTCACTGGGTGTTCCCGATAGACTGCAGTTCTTCAAGAACTCCTGCAGCCTGGGTCCTCTTCCTGGGGTGCAGTCCTTCAGGAGCAAAGTGCTCCAGTGTGGGTCCGCCACAGGCCACAGGTCCTGCCAGGCGCACCTGCATGGGCTCTCCACAGGCTGCAGCTTCCCTCAGGGCATGTCTACCTGCTCTCAGCTTAGACTCCTCCATGGGCTGCAGTGTGGTTGTCTGCTCCAGTGTGGATTCTCTCCATGGGCTGCAGAAGAATCTCTCTTCCAGTGCTTGGAGCACCTCTTCCCCCTCCTTCACTGTGGTATCTGCAGGGTTATTTCTCTCACTTTTTTTTTTTCCCCTTGCTCGTCTCTCACAACTGGTGCACACTCGGGTTTTTTAACCTTTTCTTAAATGTTATTACAGAGGTGCCAACAGCTTTGCCAATGGCCTCAGCTTTAGGCAGCAGTGGGTCCATTTTGTGGCCCCTGGCCTCTTCTCAGAGGCCACCCCAGCAGTCTCCCAGAAGTTGAATTCTGGAGAACTGTACGTATTTATTTTCTGCTTCTGTAGGAAAGTATAAAAATCATGTCTTGTGCACCTAGAAGGCATTAGATGAAGTGAAGCATTTGATGTCAAATACTGCTCTACAAATGGTAAAAATAAAAAAAGGCCAGGAGTGTTCGTTGGAGATACTTGGATTTGGTATATAGTGGTTTTAGCAAAATAGAAGTAACTCATGTCATCATCATATATTCTAAGATACAAACATAGTCTGAATCAAGAGACAAGTTATAGAGCTATTCTTAAGAGCTTTGTTTTTTGTCCTGAAGACATAGATGAAGTAGGAGGATTGACAGTCACTGGATAAACTTTTTGTCCCAAAACTGGAGACTTGAGTCTCTCCTAAGCTGTATTGGTAGTATTAATAAGGCTGTACTCTGATCTTTGTATTTGAATATTAGTTTAGTCCAAGGGTCAGGAGTAGGTCATCATCAGGAGGTGTCTACCAGCAGCTGAGGTAGTGAGACTGATTGATGAACTGGTATCGCTGGATCCTTTATGTCATTTTGTACCTTACTCGTAGAGGTTTTGACAGGGCAGGATAAGAGGTTAGTAAGATTTCCCCCACCCACCCCTTTTGTTTCTGGTCTGCCCTTTTTGTCTCAGTATGCCTTTGGTGGCAAAACACTTGTATTTATAGTAAGGTTGAGGGCTGAGACTTTTGCATAAAATAGGCTGAAAGTTAACAGTGTGATACTTAAGAAGAAGATGTGTTAATGAAGCATGACTATTCACTATTTAAGATGTTTTTCTCTTTCTCTTACAGTTTGAGGGTGGCTCTGGATATGGTAAGTGTTTATGTAGAATCTTTACATATACTTCATTATGTACTTATTAAAGGGCTTGATGCATACGTTTAAATCAGACTATTCTTACGCAGGGGGGCGTGGTTCATACGGAGATCTTGGTGGACCCATCATCACAACGCAAGTAACGATTCCTAAAGATGTAAGTGAAGTTGACTTGCTTTCAGCTTTTGTTTTCTCTTAATAAAAAACAAAGTCACAGCCTTTTCTCAGACCATATATCAGAAGTATTCAAGGTGCTTGATAAGTACTTCTAATATAAAACAAGTGTTTCTAAATCACCAAAAGTCTATTATTGGAGTGTTTATTTTGTGTCTTTAATGTAGAGACACACTAAACAGTTCTATTAATTTTTAATATTCAGTAATAGAGATGGTCTGTTAACTTGTTTTTTGCAAATGAGCAACCAGTTCTCCTAGTTTTATCCCACCTGTGTTTATACAATTAATATTGCAGGGAATGTTTTGATGCTGCAAAGTAAGCTTCCATTGCAACTCTTAAAACTAAATTTACAGAAGCTACTCAAACACTGCTGTGATTTTCATAACTGTTTTTAGAAGGAAAGTTGTATCAGGAAATAAATGCTTTGCTTTTTCCCCTAGTTGGCAGGATCTATTATTGGAAAGGGAGGCCAGAGAATCAAACAAATACGTCATGAGTCAGGAGCTTCGATCAAAATTGATGAACCATTAGAAGGCTCAGAAGATCGGATAATAACTATTACGGGAACACAGGACCAGATACAAAATGCACAGTATTTACTGCAGAACAGGCAAGTTGAAGTTTAATGTTGTCCTTACTGTCAGTTTTAAACCCACTGACATGTATGTTGTAAAGCTGCTCTTCTCTGTGATACAGTTTTTAGAAGGCAGGCTTTAAGTAATTATTTGAACCTAACTTCTCCAGTGGTAGTTCTGCCTTGATTCTCTTCTGTTCTCTATTCTAATTAAAATGAAGACACCCTCAAAACTAATCTTGCTTGCTGGAAGACGCCTTAACCAAGCAGTCCTCTCATTTCTCTGTTGAAGACTGCTGCAAAAAAACTACTTGTAATAAATTACATAGAGCCTGTAGAAAATATAGAAGATTTCAGTGGATGTTGGTCTAGTTCTGTGTGGAAGACTAGTGATTTTGTTGTTTTTAGATAACTAAATTGACAACAAATCACAGTCTGCCATATGGCACAGACCATGCCTCTACAGGACAAGTTGAAATCGATTTGGTGCTATTATGCAGCATTTCACACCTTGCTAGCACTACTTTGTCTTTTCTGCCAAATATTAAAAGCTTCAGATTTAATTTGCTTAGTTTTGCTTTATTAATGTCTTGGCTGTCATAGCAGATTTTAATGCTTTAACTTGAATGGTTGGCTTCAGATTACTAATATTAAAATACGCCTAAAATATATTAATATACCTATAGTCATTAGCCATTAATCTTTTCAAATTATTTACTTTAAATGCATTAGGAATTTGTAATTTAATCTGCTCTAAGAATGTCATTGTGAATGTTGATGCAAGTTGTATGGTCCATCATTCTAATACATGCTTTTTTCTTTTTCTTTTATAGTGTGAAGCAGTATGCAGATGTTGAAGGATTCTAATGCAAGATTATTTTTTCTTTTTTATAGTGTGAAGCAGTATTCTGGAAAGTTTTTCTAAGACTAGTGAAGAACTGAAGGAGTCCTGCACCCTTTTTTTTTTTTTTTTTTTTTTAATCTGCTTCTGTTTAAAAAGCCAACATTCCTCTGCTTCATAGGTGTTCTGCATTTGAGGTGTAGTGGAATCTTTGCTGTCCACCAGATGTAATGTTTTTAGTTCCTTACAAATACACGGGGGGAGGGAAAGGGCGCACGAGACTAACATTGAGGTTTTGAAGCAGCAGCAGAGAGAGTGAAATCTATTTTTGTTCATTGTTGGTGGTAAATTGTAATGTTTTTCTGTAATTGTTGTGAACACCCTGCTTTCATGTACACTGTATTATTTTTTTTGTTTGTTCAAAGGGGAGAGAATACTGGTAGTCCACATGTCCCTGGCATCCTTTGAGAGCAGTGAGCAGAATGTAATGCTCTTTTGTAAGAAACAGTTTATGATTTTTAAATAAATTTAGTGAACCTGTTCTTGGTGGTCATTTTTCTTCAGGTATACATAAGGTGGTAGTATTTAAAATGGATACATTTTCTTTTTTTTATTTTTCCCACACACACACAACATAAAATTAAAGTTGCTGTTGAGCTTGCTCTTCTGCTTCTTTGATATAGATGGAGTTATGTGGGGGTTTTTGAACTAAAGAAACCGTGTGAAAACAAGGACTCTGCTTTGCTGTTTGGGAAAAACTGCAAAAATATTAATGCAAATGCTGTGTAAAACTTGACTTTTTTGCAAGTGTTTGGCCCTCTTTGCAGTACTTATATATATTGGTGACAGTATATAAATAAAATATTTAAAAACTTTGTGATGTCACTGAGTAAACAGTGGTAAAGTACACCTGGTTATAGACAGCTTGCTTAATGCAGATAACACTGTTAGACATGACAGTTGCTGTACCATTAATGAATTAAATATAGTTGTTTTCTGAGCTTTCATTTGTATGAGATAGGAATTCTTATAAATTGGCAAATTGACGGTATCTAACTCTGTAACTTGTTTTTCATTGTATGCAAAACTTAAACTTGTTTGGTTTCCTTGTTGTATGTTGAATTCCCTAGGAATTATTTGTGAGAAATTAAAAAAATATAAAGCCTCTGGATATCTCATGTAATATGTTGGCATTTGTATTTATAGTTTACAAATTTTAATTTCACTTCCTGAATAAAAACAGCTTTAAAAAGGCACAAGCGTGGGGTACGCATGGGTGCGGTGGGTCCCGACTTGGTTTGCTTTGGCTCTTCTCCCTTTTTTGGGGGTAGGGGAGTGTGAAAATTTCATTTGGCTTTTTTTAATGGAGGTGGGGCTGCGCTCCGCCGTCGGCCCAGCCCCGCCGCACGGTCTAGGCCCCGCCCCGCGGCGGCGGTAGGAGGCAGGGCTGCGGGCGGGGGTTGTGCCGCAGCCGGAGGGTGTGAGGCGTGCTGCCGGGCCGCTTGCCCGTCCGTGCTGCGTGGGCTGGCCGGGGCTGGCCGGCGCGGCTGTCGCTGAAGGCGTGCTTCCTGCCCTCCCAGAGAGGCGGCCGAGCATGGAGGTGTTCCCGTCCCCGCTGGAGTCCGCTAAGTTTATCGCCGCCAACAGCAAAGATGTGTCCGTGGACGAGGAGGGGGCGCGGCGGGTGGCGGAGAGCTTGTTCGACAAAGCCTCGTCGGATGAGTTCGGGCTGGCCGGCTGGAAGAGCCTCCACGAGCTGAACCCGCGGGCCGCCGGCGAGGAGGCGGTGGGCTGGGTGTTCCTGGTGGACACCCTCAACTTCTCCTTCTGGTCCCAGCGGGAGGAGGAGAAGTACCTGGTGAAGTACAAGGGTAAAACCTACAGCGGCTACTGGTCCCTCTGCGCCGCTGTCAACAGGGCCCTCGACGACGGTTAGTGAGCGCCGGGGGAGCCGGGCCGGGCCGGGTCGGGCCAGGCCCCGCCGAGGGGCGTTGGGAGGGAAGGCGGAAGGGGGTTGTGGGGGGACGGGGGGTTGTGGGGAGGTGGGGACTGGATTGTGAGGGGCTGAGGGGCGATGTGAGGGAGCCGGGAGCCGGGTAGGAACTGAGCGGTGAGCGCAAAATGGAGGCGCTACCTCAGAAGCGGGCCCCGCTGGTGCAGGCTGTTGCTGGGGCGGGGAGGGGGGTGTTGGTGAGTCCGTGCGCTGCGGGCCGTCCCGTGGAGCCGGCAGCGCGCGAACGAAATGCTTCGCGATGAAACGGCGTAACTTCTGCTCTGAATTGGGCTGCCTCTGTTCCCGCACAAAGGCTGTTAAGGTCTGGTCTGTAGTCTGCCGTTCGCCACTTCTGTTGTTTCACGTGCGTTCTTAAGAGAAGCCGCGTATTCCCGTGACAAATGGGGAAATGAGGCTTAAACTGAGAACCCTCCGGACTAATCTGGTACCAAAGCGTAAATCTGGAAACCGCACGCCCACAACGCCAGTATTTTAGCACTGGCTCTTGTTGCTGTCGTCAGGGAAGGAGGTATTTGTAGGTATAGATGGAAGTTTTAATTAATTTCCTACCTGTTTGTTTGTACATGAAGGGAAGGCTTAAGATACTTTTCCTAAATGCGCAGCTTGATCAGGAGCTAAGGGAAAACAGGCCCGTGCTGACTGTACTAAATAGATAATAACTATATTTGCCAGTGTGCTGTGTAAAGACCACACTCAAAGATGAAAACTAAGCAGCTGGGAAAAATTAGGTATAAAAAGTAAGATAGGTTGCACGGTTTCATGTTGGAAATGCTTACCTGTAGAAGGAAGCCCTGTGTGCAAACACCAGTTCAGTTTTAAGCAGCTGTGTGGGTGCATGTTATCACTGAACACTCAGTTGATTTTAAGGATTAATAGACCCTTTAGGTTTTACCATATAAATGCTCTCATCTGCAGCAGACCACTGCAATAGGTCTTAGGATACGCTATGACAACTTCTTATTTTTACTTCTCTGAAGGAATACCCATTACCAGTGCATCGTATTTTGCCACCATGACACTTGACCAAGTTAAGCATGTATTTCGCTCTGACACCGAAGTGCCCATACCTTTGATTGAAGAAAGACATCGGGTGCTGAATGAAAGTGGAACAGTTCTGTTAGAGAAGTTTGGAGGCTCTTTCCTCACCTGTGTTAAAATGAGTGAGAAAAGTGCTCAGAAACTGCTGCGCCTAGTACTGGAAAACTTTCCTTCTTACAGAGACGAAGCGGTGTTTGAGGTAAGCTAGTTCTAACGTTGAATTTCTTGTGGTAAGAATTTACTCCTTACTGATTGTGACTTTAAAAGATAGCGCTTAGGTTGTCTACGTAAATTTTTCTGAGAGGGTAGTCAGTTCAGAATTGATCTAATGTTAGTGAATTGTTGGGGTTTCTACTCCAGGAAATGGAAGGTGAACAGAAACGTTTCTGTGGAACTCAGTGTCTTCAAAAGTAAAATTAGAGGAAGATAAGAAGGAAAATTACCATCATTTTAGTATTTTTGTCTCAAATCAGTTAAGATATTGGTCTGTATAGTGAAGGGAAAATCAGACTTCGAAGCAGTTCATCTTAATTATGTAAATTGCTATGAGTCATACAGATAGGGAAGAAGGTTTCTTTAAATAATTCTCTTGGACCACAGTATATTGCTTTGTTAAGCTGAGGTAAAATTGTTCAGATTTCATTTCTCTATCAGTCTAAACCTCTGAAAATAGAATCACGCAATTTATTAACAGTAAAAGAATCTTGATTTTCTTAAGTCCTTAACTAATCAGGAATGTGTTTCTAATTACAAGAGTCACTTTTTTTCCCCCAGAGGAGAGATATTTTTTTTCTTATTCTGTCCCTGTCTTTATGACTTTGTTGTAATTTATTTTGATGTACTCCAGGCTCCCAATTAGATCACGACTCCTTTGTACTCCATACAAATGCATAATATTTGAGATAATTTCTGCCTGAAAAAAATCAGAATCTTTTCTCCTTTTTTTCTTTTTTTTTTCATGAGTTGCTACCAACCACCCTCCCCCCATCTCTTTCTTCTTTTACCTTGAGGATCTCTGCAGCTAATGAAGGAAACAAAACTCCAGTAGAATTGTGAAAATGTACAACTACTGGGAATCCACACTATAGATTGTTGTTGATTCAACAGGCGTTGCACAAATGACTACAGGCCAAAAGTAACCCATACTTCTGACAGATTGACAGTATACTGAAGATTTTTGAAGCCATTTTCCTGAAAGACACTGATGGAAAGTAAACAGAGGCTGTTTTATGTATCTCTGCTTTTGCCTATACAGGCATGATCTTTATTTAGCATCAGTGACATATGTAGCTGCTTCTGTGCTCGGTTCCATCTGCAGTAGTATTCAGCTGTTACATCATTATGTCCAAAAAGAATTTACTCCAGTGACAGTGCAGCCTGTACAAATAGTCTCTGCAGTCTTTTCAGGGTAACTCCCTGGAACACCTGTCACTGGAACTGTGAAACTACTGCATTTATCATTTAAATCTGACCTTCAGTATGCAGCATGGTTTTATTTTTCTGTCTCCTGCTATGAAGTAATATATGTTTACGTGAAAAATCAGGTTCTTTCTAACTAATCTTTGAAGCTACTGGTTTAATTTATTGGGATTTTTTACATGTCAAGTAATTTTTTGACGATTATGATGATCAAAAAGGAAATATTTTCCAAGTAAAGTGATAAATAGAGTATTTTCTTATCTTTATAGTGACTGTATTCATTGACGTAATGTCTTTCATGAGATGATGCTGAGTGCTTTATAAAGCAAGCCTCCCTAAAAGCAGCAGCAGACTACAGAATGAAAAGATGTTCCAAAAATGATCCCAGACAGACCGTAAGCACTGACATAGTAGTAAAGCCTGTTGCGTGAATATGGAAGCTGTTTTTCTGCTTTCACTAAGCAAGATGTGTATTTTGAAGGTGGGTGAAATAATGTAGACCAAGTTTACACCCTACTTGTTTAGAAAAAAAAATATTAAAAAAATCAGTGTTAACACCTAATGCAAGGTGACATGGGTCACATTATCAACATCATTTCTATGGCAGCAGGTTGAGCGCTCACAAGTAAGACTTTGCCTTCAATAAAGGGTTCGGAGGGAACTCTAAAGATGGTGAGACTGCCAATAGCAAACCAGTGTTTTTCAGTAACACTCCATACTAGAAATATGTATGATTATACAATATATTCTACAGTAGAATCATACTGTCACAGACCACTACAGCTCTCCTACATTCTAACGTTCTAAGGGAACTTATAAAATCAACACAATTTTTTGTCTATATGTTTTTGCAAAGACATACACAAAATACTTTTCATAATTGCACCTAACTGAGTGTAATTATAGAATTGCTAATGTCCTTTTCCTTCTGAAAAGTGAACTGCAAACCATACCCAAAATCCCCGAAATCTTTTTGTCCTTGGGTGGATAGTTCACGTTCAGATGCTATCCTGAATTTGGATCCTGACAGAAGTTCAAATATTAGATTGTATTGTACTTGCATATTGGGGTTTTCATGTTCTGACATAGACACGGTGGAGTCCTTTCTGAGCTTCCAGTCATTGGCGTTGTGTGTATTTATCTCCTATTTCCTGTCGCTTGGGACTGAGGTTGTAAAATTCTCATGATCTTCCTATTTGCCTTTTTTTACTAGCTGTGCTATCACATTTTGCTCTTTGCCAACACAATACTCCATCTTTCTTTTAATATCAGTACGTCATAGTTACTTCTCTTGATACTGTTGCATTGTAGTGGAGAGAAGAAACAATTGTCCTTGTATGTGGTAGCTTTTCCTGGAAAGTGAGGGTGTTGCAGGGAAAAAAAAAAAAGTGTAAATATATTGCCATCTGGTAAGGTGTTCCATTTTGGGGCAAATGATACTATTTTTGAGATATAGTATCACCCACCTAACACTTCCCTTGCTTCCTGTTGAAAAGAATGGCGAGAAAACTTACTAGAAATGCTTAATAGTCTTTTTAATTTTGAGGATTTTACATAAACTTCAGAAACTCTGTAAAGCATAAAATTAACAATAATTGAAACAATGAAATTATAAATTCATCTGCTCAATCACAAGTCCCAGACAGTATTTGTTTTCCAAATTAAATTGCAGCATGAGATTAAAAGTTCCAGTGGAATTCTCCCTTCTTCTGCTCTTGCAAAATGGTATGGTGCTGGAGACCATCAGTTCTTTACTGTCTTGGAATAATCTTAATGTTATAAAAGAGCAATGTCCTTGGTTTCCATTAGCTTTGGGGCAGTAGGAGCTATGATGGAATTTGGTCGATTAATTGTTTACTTCCTGTTGTGATGTTTCAAGTGGTGTTTAACATACAAAATTGTGTATATTCTCTAGAAGTAAGTTTGTGCATTTATGTCAAGTATAGAATGAAGCACAGGATGTTTACAGAAGTTGTTGTGTGAAATGCAGTTGGACATCTTGTTCTCAGTGTTTTTTGGAGAATAGTGTTTAGTGACAAAAAATATGCTTTGCTCTCAGGAATAGTTGTAGCATCTTAGCAATAAAGTAAAATTAAATTAGCTTAAAAAATGCCATTTGTAAGTTGTAGTGATATGAAGGGTGGCAGAATAAAACTGGAAATAAATTGAATTGCCACCTACTTGTATTTCAGATTAGCCATTCCAGTTAGATATTGTTGTTTAGCACACATTGTCAAAAGTCAAAAAGCTCTTCTAGCTATAAAGGGAGGAAAAAAACGTAACACACTACCACCTTTTGTTTTAAAGATGTGGATTTACACAGAATCACAGAATGGTTCGGGTTGGAAGGGACCTTAAAGATCATCTAGTTCCAACCCCGCTGCTGTGGGCAGGGACACCTCCCACTAGACCAGGCTGCTCAAAGCCCCATCCAGCCTGGCCTTGAACACTTCCAGGGATGGGGCATCCACAACTTCTCTGGGCAACCTATTCCCATGCCGCACCACCCTCACAGTAAAGAATTATTTCCTGATATCCAATATCTGCCTTCTTTCAGTTTGAAGCCGTTACTCCATGTCCTGTCATTACACTCCCTGATAAAAGAGTCCCTCCCCATCTCTCCTGTAGGCCCCCTTTAGGTACTGGAAGGCCGCTATAATGTCTCCCTGGAGCCTCCTCTTCTCCAAGCTGAACAACCCCAACTCTCTCAGCCTGTCCTCATAGGAGGGGTGCTCCAGCCCTTTGATCATCTTTGTGGCCCTCTGCTGGATCCGTTCCAACAGGTCCATGTCTTTCTTGTGGTGAGGCTCCAGAGCTGGACGCAGAACTCCAGGTGGAGTCTCACGAGAGCAGAGCCGAGAGGGGAGAATCACCTCTGTCAACCTGCTGGCCACGGTTCTTTTGATGCAGCCCAGGATATGGTTGGCTTTCTGGGCTGCAAGTGCGCATTGCCTGCTCATGTTGAGCTTCTTGTCCACCAGCACGCCCAAGTCCCTCTCAGGGCTACTCTCAATCCATTCTCCACCCAGCCTGGGATTGCCATGACCCGTGTACAGGACCTTGCACTTGGCCTGGTTGAACTTCATGAGGTTCATACAGGCCCACCTCTCAAGCCTGGATGGCATCCTTTCCCTCCAGTGTGTCAACCATACCACACAGCTTGGTGTCGTTGGCGAACTTGCCGAGGGTGCACTCAATCCTGCTGTCCATGTCACTGACAAAGATGTTGAACAGGACTGGTCCCAGTACTGACCCATGAGGAATGCCATTCGTCACTGGTTTCCATGTGGACACTGAGCCACTGACTGCAACTCTTTGAGTGTGGCCATCTAGCCAGTTCCTTATCCACCAAGTGGTCCACCCATCAAATCCATGCTTTTCCAATTTAGAGACCAAGATGTTGTGCGGGACAGTGTCAAACGCTTTGCATAAGTCCAGGTCGATGAGGTTGGTTGCTTTCCCCTTATCTACCAATGCTGTGGCAACATCATAGAAGGCCACCAAATTTGTCAGGCCTGATTTACGTTCACACATTGTGTTCATCATAGAGCGAAAACCTCAACAGCATACACATTGTAGCATATCACCAGTTTTCCGTCTTGTCAGCGGTCACAAAAGCAGGATTAGCACCAGCAAAAAAGTTAATGACAAAAATAGAACCATGCATAGAACCATGTATCTAAGATCTCATATTTGTGAAAACACCAGAAAACACTGGATTTCTTTTTCCTCTATCCTCTTTAACTAGTAGTTCACACGACACGACACAGGAGCATTCATTAAAGTTTTCACTAGAATTTTATTTACTTAATGTTACGGATAAATTGATTAACTTAATGTTTTAATTGTCTAATCCGATACATGCCTTTTACGTTTTTCTCCTTGAAATAAAAGCTTTGCTGAACTCTAGGGTTTCTGAAAGAATTAATGTTTGGTGCACTCCAACTACAATGTTTGCTAAGTGCAAGCAAACTAATATTATTGTGTTCTGAGATCCAAGCAGAACCTAAACAATTTTTATTCCACCAGAGTGACTTCTACTATGTTTTTTCTTTTATTTCAATTTATTTATGAGCATTCCACATGATACTTGTTTGTGGTTCAATATTGTTTAGATTTTAAGGTGTTTAAGAGTGTTGCCCCTCTATTCTGTTTTGGTTAACTAATATATTAGCTTAACCAACTTATAGTTTAATGTAACTCTTACCAGTCTATCTCTGTATTGCTGTATTTGTTGATGTTTCAGGCACTTAAATAATTTGTAAATTTCTTTCATCAGAAAAAAAAGGTGTCTTTCTACAAACGGGCACAAATTCTTGTGGCTGATACATGGAGTGTGTTAGAAGGCAAAGGAGACGGCTTTTTTGATGACATTTCTAGTCTGACTATATTTGCTGACTACAGAATTCCTCAAGTTCTTGTTCACTTAAAAGCAATGAAGTATTCTGAAGAACTGATGAAGAAGCTACGTGAAGGTTTGTTCGTCCCTTACTGATATCAAGTAATCTTATCTCTTGACACTGAAGACTAAAGCTACTTTTAAAATGTAGTGTTTTGTCCATGTAAGGGTTATGCGTATTTTTTTTTTCTTCCAAGGAATAAGGGCTTCTTATGTGGTAATGAGGTGACAGGAAGGAACTTATTGTCTAACAATGATCTTGAATGAGATCTTAAGGTTACGTTTTTATAAAGATCTAACTGTTCCTTGGATTAAATATTGATAAGGGAAGGATTAAAGAGACTCTAAACCAGTTAATCTCTGATTTTTCTGAAGGTCTGCTGTTGCCAAAACCACTTTTCAGCATGAGTATGGTTGTGATTTTTGAGGTTTAGATAAAAGAAGCAATGATTTCTTCATTAGTTCAAAGATGATGTAGAAGTATGGGGATTCCTCTCTATCTGCACATAATTCATAGAATCATAGAATGTGTTGGGTTGGGAAGGACCTTTAAAGGTCATCTAGTCCAACCCCCCTGCAGTAAGCAGGGGCATCTTCAACTAGATCAGGTTGCTCAGAGCCTCATCAAGCCTGGCCTTGAATGTCTCCAGGGACGGGGCCTCCACCACCTCTCTGGGCAACCTGTTCCAGTGCCTCACCACCCTCATTGTAAAGAACTTCTTCCTAATGTCTAATCTAAACCTGCCCTGCTCTAGTTTAAAACCATTGCCCCTCGTTCTATCGCTACAGGCCCTTGCAAACAGCCCCTCCCCAGCTTTCCTGTAGGCCCCCTTCAGGTACTGGAAAGACACTATAATGTCTCCCTGGAGCCTTCTCTTCTCCAAGCTGAACAACCCCAGCTCTCTCAGCCTGTCTTCGCAGGAGAGGTGCTCCAGCCCTTTGATCGTCTTCGTGGCCCTCCTCTGGACCGCTCCAACAGGTCCACGTCCTTCTTGTGCTGAGGGCTCCAGAGCTGGACGCAGTACTCCAGGTGGGGTCTCACAAGAGCAGAGTAGAGGGGGAGAATCACCTCTCTGGATCTGCTGGCCACGGTTCTTTTGATGCAGCCCAGGATGTGATTGGCTTTCTGGGCTGCAAGCACACATTGTTGGCTCATGTCCAGCTTTTCATCGGCCAGTACCCCCAGGTCCTTTTACGCAGGGCTGCTCTATCACATCATCCCCCAGCCTGTACTGATAATGAGGATTGTCCTGACCCAAGTGTAGGATCTTGCACTTGGCCTTGTTGAACTTCATAAGGTTTGCTCGAGCCCACCTCTCTAGCGTGTCCAGGTCCCTTGCTAGTGACAAGCAAGGTAATATTATAAACATCTGATTAAAAAAAAAATTGATTTAAATGAAGTTAATTGCATAAGATTAGACTCTCGTTTTTAAGTGTGGTTCCAGTTTCCAGGACCTGCCAACTATGAACTTTAGTGAATAAATACATAAACTAATCCCTTTTCCACTGTAAAATGGACTGTATTTAGAGCTAGGACTGCTTTTATGCAATTTTAAAATTATACAGCAAGATAAACAGATAAACTCAGTTGTCTGTGGATCTTAATGGAATGGCCATATGTATATATTACATACACCTATACATATCTCTACGTATTAAACAGATCATGTAGACAACTTATATTTTCCATAAGTCCCAATAAGGACATTCCCATCCAAGTCATTCAAACAAATGGGTCCCTTTATATTTTTATATACATGGGTTTTGGTTGCTGTTAGTTTGGGTTTGTTTGTTGTTGTTGTTGTTGTTTTAAATCTTAGAGTAGGGTTTTACTGGCAGAAAATACCCCATCTCAGAATTGCATTCCACTATCCTTTCTGTCTCCACAAGCAAAGAAATAGTCATCCAATGTGCAGTATAACCCAAACACCTGTCCTGTTCTTAAACTGCTCCCTTAGAATAGGGGATGTTGTTTTAATTGAATGGGAGGTAAATTTGTAAGAGCATAGCAACATCGTTAGCAGTTGTAGTGCAAGTCATGAGAACTGCAGTCCTTGAATACAATAAACGTGGAGGGGGAAGAAAAACAAAGAGCAAATGCAGGCCATCCTGGCGGCTGTGTCTGCTGAGCATAATTGGATTGCTGTCTCTGGTGTCCCGCAGGAAGGATTTTCCAGTCTGGGGATCGGGAGGAGGTGGAGATCCGTGGCTGTTCCATTTGGTGCTGCGCACTGATTTGTAAGGACCTGCTGGAGCTCTACCAGAAGAAGGGTCAGGACATGCGTGAGAAGATCAACGCGGTTTTACTCGACTACTACCTTTGGGACTATGCCCGGGACCACAGGGAGGAGATGAAGGACGTCCCATTTCACCGAGTGCGATGTATATATTACTAACCCCCGTCCCACCGCCGTTGCACTGATGCTTTTTCTTTTTAATGGCGATTACTCTCTTCATAACGGTGCTTTGTCATACTCTTAAATTGGAACTGGCTGAACCAAATGCTCTGATGTATTAACAGCTTGTCTTTTAAAAATATTATTAGTATTATTATTATTATTTCTGGGTTTTGCCCTCCGCGTCTGCCCCTCGCCGCGCCAGGGATGACCGGTGTGAGCTCTGCCGGCCGCACTCCGCTAACCCGGGCTTTCTCGCTGCCGCTTCTCCGTTGCGCCCCCCGACCATCGCCTACGTCGAATAAACGGCGCAGTGACGTAGGCGGCGCGTCTGCCTCTTCATTGGCCTGCGGGGCCTGACCCATCGCCGCCGTCAGGACGCGCCGGGGGTTGGGGGTGGGGGAAAGAGCCCTCCCCGCCGCCGGGGGGCGCTGCGTGCAGCGGGGCGCGAGGCGGCGCCGCTCTGCCGCCGTGGCCGCCGTTGGCGCCGTTGCCTAGCGAGGGGCCGCAAACAACGGGCAGGGACCGGCCGCCGCCGCCCCGGCCGGCTCCGCCGCGGCCTGCCCGCTTCCCGGCCGCGTCCCTCACACCGGGAGCCGCGGCGGAGCTTGGCGGCACCCCCCCTCAGTCCGGCCCCCTGGATTCCGCGGCCCCGGGCGGCTCCCGGGACCCAGACGTGACCCCGCTCCCGGCTGCTCTCAGGTTTGGAGTAAAAGGTGCACGGCGGGACACGGCGAACGTGGGAAATGGGCTGTCCCGCTCCCCAGATACCCCTGACAGTGCATTTGCTCCCGCTTTCTGGCAGCCAAGAGCACACCGTGTGTCGACGCCAGAGTATGTCTGTGGCCTGGGCACGCGCCTATTTCATATTCCCACATGCTTTTATGAAATAGTAAAAAGGATTTCCCACTTCCCCCCCCCCCCCCCAGTGGCTTGGTTTAATTATATTTTTTTAATAGAACTTTAAAAGAGAAGGGGGGATGTCAGCACTTTAAAGTAGTGCTTGCAAAGGGATAAAAATAACGGGCCTAGATAAATAAAACCAGAAATCCATCAAAATGTTTTTTGAATCTGTAGTTAATAAGTTTATGTAGCTGTTTCTGATTGCCATGTCCTTTATGATATGAGTCTGATTTCAGTCTCATGCTTTGCGTATTTTCATTCCGCTTAGTTAATAAAAGGGGCTTTTCTTTTTTCAACTTCAGATAGTTTCTCCACTCTGGATGTCCAAGTTGTCAAACTAAATGGAATAAAATGATGTGCAAAACCTGTTCTCTTTGCAACCGCAAGACAGCAACTGTTCAAGCCTGTTTGTTTTCAACAAACTTGAATTCTGGGGGCTTGGCTGACGAGTTTTGCCAGTATGGTAATACAGCTTTCTTAAAGGCAATGTGTAGGAGTTAGCAAGCAGAAAGTTCAGCAAACTTTCCCTTGCACTGCGAAAACTCTTAGAATTAGGGATAAAAAAAGAAAAAAAAAAAAAAGAAAAAGTTGTGTTTGGGATCCAGCGGTACCTGTGAAGATTTTTGAATGCTGATGAAAGACAGCTGTAAAGAAAGGCCATTCCTTGATATTTACAGTTGTGCTACTGTACAGTGCTTATATCATAAGAGTGAATATGCAGGGAGCAGTGTAAGGAAACAAGGTTGCTAAAATGTGCAATTAACAAAAAAATTACATATGTGCTTAAAGATGCAGACTAAAATCAGAGGAATTCTGTATGTATGTAATTAGATAGACTTAAAACCACACGTCCTTTTTAAGCAGTACAACTGCATTCTGTGTGCTTGGCAAATTACAAATGCTTGGCACTTCTTACATGGAAGAGGGTTTTAAAACACCTGTTTGCATATACATATAACTTTTTGAAAAAAAAGGATTTGTTTGGCTGATTTATGTTGCATGAATGCAGGGATAGGAAAATGAGAGGATTCATTGTAAGCATGTGCTTTATCAACAGTGTTTATTAACAAGCTCTTAGGACGTTATTGCTTCATATGGCTGTGTTATGTTCAAATAGAAAATCAGGCAACTTTCAGACTCAAGGTTAAGTCTACTAGCTTGGAAATTAATAGAGGCAAAATTAATTTATTAATTGATGTAACAGCTATTAATATAGCTGCTTTCATATCGGGTAGTTTTCAAGAGCTTGATGGTGCTTATGTATTCTTTAGGAAATGTCAACTTTCTACTTCAGCAGGAAGTTAGTATTTATTATATAACATGGAAAACTTTTTTTCTTAGTTGCAGACAACTGTGAATAAGGCGAACACAGGAGTGGTAACAGATTTCTTGTTGACTACGTGAATACTGAGTGGGGAGCACAGGGATGGAATCTGGCATGGAGGAGATCCCAGTTAAAGTTGCAGTTCGAATCAGACCTCTGCTTTCCAAAGAAGTACTTCATAACCACCAAGTGTGTGTGAGATTAGTCCCAAATACACAACAAATTATCATTGGGAAAGACCGTGTCTTCACTTTTGATTTTGTATTTGGCAAAAACTCAACTCAAGAAGAAGTTTTTACTGTTTGCATTAAGCCTCTTCTAGTATCTTTGGCTGAGGGATACAATGCTACAGTGTTTGCATATGGACAGACAGGTTCTGGGAAGACTTACACCATTGGAGGTGGCCACATTGGTAGGTTGTAGAAAGTTTGGGGTTTTTTTGAATTAGTGAACAGTGTATTTATGCAAGTTAAATATTTAATATGTAGCAGATGACGCTGCAGAATTTGTAAGTGCTAATGAAAAAAAGTATAGTAAAAATAAATGCTTCCAGAGTTTATATGATAATTAAACTGTTCTAAAAAAAATTCTCCAAAAGTATCTAAGAGAAGAACAATTTATAAAGTGCTTTTTCCCATTCCCCATTTTAATATACAACTTAAACTAGAATTTCTTCCTGAAATGCGGTGTTTTGGAGAATCTTGCTACATTTATCTTGCCTTGAAAATGTCTGCTTTAGGCAATTAATAGTTTGCTTGCTTGCTCTTTGCCTTTTTTTTTTTTTTGAGAGACATTTCTATGACATCATAGAAATTTATGATTTAAGTCTTACAAATGCATATAAATAGATTATTCTACATCTCTCATTAGGTATTAAAATCTTCCTGTTATTTAGAATCATAGAATCATTTAGGTTGGAAAAGACCCTTAAGGCCATCAAGTCTGACCATTAACCTAACACTACCAAGTCCACCATTAAACCATGTCCCTAAGCACCACATCTTCATGTCTTTAAAATACCTCCAGGGATATTGACTCCACCACTTCCCTGGGCAGCCTGTTCCAATGCTTGATAACACTTTCAGGGAAGAAATATTTCCTGATATGCAGTCTAAACCTCCCCTGACACAACTTGAGGCTGTTTGCTTTCGTCCTGTTACCTGGGAGGGGAGACCGACCCCCACCTCACTACAACCTCCTTTCTGGTAGTTGTAGAGAGCAATAAGGTCTCCCCCCAGCCTCCTTTTCTCCAGGCTAAACGGCCCGATTTCCCTCAGCTGCTCCTCATAAGACTTGTGCTCTAGACTGTTCACAAGTTTTGCTGCCCTTCTCTGGACATGCTCCAGCACCTCAGTGTCTTTCTTGTAGTGAGGGGCCCAAAACTGAACACAGTACTCAAGGTGGGGCCTCACCAGGGCCGAGTACAGGGGGACGATCGCTTCCCTGGTCCTGCTGGCCACACTATTCCTGATCCAGGCCAGGATGCTGTTGGCCTTCTTGGCCACCTGGGCACACTGCTGGCTCACATTCAGCTGGCTGTTGACCAACACCCCCAGGTCCTTTTCCTCTGGGCAGCTCTCCAGCCACTCTTCCCCAAGCCTGTGGCGCTGCATGGGGTTGTTGTGACCCAAGTGCAGGACCCAGCACTTGGCCTTGTTGAACCTCATACAGTTGGCCTCTTAATTCTGCTTACTTCACTTGTCTTTCCTCTACTAGTAGTTTTTTAATGTTCTTGTAAGTGTCATTGGTATGCAAATTCTTCAGGTAGTGGATGTCACAATCTGAGGGTGTTCATAGCTCAGCAATTTTATATTTACTAAATTCATAGTTAGATGCGAGTAACCCTTTATTTTTTTGGTAAAAAAGATTCTTGGTATCCTCTCACAGATAAACAAAGAGTTTCCATACTCTTGAATAAAGAACACTATTTATGGAAGCATTGTCCTATGCTGAATATTAAAGAAAATAAAACCAGAGTTTGGCATTAGTGTGCCATATCTACTTTGAAAAAATAGGAACTTAATTACTGTAAATGTTGGTCGTAAATCTTGTCTCACCAAGTTACTAATGGTCTTTCCTGTATTTAAATGGAATTTATAGTTTCTCAAACGCTTGCAGTGTCATTGCCAACTATAATGAGTAGTATAGATTTAAAGTAGACTCCTATTTTTCATAACTTTCATGACTATAACATGACATAATTTAGAACTTAACTTTGTATTCTATTAAGGGACGCAAACAAGTATTCTGAACTCCAGAAAAACAAATATTTCCAAAAAGCCTTGGGAACACTGAGCTCTTCAGATTCCTTAGTATATTGAATAGCAAATCTCACAGACTTCTCTCAGTCTTCAGTCTTTGTAATTTATGCATCAGAATGACTACAGCTTCTGTGACATCTTTGCTTATGTTTTAGCATCAGTTGCAGAGGATGAAAAGGGCATAATCCCACGGGCGATTCAGGAATTATTTCAGCATATTTCTGAAAACCGTAACATTGACTTCCATGTGAAAGTATCTTATATAGAGGTTTACAAGGAAGAACTTCGAGATTTGTTGGAGTTGGAGACCTCTGTGAAAGAATTACATATCCGAGAAGATGAAAAGGGAAATACAGGTAGAATTTCACCTCTAAAATTTGGTGTGTTTGGTTTCAGTTGTGTGCCCATGTTATTCTTGCCTTCTCTTGAGAGAGTTTATTCGTTAGTAATACTAGAAAATCTACGTTTTCAGTTTAGCTGATTTGAAGCAGTTTTGGGTTTAGAGTCCTGTGAAAGATATAGATGCTCCATCAGAAATGGCAACATATTGTAAAGTAGAAGTAGAGTTATTGCTTCTTCAAATTCTGTCTAGAAACACAGTAGCGTGTGATTATTCACTTGAATAAGTATTTCAAGGTTAAACCTTTGCTTCTCCTTTCAAAATTATATTTGTTAAGCCACTTATACTGCAAATGTCTGTTCCCTTTCAACTATGAAATGGCTGGAAGAAAAAATTTCATTAATAGTGTCTGATATTTTTTGGAGGCTTTGAAATTAACACTTATGCTATAGTTCTCCCGTCTACTACATGAAAATGCTAGAAGAATCCACTGTAGAGATATTTTATTCTGAAACTGTATAATCTGTTTTGGGTTTGGGTTTTTTTTCTTTATTCTTTATAGTATAATTGTTGTGTCTAATTGCTCTAATATTAATATACTGTTGCATTGAGCTAGCATGGTTTTCTTGTCTGTAGCTGGAAGAAGGCACTAATTTAGCACAAATCTTGCAGATAATATCATTGCTTCATAAGGACCTCGCATTCTATATTAAGCTGTGTATCTTCTTCGGTACAGTTGGAGTCATCTTCAGTTGAATATTCTAGGACATTTTCCATCCTTCATTAAAACAGGACAAAAAATATGCTTAGTAGGAGTACTTGGTAGAAGTACGCCTCCACATTATTACGTTACTAATAGATACCTGTCCTAAAGGCGCGACTGCCTTAGCTATATAGAATAGAAATTCTGTTCTTGCCGAAAGGTAAGAATCATTTCTACAAACTTTTTTTTTTTAGCCTTTTTTTTTTCTTTTTAAACTGGCAAAATATCCTTTGAGCTGACTTTGCTCATACTTTTTCTAGATATCACTAGATTGCAAATTGCATATGGCAATGTGTAAATGACTAAAGCTCTGTATTACGCTTAAAATATTGTTTCAAATGCTATGACACAATACACCCCTATATTAAATATCTGCAGGTTTCAGATGTGCTGTACCTCACGCTTTTCATATTTCAATGTCTTCTTTTTCTATAGCTACATGCTATGACATAATAATGCAGGCTTGTGTATTTCTCTAGTTTGTGTTTATAGTTTGACTATTCCTAATTGCTGTAAACTTTTGCTGAAGAGTTTAGAATTAATCGAAGTATTCTTACTTTCTTTGGTTTGGTGTTTGAAGTGATTGTCGGTGCTAAGGAATTCCAAGTAGAATGTGCAGATGAAGTGCTAAGCCTATTGGAAAGTGGCAATGCAGCTCGTCACACAGGCACAACACAAATGAATGAACACTCTAGTCGATCTCACGCCATTTTTACCATCAGTATTTGTCAGAAACAGTCCACAGAGTCTCAAAAAAATACTGATGCCGCACAGGATTCATCTTGGAAATCAGTCCAGGTGATTGCTTCAAAGTTTCATTTTGTGGATTTGGCAGGATCAGAGAGGGTGACAAAGACTGGAAATACTGGTGAACGCTTCAAAGAGTCAATTCAGATCAACAGTGGTCTGCTGGCCTTGGGAAATGTCATCAGTGCCCTTGGAGACCCCAAAAGAAAAAGTGTACATATTCCATACAGGGATGCTAAAATCACTCGTATTCTGAAAGACTCCCTTGGAGGAAATGCCAAGACTGTCATGATAACATGTATAAGTCCCTCCTCATCAGACTTCGATGAATCTTTAAATTCCCTCAAATATGCCAACAGAGCCAAAAACATTAGAAATAAACCAGTTGTAAATTACAATCCCGATCAAGACCGGATTGATGAAATGGAACTTGAAATCAGATTGCTTCGAGAAGCTTTGCAGAACCAGCAAGTCGGTAATCAGTGTACACACGACTTAAATCAAGAAAGGACTCGTATCAGTTCACTTGAGGAGCAGCTCACCCGGCTTCAGGTTCAATGTTTTAGTTATAGAAATTGTGTAGATGAAGCCTTCCCATTTCTGGTTGATCTGAATGATGATGTTAGCTTAAAAAGAAGTCAGCGGGAGAGGTTGCAGAGCTGGATCGCTATGGTACAGGAAGTAAGGAAGGAAGCTCTCACCATGCAGGAAACTGACATGGGGACTGGGACTAGCCAAGAGACACATCACATCACAATTCTTCAGCTAAAGAGGGAATTAAAGAAATGCCAGGTATTTAATTATCAGTTGATTATTTAAATAACTATGTAAAAGAGCAGTCTGCTAAAACTTGAATTCAATTTTGAAAGATTTAAGACTGTTACACTTACCTGTACTTAAGTTGACAATTTAAATTTAATTCACAGTTCTTGTATAATTTTGTTTGACTAATCCCTGGGACATAGCTTTATTTTAATGGATGTTTGAATAGACAATCATTTTAATCATGATAGGGATAGGTAAAGTAATGTTATATTTTTGCTAGTCAGTTTTGAGATGATTCTATGAGGCTGAGATGTTTTATCTGTGACATTTTTGGTTTTAGCTATGCTAGTGTGCTAGGTCTGGCTGGGATGGAGTTAATTTTCTTTACAGCAGCTCGTAGGGTGCTGCGTTTTAGATTTGTGACCAGTACAATGCTGATAACACACTAACATTTTAGGTCTTGCTGAAGAATGTTTACACAGCGTCAGGCTTTCTCTGTTTCTGCCTCTGCCCCACAGTGAATAGATTGTGTGTCCAACAAGAAGTTGGACGCACACACACACAACCAAGCAGATGATCTGAACTAACCAAAGAGTTTTTTCATGCTATATAACATGCTCAGCAATTAAAAGGGAGATGAGGAGGTTTAGGGAGCTTAGCCATATTTTTCCTGAGAACTGGCTGGGCATCAGTCAGCCTTGGGAGGTGGTGAGTTGCCTTTGCATCATTTATTTTGTTTAGCTTTCTTTCTCTCTTTTTCCACTTCACCTTTATTTACTGAACAATTTCTATCTCGACTCACAAGTTTTCTTGCTTTTACTCTTCCTTTGATTTTCCCCTGTCCCACTGGGGCTGCAGGGGGTAATGTGAGCGAGGGGCTGTGTGTGCTTAACTGCCTACTGGGGTTAACCTGCAACAGTCCTTTTTGGTGCCCAACATGGGGTTCAAGGCCTTTGAGATAATATCAGATTTGATTTGAGTGTGCTAGATTAAAACTTCTAGCTCTTACACCTGTTTAGTTATTTGAGTGGCTGCTGTGGATCATGGTGCTGGAATATTTACTTTGGTTGCTGACTTATGTGTTTCCTTGAGTATTCTGATGCTTGATTCCTTTCTAGCTGTACCACAGACTCCAAGAATTGTTAATGACTGTTTCCAGTTTTTTCTCTTTAGTGTGTTGTTTAACACTTTGTTTTCCTTTGCTTGGGAGAGCTATGATGAATCTACTGGCCTTCAGCCTAATTTGGTGTTTGGGTCTTACATCACTGGTGTCCCAGTACCCCAAGAATCGTCTCATGGACAAAACCAGCAACGATACCTTTCCCCTTTTGTCCTCTGAGAAACATTTCATGGAGAGAGGAAAGAATAGCACCTATCCCTTCCTCTCCTCCAGGGTAGGCTTTTATAGCCTTGATGCAATGGCTTCTCAGTTCCTTCAATATCCTTGTATGATCAGACTGTTCATACTGGTGTGTGTTGTGAACCTGATTTTGAGTGTTGTTCACAAGGTTAAACAACTAATTGGGGGTGCTACACAGGAACATGCTCTAAGGCAATTGATCTCTGGGGTGGCAGGGTGCGTGGGAGGAGTTGGGCAGGTACATAGGGTTGTCTCCTATAGCCTGGGATTTCATGCCTGAACAGGCATGTAAACCTATCAAACTAGTACACCATTTGAAGAAGGGGAGGTGAAACACAGTGACTTTGAAAGCCGTGTTGGGACCTGGCTCACACCTATTAAGCTACTGCCTGGTCCTCTCAGAGATAGAAGAGGGTCTGCTGATCTAAGAGGCCATAAATGGGCACTGAGAAGATCTCTTGCTCTGAGGCCACATAAACAGACACTAAACCAGAGACCAAACCCTCACCTATAATAGTTGCTCCTGTAGTCAAGAAGAAACAGTGGAAGCAGAGGTCAACTCAGTTAGTAAGAGAGGAAGCAGCTCCTCCTGAGAGGGGGAGAGAGGAAGAATCAGAAGAGGCATCCTATTCTTGAGCAGGACAGCAGAGGAAGGAGGTAGAAATCATAAGAGGTGGAAACTGCCTGGTCTCTATCCATGACCAAACTGCAAGACAGGCGGAAAGGTGTTGTCCATGAGCAAGATGAGTGAATTGCCACCTGATTGGTCCAGTGCTGGGGTAGTGGGCCTAACAGTCTGGAACCAGAAGGTAGGGAAACACAGCAGCTGGGAACTGTTGCTAGGTCTGTGGGATTGACAGAGAGATTAGAAGAGGGGCAGCCATCTGGAGCATCCGGAGGTGGCTCTTATTGAGCATGAAGCCAAGGTACCCTCTTAAGTAAGATATTGTAACCCAGTGAGGCAAGTGGACTACCACAGAGGAAGGTGTCCAGTGTCTGAGGGAATTAGTGGTGGCGGAGGTGATATACAGTGACATGGACAATAATCAGGCCCCTAAAGATCTGAGTCTTGTACAGTACACACAGTCTGTGTGGCAGAAGTCTGTACAAAGCATACCCACATCATGGGGCGGCAACCTAGCAATGATGGACTGGGCTCACATCGAGGCACCAACTTTGTATAGACTGGTCTGCCAGCTCCAGAAATTTGAAGAGAATCTCTGTTCCCCCTCCCTGCTATGGACCTGCATGTCAGCTGTGGAAAGACTGTTCCACAAGGTTTGACAACTTGAAGACAATGTGGATAATCTCTCTCCCTCCTTGTCTCTGCAACCCAGCATCTGAGCTACCACAAGTTGGCCTTTCTCTGCTCAAACGAGAGGGAACCATGAGCACATGCAACATGCCACCCTGTGGTTCTATCTGTGTGACTATGGGGAGGATATGAGGAAGTGGGACGGTGCACTTACCTTCTGATACCTCTGGAATCTAAGTCTGTGTACGTGAATTGCAGGGGAAGGCAGTGGTTATAAAGGGTCCTTTCAGGAAGATTACTGCTCTGGTTGCTGCTGAGCGGTTCACAAGACACACTAGATGGGCTGAGGACCCCTCTCCTCTTTCTGGTACTGATGCAATGGACTTATGTCCATGTGGGTTTGAACACCACACCTTCTGCCATGGACCATGCTGGTCTGTAGTAGGATCACACCTGTGAATAGTCCTTGTAGCATAGCCTGAGTTAGAGAGATGGACATGGACTCCTTTCATAGTGTAAAGACTTCTGGTTTGCAATTACAAAAGTCAGGTAATGAATCTTCTGATTGGGAACAGGGGACCCTGCCTCAGGTTGAGCAGAGGAAAAGGACGATTGGATTTACTTTGGTTTTGGTGGACACCAGTGCACAGTGTACTCTAATGCCATCAGGATACAAGACAGCAGAATACATCAGAATTTCCAGAGTGACAGGGGGATCCCAATTGTTGTCTGTGTTAGAAGCCGAGGTGAGCCTAACAGGAAATAAGTGGCAAAAGGATCCTATTGTCACCAGTCCAGGAGCCCCATATATCCTTGCCATTGGCTCTCTCAAAAGATGGTACTTCAGGGATCCAAGGAGGTACCATTGGGCCTTTGATGTAGCCCCTGCAGGTTCAGAGAAGCTTAAATAGCTGTCTGCCTTGTCTGGCCTCTTGAGTGATCCTTCTGTTGTGGGGCTGCTGTGTGTTGAAGAACAGCAAGTGCCAACTGCTACCGTGATGGTGCAATGGCATCAATGTTGTCCTGACTGAAACTCCCTCATTTCCATCCAGAAGCTGATTTGTCGACTTCAAAGCCAGCGTGTGATTAGCAAGACTCACTTGCCCTTTAATAATCCCATATGGCCAGTGCAAAAGTCTGATAGAGCATGGAGGTTTACAGTGGACTATCATGGCCTGAATGAAGTCACGCCACCATTAGGTGTTGCTGTACCGGACATGCTAGAACTGGAGTCAAAGGCAGCCAAGTAATACACCATAACTGATATTGCCAGTGCATTTTTCTCAATCCCTTTTTCAGCAGTGCAGGCCACAGTTAGCTTTGATGTGGAAGGATGTCCGATCTGGAATGGTGTCCAATCTGGAATCAGCTGCCATGGAGGGGTGGAAGCACAGCCCTACCATTGACCATGGACTGATCCAGACTGCACTGCAACAGGGCAAAGCCCCAGAAAGCTTGCAGTGCATTGATGACATCGCTGTGTGGGGCAACATGGGCCTGAATGGGGAGCCCCAGCTACCTTGGAATGCTGGAAAAGACCATGGACTGGCCAGAAAGCAAAGACTTTGGAGAATTGCCTGACGAAGTGACTCACGCCGAAGAGGCCCCACTGTATAATGTATTACCAGAAGATGAGAAACAATATACTCTGTTTATTATTACCGATGGGTCCTATATATTGTGGGAAACCATTGGAGGTAGAAAACTGTTCTGTGGAATCCCACGTGACGAGTTACAGAAACTGATGAAGGGCAAGGTGAATTAAGTCAGTGTGCAGAAGTGAAAGCCATCCAGCTTACCCTAGATATTGTGGAACAGGATAAATGGACAGTACAGTACCCATACCACCACCTGAAACACTATATGGTACACGTACCACCACCTAAAACACTGTACTGGGCCTTTAAAGCAAGTTCTGTGGTGACATGGCAGCCAAGGAATCATTGAGTCAGACAGTGGGACCCATTTCTGAAACAATCTCATAAGCACCTGACCTAGAAATATGGCATTGATCGGCTGTATCACATTCCCTATCACACACTAGCTTCCGGAAAGACTGAACAATACAATGGACTATTAGAGAC
The DNA here is from genome assembly GCF_963924245.1 of Chroicocephalus ridibundus. NCBI lineage: Eukaryota > Metazoa > Chordata > Aves > Charadriiformes > Laridae > Chroicocephalus > Chroicocephalus ridibundus. The sequence goes on from NC_086316.1 coordinate 43,304,557, forward strand.
TATACTGAAAGTAATGGGCACTGGGACATGTCAGCAGTGGGATGCAAATTTAGCAGAAGCCACTTGGCTAATTAATACCAGAGGATTAGCTAACTGACCTGGACCTGCCCAAATGAAAACCTTGTGTATTGTAGAAGGAGAAAACTTCCCTCATAGTGCATGTAGAGAACTGTCTGGGAAAGACAGTATGGGTTGTTCCTCCTTTGGGAAAAGGCAAACCTATTTGTGGGGCTACTTTTGCTCAAGGACCCAGGTACACTTGGTGGGTGATGCGAGAGGATGGTGAAGGCTGATGTGTACCTCAAGAGATTTAACCTTGTGGGAAAATAACCCATTATTCGAATTGTATGTTTTAGGAAGTACTACAGCAGAAATCACCTAAACCAACAGAGAACAAGCCTCACAAAAAGCCAGGCAAGTGCAGCAGTGACCCGGCCTGAGCTAGTTTTGATGTCCAGTAACTCAACACAACATATTTCTCCTGACCTGAGTGACGGCTGTAGCAGACAGAATCCAAGACATCAACTAAATTAACTCAGTGGACATTTTAGGAACATTTTCTGGATATTTTTTAGGAATGGCCCTATACTAAGGGATGATATCTGTGTAAAATCAAAGGACGAGAAGGGAGGCATGATAAATGAGGTTGTATTGGAAAGTGTGGGACTTGAGCATGACATAAATGGTATGGAATATGGAGTGGAGATTGTACTGGGTCTGGCTGGGATGGAATGAATTTTCTTCATAGCAGCTCATAAGGTGCTGTTTTTTAGGTTTGTCACCAGTAAAATGCTGATAACACACCAATGTTTTAGGTCTTGCTAAACAGTGTCCACCCAGTGTTAAAGCTGTCTCTGTTTCTCCCTCTGCCACCCCAGTGAATAGATTGGGGGGTGCACTCGGAGGAGGGGGGGGCACAACCAGGCAGATGACCCAAACCAACCAAAGAGATATTTCACACCATGTGACATGCTCAGCAATAAACAGGGAGAGGAGGAGAGCTCAGGTATGTTAGCTGTCTTTTGCTCGGGAGCTGGCTGGGCATCAGTCTACCTGTAGAAGGTGGTGAGTGGTTTTTGCATCAATTGCCTTTGCATTACTTGTCTTGTTTTCTTTCTCTCTTCTTCCACTTTACCTTCACTTATGGCATGATTTTTCTCTCAACCCTCAAGTTTTATTGCTTTTACTCTTCATTGGCTCTTCCCCTGTCCTACTGGGGTTGGAACAAGGGAAAGTGAGCGAGCAGCTATGTGTGCCTAGCTGCCTACTGGGGTTAACCCACAACTACTTTCAGTTGTCCTGTAAACTCAGAAATTGTTTTGAAACCTGCAAATAAATTCATCTGTCAGAAGCATTACAGATACAACTGCAATGCAGATATTTTCACAGATATCAGTGTACTTACAGATAACCCATGGACTAAGTTTTGCAACATATATCTAATATTATCTAGTACTAGGTATGTAGTATACTAGTCTGTCTAATACCATGAAGTTGCAAGTATCTCATCTATTATCATTAAGTAGTTTCCTAACCTTCAGCAATATTGTCACCAAGAACTCCTGCATTTCCTTTTCATTATCATGCCCTTAGGTAACTGAGTTTCTAAATTATTTACAGATTTCTCTGTCTCATTGCCTTTCTAACACTTGCTTCTGTGTTACATATCAACTTTCTGCTTTTTGGTGGCTTCACACTTCCGTAGTTTTCTAGCTGAGGTGAGAATTTCGAAACAAGATGTGGGATTCTTGGCATGCAGATATCCCATGAGGATCCTGTCATGCCAGTGGCTCTGATTAGCTCTTTCTCAGACAGCAGATAATAGTGCTAGACAGTGACCTATGGGGAGAAGAGCTCTCAGCCTTCTCAAGCATGATAATGTAAGCTCACACAACTGACACATGATCAAATAAATAATTCTTTTGGGGAACATCCCCATATGCATTTAGGAAGTGTGTATTTTGGATGTACTGAGTTAAAATGTTGACTATGAATAATGCAGATTAGTGTACAATAAACAGAGCCTCAAATAAAAATTAATTTTGTAACTTAAAATACCTGTACACTAGTTTGAAACTGAGTGAAGTTCTGACATAAGAGGAACAGCTTAGAAAAACTGATCCAAGTCTGTCTTGTAGTAAGAGACAGTATTCCAACAAGCTAGAATTTTATAACATCAGCCCATTTTCAGTTTGCACACCATACTGTGATAAGCGTGTAGATCGTTACCAGGCAATTGCATATACAACAAAGTCTTTATTTTCTTTGTTCTCAGTCAGTCTAAATCACAGTGTTTTTCTTACTTGATTTTCTTCTGTAGCTTGTTTTAAACCTCTGTTTCCCAGGTTCAAAACAGTATAAGAGCTGAGTTTAAACTTAAATTTCCCCAGGTGAGTACACCATCTACAGCCAGGAGGAGATGGTTAGGGAGAGGCTAAAATAAATGAGACAGTGCAGACTCAAGAACAGAGCTTGCATATGGACAGATTTAATAGCTAATAGTGGGCCTATTCTTGTCTGTACATACATATTTCTTTGCTAACGGCTATGTTTGCCTGGATAATGCTATCTTACACAAAATAAAAATACTGGTGTAGTGGGTTAGCCATAGCTAACAGCCAAACTCTCACCCAGCCACTCATTCACCCCTCCATCAGCAGGACTTGGGGAGAAAAAATAGGAAGAACAGCAGTGTGAGTTGAGATGAAGACAGGGAGATTGCTACCAATTAAAAAACAGTTTCAAATTGAGGAAAAATGATTTAATGTATTGCCAATTAAAAATATTACTTATTTGGGTAGTGGGCAACAGAAAGACAAAGGGTAAAACACTACCTTTCCTCCCCCCAGTGTGGGAGTAGTGTGGGAGCAGTACCCACTGCTGCAGTGTGGGTATCTGCTGCTCCACCATGAAGCACCTCCTCCTTCTCCTCTTGGTGTTCATTCTGCTCTTTCTCACTCTTTTGGTTCCTTCCTCTTCTATCTGTCTGGCAGTTTGTGCCCTTTCTTAAATATATTATCACAAAAGCACTACCATCTTGGCTGAGGGACTCAGCTGTTCCCTGCAGTAGGTCCCCTGAAGTCATCTGGAACCGACTGTGTCCAGCATGGGGTCTTGGACCTTGGTCTCTTCTCACAGACACCACCCGTGCAGTCACCCCCACCAAACCCTTGACACTTACACCCAATATAACTGAGAAAATATATTCTAATTTTAGTTATGTATGTTTAATACAATATGGACAATACGACACTTTGGTTCCTATCACTTCACCTTGCCCCAGTCTGTCACCACGATAACATCTGTGCACACTTCTTTTTTTCTGTAGTTGGCTCAACTCTGCATATTGGTACAGCACCAGTTGGGTTTAGAATACACTTGTCAACTACATTTAGTACACAGACTTTGGAAAATGGTCTATTTTCTAAAGAGACATCAGGTTCTTGATTGCATTCTTAAAAGCTATTAAGGGTTGTCTTTTCTTGTAAGATGGAGGTAAGCTAGTTGTACAGAAGTATCCAATTTTAGAACACTAAGACACGATGTTTCCATGCTTTGTATTCCGTGTATTTGGCTTCTGCAGGCTTTCTAGAAGAGAAACATTTGGAAGTCTCCTTCAATCGGCATTGGATTATTTATCTAGAACATCTGAGAAAGGATTCTTATGATTTCTTTAATCTTTAGTCTGTTATCCGAGTTGCAGAGTGAGGACAGCTGTCCTTATTTTTTCATTTGGGAAGTGTATTAATCCTGTGGTTGATGCTGGGATCTTGTGGCCGCATCTTACAGCACCCTAAAGAGGATAATTGGACTTAGATATCTACTTCAATAAAGTAGCTTTGGTTATGGGTACATTATTCCTTTTGAAAGAAAGAAACTTGTCTGAAGAAAATCAATAGATGAAACAGAAGTGAAGAAATAACTGGTAGAAACCACAGGTAACCACTTAGACAATTTGCCACACATACCTCAAAAGTTTACAGTTCTGATCACATCTTTTAACAACAAATGAGTTTTTGTGGGTTTTTTTTTTTCATTTTCCAACTGTAAATTATTTCCAGCTGTAAATTTCCAGCTCTTCCTTTTCCCCAGCTGAACTTTTCTTTTATTATCTAGCAGGCTCTAGTTATGGATGAAGAAGTATTTAGCCAGAAGGATCATGAACTGCAGATACTGCAGAATCAGATAAAAACATTACTACAGGAAAATGAAGAACACCTGGAATCTTTAAAGGAGGCTCAAGAAACACATAGATTACAGGTATTTTTCCGCTGGTACATGTTACTTATATCTGTATTGATCCATCCTTCCACTGTATGAATGCATTCATTATTTCAAGACAGGTCCCTCAGGACTTTTTTGGACATAATTACTTGTCAATCTTATGGACATTTTGTCTGAATAAGAACTGTATCACTTAATGAGTTCATCTAGTGGATGAAATACAATAATGTGATTCAAGAAGTTTGTATATCACCTTGTCTGTGCCACAGCCTTCCTGTATAACATGAGGTCAATCATTCATCCTCTCCATGCTTCCTAAAGCATAACACACACCCCTCTCCCCAGAAGTGTGTTATTGCCAAGTAGTTTCAGGACCATTAATGAATTAGGATTTGAAAGGCCTTTAAAGATTCTTTAGAATCTAAAAAGGACTATAAGGATCCTATACAATGCTTTAATTGAAAGGTTGTATAGAAACGTATTTTGTTATAGCTTTATATTTTATATTTTTTATATATTTGTATTTTTCCCTTTTTACTTTGTAAGACAGAATTTCTTCCTGATTTTCTAAGCATTTACTATTAGACAAAATTGAGGAAACACTGCTTGCCTCCTTCCTTCTCTAGATCTTGTGCCTGCTAATGAAATTACGATGGATCATAAGTGCATAACATTTCAAGATCCAGGACACCATAAATAGAATAGTTAATATTTTCCTGGTGTTGCCTGTCATGTGGATGATAGATAAAATTATTATCTGACTTTTTAAAAGAGAAAAGCATAAGCATGGCTAGCTAGTACTCTTTTCCTTATTCTACTTTTTCTCCTTTTTCCTCTTCTTTGCTAATGGCTTGGGGAAAGTCAATGGATGAAAGGTAAGTATACTAGTCATCATCTTTTTCTTCCCTCTGTCACTTTCTTTCTTTTCTGTCACCTCTGGCTAGATTTTTTTTTAAAAAACCTGTACAGCATAGTGTCAGCTTGTTACACTGAGATAATGCTTATATAAATTCTGGAGAATGCAACGTAGGCACACTGCAATGTAGACACTACACTACACTTAGTCACAGTGTAGGTAAAACATCGTGATTGTCTCGGTATCAGAGACAGGAGAGAAGCTTGAGAGGTCTCAGACACCATTTTGGTACTTAATCCACTAAACTGCTGCTTTTATTTAAAAACATCAGATAGGTAGAATAATGAAAAGCAAACACTTCTGTCAAATATTTTAAGCTGTATTCACAGGAATATGTAATTAAGTGATACATGATAGAATAAGAACTTTAAAAGTAGGAGGTACTAGATAGATATCAAATGTTTGTACACATACATATTTATGTAACAGGTGTTGCACTGTGGGGTTGTATGTACAAAGGTATCAGGGACAAAAAGTCTTAAAAGGATTAAATAATAGCTTCAAGGTGGATCAGTTGGCCTTTACTTCTTCCAAAGTCATAATAAATATGCTATTCATATATATATATATTCTATTTCCTATGACACAGGAATATTATGTATTGTATTCCAACAAAATGTCAATTTGCAAGGCATTGTCTATGTGTGTTTGGAAGGAATTTGCAGTCTAAGAAAACAAGATACAAAGAATTAATAAAAATGTATTATTCATTGAATACTTTTGGTTGACTATCACTAGCTATTCTTCAACTTCTCTGTTGTTACTAGGCCAGATTTTACTTTTTACTTTTTTATTTTGAAAAGAATTGAAAGGAATAGAGGGAGTTGAAAAAGTATATAATCTTGGTCTTATGGATGAGTCAGTTTAGGTAAGATAAGTAGTTTTAAACAGTGTACAGAGACTGCTGCAGGAGAAGCAGGCAAGTAAATTCCCCAAACTAGTATTACCAAAAAAGTTGAGGTTGGGTAGAAGAAAAAGAAGTAGCCCATACAAGGGATCCTGGGATCATGTACAAGTTTATGTTTATTAATACAAATAATCTTTAAAATGGAACTGCTCAAAGAGGAAGAGGAAGCCTGTATACGTGTTTAATTAATTAGACTCGGACCATGAGTTTCATTTGAACATTTTTGTTGAATTCCCATTTTATTTCTCCATAATCACACACATAAAGTAAGCATGGACTGATAAGTATGTAATATACTTCTCACTAGATGCCTAGATAAGCTAATGTAACTTACCTGGGATAAGTCTTTCTGGACAAAAATATGTCTGCAGTTTATTGGAGTTGGCGTGTGTGTGTCAGATTGATGATATGCCATAGAATTTTCAGTTTGTTGCAGAATTTGCGTATGCAGTGCAGAAGAATTTAGGATCAGTGAGTGATTTAGAAGATTCATGACCTTTGCAAGGAATTTAGGAATGCTGAATGTGATACAGAGCTCATGATCAGCAAAAGTTTTGCTTTGTTCTTTTTTCCCCATGAGAATGAGAAAATGGTGGAACAGCAAATGCTTATTGATCAGCTAAAAGAAAAATTAGAGAAGTTTACAGATGTGAAAACTTTGGATTTCTCATGTGCTTGTGGACATGGGCCAGCTGTTGTGGCATCTACAAGGAGGCCATACAGTGTCCCACTCACAAAGAGTCTGCTACACTCCCTTCACCCTCCTTCAGGGACAGAGACCCGAAAGGTAAGGTCTACTTAAATGTTACATTTTCTTTCTTTTACTTTGTAATGGTTATAATTCAATTATTAGACTTGACATGACAAATTATGGTACCTTTCTCAGATGCTGTTTAGCTTCCCATTGAAGACTCTGAAAAGTTACTTTTTAATGTCTTGCGACATATTCTATGCCACAATTGTCCAAAATGTTGAGGCTTAAAATTGTCACTTGTAAGTTTAAGTCTTTCTGGGGTTTTCCTGGGGGTTTTGAGGGTTCAAATATGAAGCATTATAAAAAAATGAATGATTATTCTTACTGATATATTGAATAGGCTGGATAATGACTTGCTAACAGTGCCTTCTTTCACATTTGGAACAAGTGCTCTGAGCTCTTGCAAAACCTTTTGCTACAAGGTATTCAGAGTTATTATAGAAAACCTCTGTAATTTTACTTACAAGCTCAGGTGATGCCAGAATTCTAAAATGAAATATTTTTTAAATTTCAGTAAAGATTTGCTGAACTGTTGCAAGTGGTTTTACCCATCACTTTTTTGTGTGCTTTTTGACAGGCTTATACCAGCCCCCCTGCCTTCTCCCTGGCCCGGGTAATGGCAGAATTCCGTGCTCGCAGCCAGATGATACTGAGCAACATAGAAGATCAGGATAAAGTCCTTCACTGCCATCTCTCTGATCAGAGTGATGAAGAGGAAGAAAATACAGGCAGCAAAAAGAAAACCTCATTTAAGTAATTTTTTGTTAATCTTTCATTTTTGATACAGACAACTGTATAGCAAAGGTAGTATTACTGCCTAATCCTGACATAACATGAGACCATTTGTGATTTTATTTACCGTAAACTTCTGGGACCAACTGGGCATATTACAAAATAAGTTTGATAAACATAGTTTTTTGGTTTAATAAAGATTGCATCATCCTTGTTCTGGGGCCAGAATCTACCATGAAGATCGGGGGGTAGGGAGGTTTGGAGTGGATGGGAAAGAAGGTACAAATGCTTATGTGAGTTTGGGATTCTTCTCTGTTAAGATCATGTACTTTGCATCAAGCATAAAGAAAAAAAAATACCCTCTGTGGAACATAGCCTGTTTTTCATTCTTCCTTAGGCATTCGATAAACCGAACATGGACACGAAAACAGGCATCTCTGTGCTTTCTTCCTGATTTAAGTGACATGAAGTATCAAACAGACAAGTCTGGTTTAGCCACCAAATCTGCGCTACAGACTGACAGAACCACAGGTAAAATGGAAGTCATGAGAGGAAGTCTTACTACAGGATCAGAATAAGCAAGAATGACAGAATTATTCTTTCCAGCAAAATATGTGTATTTGATACAAATATTTTTTTTAATAGTTCAACATAGGCTTTCGAGATTCTCTTCTTCTCCCTCTTTCTGAAACAGATATCGGTGACCTTAATGTCTAACTAACACTTATTAGCAGGAAAGCACTTCACACATCGAAAAGCTGTTTACGTGTAAATCTTTAGTACTGCTTCAATGAAAGAAAATAGATGCTATTATCTTATCAGAGATGCACTGAAATGGATATATATTTGTCCTCCCAATTAGGATCTTGAAATGCTAGTGCATACCATCCTTTCTTTTCCTGTTAGACACAGGTCAGGAAAAAGACTCTTCACGCTATTCTCTTCTTTTGATTCTTTTACTTCATATGGAAGAACTCCACACATACAATGTTCCAGAGCACTATCTTTTGGATACAGAGTGTATTCCAGATTTTTTATCTCCATATTGCTTTGTTTTCTTTCAAGGTGAAGAGATTAACAGCCTCCAGAAAAGTCACGTTTTTAACATGCAGAAGCTAAAGAATTCAGAGTTGAGACTCATTGAGGCCGAGCAAAAAATGAGAGAACTTGCACTTAATATCAAAATGAAAGAGGAACTTATTAAGGAATTAGTAAGAACAGGTAACCGTCTACTGTGGGGAAAATTAGAATTAATATATTCAGAAACAAAAGAAAAGGCACAAATCTTCTGAATTCCCGCATGCCTTAGTTTTTATGTAATTATCTTATGCAAGAATACTTCTAATAACTTAAAGATTCATAACTTTCATTTATTACTTGCTATGGTTGCACTGAAGGCTGTAAATTTTTATTACAGCCCACTCTGCTATGATACACAGATGTATTATGTTAAATATTTTTTGTGCTTTGCTGAGTATTGCTTTTATCCACCAATAGTGTAACTTTTCATGTGTGCTCAGTGCTACTGATCTCTTCGAGGACATGTGTTTGTCACATGGTGTCTGGGATAGGAGAGAAGATACACCACTGTGCTGGGAATGTAAGCATTCCCAGCACAGCAGTAGAGACGCAGGAGTCACAAGTGGATGAGGGAAAAGGTCAGTGTCCCTGTTAGCCTACACCCCTTACACATCTGTCCTGGTATACATTGCCTGCCAGAAACTAGCCTTGTGATAACAGTAAGGATCTCTATGCTCAACCCCTTCAGTCACACTTCACATGCATCCCTTGTCTTGAGGTTGTCTTTTGGCACTTGGAAAAATTCTGTGTCCCCGAAAATAGTACTTTGTGACAGAATGCCCAAACGGGGCAAGTCAGAGAGTAGAAACAAAATACAAAGTTATTTACTGATTATTAAGCTGAAAGTTAAGTAATAAATAAATGGCATATTCTTCTGGGAAAAAAAAGCAAAATTTATGAAATACAGAACCATTTTAGCAAGAACTAGAGTAGGCAGAATAATTTAACTTTATTTGGCATTCAGATGGCACTTTATTTGGTAAAATCAGGTGACTCATGAAGAATTCACATTTAAGACTCCTTCCCTTATCTGTTTCAGAGTTAGAAAGGAACTGTGTGTTCCTTTAGGGTTGGAAAATGTCTCAGAAATTATTGGGTTAGCCAGAGTGAAGTAAGTAATGATTCAACTACAGAATTAAGTATTAAATTTCAACTGATTATCCTGGTGTTCTTAAACTATTTGGATATGGTATCTTTAAGGTAAGGATGCTCAGTCTGTAAGCAGGCAATATTCTTTGAAGATAACTAAACTGGAGCAAGAATCTGAGCAGGCCAAAATGGAGCTGGCTGAAACACAAAAGTGGCTTCAGGAGCTGGACAGTAAGGAGCTGAAAGACATTCCTGAGAAAGCCAAGTTACAAAAAGAGTTCCGGAAGAAGATGGATGCAGCTAAGTTGAAAGTGCAGGTATTGCTGATCTGACTGTTAAGATTTTCTAATCTCTGTCTGACTATCACCTTTGAACACCTATCACACTCTGCTTGTAAAACTTACCAGTTTTACACATTGGAAGCTGTTTGTGTTGAAGTAGCTAATGAGAAGCTTAATACTATTATACTCAGAATGCCATTTAACATGTATGTGTTTAGATACATACAGTATTTTCTTGGTAGATAAGAAACCAAGGAAGAAGTGGGTGATAAGAGATGCTCATACACTATTGTATGTAGTACCATAAAAGAACCTACACAAGGAGACTATTGCAAGTTTATTACCTGCGTAAATAAAATTGATGTTTTATGGAAATACTATATAAATTCCAGCTCTACACAAATCACTGTGGTGGTCTGCAAGACCACGCCAAATACGGTCATATTTGTTTGGCACTGGCCTTCTGCTTTTAAGTTCTGCTATGCCTAAGTTGAAACTCTGCGTAGGGGCAGCTTAGGTGCTCTGGGCCTCTCAGTTCTAGAATGGCGGGCCAGACAAGTACCATACAGAAAGAGGTGGCTGGTTTATTGACTTGATCTCAGGACCAGCATTCTGGCACCGTTATGTCTCTGCACATTTCCCAAGGCTGTGATTTCTGTTAGATTTTAGTACTTTTATTGTATTGCCAGGCATGAACTGTATCTTTACTATTTCCTGTTGCTTGAGATTAATTCTACCTGTGCTGACTTCACCAGATAGGTCAGAAACCACAGAAATAATGAGTGATTTTTTGGGCAGAAGTCAATGAGTCTCTAAGAATTCAGTGAACTAAGGAATTGAGTCATATTTTACATGGAATTGAGTCATATTTTACATTTAAGTTTTCCTGCTATTAAGCTGAAATTTGCCATGAACATTCAGGCCTTGCAGAAGAAGCAGCAAGACACTAAGAGTCTGGCTTCGTTATCTAACCAAAGTGAGAGACAAGCAACAGAACTTGAGCAGAACGTGGCTCAGATGAAGCATCAGCAGATCCAGCTACAGAAGAGACTGTGTGAGGAGAGAGAAAAAAAGAAGCAACTAGAAGCAGAGATTCAGCGGGACCAGCAACAAATTAAAGTAGGATTCTTCCTATTTCTTTATGACAAACGATGAGATGAGCCAACTTTGCCTCTGCTTCCCCGAAGACAATAAACTATACTGCCAGGGTTTCCATAGTTTTAAGTAATGACTTTCTTGACAAATGCGCCGAAGAAATTGTCTATAAACATTTTCACAGAAATCTTCAGTTTGCCTTTCTCTTCAGTTGTTGTTTTGTTTGTTGGGTTTTTTTTTTGTTATGTGATGTCTAGCTCTGAATTGCAATTTTACATGTAAATTTAGGGTCAGTATTTCAGATTATATACTTATGTGGACTCTTGACATTAAATGCATTTTAAAAACAGATTGAGACAAGAAGAATGGGGCTTTTTGTTTGTTTACAGGAACTTCAACTAAAGATGGAGCAACAACAGAAGATCCTTAAACTTAAGGATAAAGAGATTGCTGCATTTAAAAAGAAGAAAAATAACTCGGTGGGAACTTCACAGGAGCTACAGGTAGCTAATCTATTCCAAATCTGTGTGGGCCCTGAAAAAAATTTTCTTTCTTCATCCCTAGTCATCTTTGTAAAGTGTTTGGAAGAAGAGTATTCCATCATAGTTTTGTCTTCTTTTTTGCTGTAGCAAAAATTGGGAGTCTAGTCTAGCAGCTCTTGTACTATTTTTGAATGAAGCAAAGGAGAGGCTCTAATGTCTTTTCTTTCTATGATTTGTCAAAGACGCTGATTCAGAGACATGAGAATTCAACAGGTTTCGTTGCCTGGTAGGTTTGAGGGTAATACTGATGAGCTCTGTTATAAAAGTTCCGTGGTTTGTTTGGTTTTTTTTTTTTCTCTTCTGACATAAAGGACAGAGATCTATGGTTTTGGTTGTTCCTAACAGGGTTAGAAAAGTAGGTGTCCTATGCAGCAGTGCCACCTACATTATTTCAGATCCGGACATTGGAACATGAGAGTTTCATGAGTTACCCAAAGTTTTTACAGGTGAAAAGAAATTCTAAAAATTAAATAAAGGCAACTTTTTAGCTTTATCAGGAATATATCCACTGATAAACTGTGGCTTCAGAATAAATTTATAAGGGACTGTGCTAGCAGGATCAGAGCTCTCATTGACTGACTGACTGTCTTTCAACATTGTAATTTCTTGTCACTTAAATGTTTTTCCACCAATGGATGGTCTTGGGCAACTATAATGAAATGAGGATAGGCTAGCTGAATTCTTGGGGTACTTTCCAAACTTAGTTGCTGTGATTATATAGAAGACATCTATTTATATAACTGTCCTTAGAAAAAAGAATACATTTCATTAAAGGCTTCTGATACAATTTTGTTTATACAAAAAGTAGCAATGTAATATTGCTGAGCCTCTTTTTAAGTCAGTCCAATTTCTGTATTATTCTGATTCAAGATTCTGTTGCAGAATTAATGTTAACACCAGAAATGTCAATTTCTTCTACAGTTTTATCAGTCATTCTAGAAAAGGAAAAACATAGTTATAAAATTTCGATCCAAAATGTTCTGGTTAATGCTCTTTGGATCTCTATTTAAACTTCAGAAATTAGAAGAGCAAAAGAAATGGCTGGATGAAGAAATTGAAAGAATTCTCCAACAGCACCAACAGTTAGCAGAACTAGAAGAAGATTTAAAGAAAAGAGAAGCCATTGTAGCCAAAAAAGAAGCATTACTGCAAGAGAAAAGTCACTTGGAAATCAAGAAACTGAGATCTAGCCAGGTGATTTAAGAGAAAAGATGAAGTTTACTACAGTTACAGTACTGATTGAAAGACTGGGGGGGCGGGTGCAAATAGACAGCAGAAGAGGCTCAAGCCATGTGACCTGTGTCTCTACCACTGCCATGAAGTTATTGTGTGACTTGAGCAAATCAACATTTAAAATGTGAACAACACGGAATAATAATTTTTATTCACTTGTTCACCCCAAAATGCCACCAACAAAATAAAACAAAAAATCTGAACTGCAGAGTTCTGCTATTGCAGAACATTAAATAATATCTAAAAGTGATTCAGTCCTTCTGCAAACTAGAGAACATGACAGGGAAACATTTTGCGTTATTTATTTTTCAGTAGCAAAAGTGAATAGAAACTGAAGTATCATTGTAACTCATAATGACTAGTCCCTTTAGTTTTTAGTATGTAGAAAACTGCATGTTGAGCATTTTTGTTTTCTTTCGAGTAAATAGTAAATTTTATGGTAGCCGCCTACTCAAAATAAATGGGGTCCCATTGCAAGAAGCAGGCAAGTCTTTCACTGCAGAATGTGACCATCTCACTTACATTTTTCTTACTGGAAGATGTATCTCAGTTTTGTATCTATGGTTGCTGTGGTTCTTTTTAGGCTTTAAACAAAGATAGTATGAAATTGTCTACTCGCTTAAGTGTGCTGGATCAAGAACTGTGTGATAAAGGTATGCAGCTTCAGGGCAGCACCACTGAAGATAAGACAGACATTTTGGAAAAAATTCAGGTTCTCCAGACGGAAAGGGATCAGCTGCTCATAAGAAGAAATAGCGTGGATGAGAAACTGAAAGATGGTAAAGTGTTGTCAACTGAAGTAAGTAAGCAGCTCTGAGATAAATACAGGTTTTAGGTAGTGTTGTATAATAAAGTGTTCTAATCAGAACATAAAGTGTCTCCAAGTATGAGATAAGATAGAACCAAAGAACCGAGGTTGGGTCCTTCTGTAAATAGCAATGTTAAAATACGGCTATGATAACACTACCAGTGAACAAAGTTAATCTTCAGAGGGGCTTAATTCAGGTAGTGCCTTGGCAGATGCCACTGGCCTAAGGATGATGTAATCAGAAATAAGAGAACTAGAAGTTCATCAGTTTATCATAGGCAGATATTTTCATGTCAGGACATAGAACAAGGCAATGTACTCGCATAGTGATGACCCTTGATTTTTTTCATAGGATTTTGTGAAAAAGCTTCACCTGAAGACCTCTATATTTTTGAGAGAAAATAAATCATGTTACCTGGATAGTCCACACTTGAGTTGATCAGTATAATTACATTGAAGATATAATAAATTCAAATAAAATGGTCAGGTTATTTTTAGGTCTTGAGAAGCAGTATGGGCCTGTGGCTGAGGTGATAATTTCACAGAAAGAACCCTACTTGCCTCACTTCTCAAAATCTTCTGCAGTGCTTCAGGCCATGCATTTCTGTCACTTCCCTACAGAAGTTATGGTTGCCGAATTCATTACTGACCTGATTCATTCATTAATCTACAGAAAACTAGCACAACCAAAAAAATAATAGCCAAAGTCAAACTGTGGGGAGGATGAGGGAAGGATAAAAAGGGAAACATGACTTCTGTTTTTGCATTGAACTATTTGATCGACCTCTGTATCGTGGAAGGGGTACTATGGCAGAAAAAGACAAGTGTTCTAGATCTCTATTCTTACCTCTTATTTTTCCCCATTCCATTCTCTGTACTACTACTAGTTTGTCTTGCCCTTAAGTTTAGTTTCACTCTTGAGAATTATGTTAAAGATATCTTACGTATAGAAAGATTTAATTCTACACTTTTTTTAAAAAAGATCTCACTGATGTGTTTGTCTGTAGGAAGAACATGTCCTTTTCCAGCTGGAAGAAGGAATTGAAGCCCTGGAGGCTGCTATTGATTACAAGAATGAAAGTATTCAGAATCGCCAGCACTTGCTTAGGTCATCTTCTCAGATTCTTTCACAGAGCGAGAATAATGTAATAGGAAAACTAGTTTCCCTGTCTGCTGCCGAGCTCAGAGCTATCCTTTTCAAATATTTCAACAAGGTTTGTTTTGACTGATGAATAATATTTTATCCTATTTTCTGTTACTATTCTAGACAATGAAATGAAATGGTGTCAAGAAATAAAAATAAATTTGACAAGCTTTTGGTGAAAATTTCTTCAGGTTAAATAGATCTGGTATTAATTCAGATATTTTTAATTTTTACATTAACCTAAATAGGATACTTGTGTGTTAACTCTGTATATCTTTTTTCAGGGTCATTAGCTTAAAACATGCTGCAAATCTGAAAATTTCCTTGCTTCTTTCCAGTGCTCTGTGTTGCTACATTTTGGAGCAGCAACATATTTAATTAGTGGTGTTGTATTGAAATTCTTCCCAACTGCAGGCTTCATAAAGCTCGAGCTAGTGTTCCTATTTTTGTCTAAATCCAGTATAAACTCTTTTTGCATCCACTGCTTGCACTGTGTACAGCGAAATACTGAAGAATCATACTGACATCTGGGAAAAAAATGAAATGCATTAGGACATGGTGTGTCTTTGTGACCTTGGGTGAACCTTGGGTGATTTTGTGAACAAGTTGTCTGTGGGATGCAAGTTGGAAGTTTTCCAGAATCAGGAAAATGATATTAAAAAAATCCACTAGTCCATGTGATCAAAATGTACAGAGCTCATTTCTAAAGCGTGAGCTTACAGAAGCAGCAAGTCTGTTCCCAATATAAGCTTATGGCTTGTAGAGACCATTGCTTTTGCATGCTTTCAACTATTAAGCAGAAGGGTAAAAGCTTTTATTAAAATGGTTTGATAAATCAAAAGAAATGTATGTATTTCTTAGATTGTTGGTCTACGTGAGTCTGAACGAAAATTACAACTGCAGATTGAAGAACAGGAAATGAAGGTCATCGACCAGGAAAACATAATACGTGAATTAGAGTCTGCACTTGAACACGTCAAGTTGCAGTGTGACAGGCGGCTGACCATACAACACAAAGAACACGAGAAAAAACTACAGTTAATACTGCATCATTTCAAAGGTATTTGCTTCGGGGGGGGTTGTGGGGGGGAGGATTGTACATCAAGTATTATCTTCTGTCACTATGGAGAAATACTGTAATCCAACTGAAAAAAAAAGAGTAAAGTTCAGAGATATATTTTGGCTGTCACTAATTCTGATATTGTGTAGGATGCTGAGGAACAGACACATGGTGTCTGAATGAACTGAAAAGTGAGTGGTTTTTTAAAGCAGTGTAAGAATTGTTGTATTTTCGTATTGAATTTGCTGATATTGAAAACTTGAAAGATACTGGTCCTGCTGATCTTGATCTTCTAAATACTTCTATTAAAATTGACAGGCAGGGTTGACATGGCCTTTTTGATCCTGTGTCATACTAGTTAAAATGTACACCACTGCAAGCAAAGTGTCAGCAAGATCCAAGGCATATTCTGCTGGGCATCTTGATTTTTGGCACAGAGATATCTGGTTCTTAAACTAGTTTTACTTGTCCTAGAACAAGATAATGAAGGTATTGCAGAAACCTTGAAAGGGTACGAAGTAAAAGTCCAGCAACTGGAAAAAGACTTATTTTTCTATAAGAAAACCAGCAGAGAGCTGAAGAAAAAATTGAAGGGCCTCTTTGGAGAGTCATCCCATCAATTATTGGCATCCCCTAAATGTAAGTATATTAAAATATTTATGCAGTTGTCAGTAGACCATTTGAAGGGTGATGAACACATAGAAGTATATCAGATAGACATAAAAATGATATTTTTACTGAACTAACTATTCTCCAGGAATATATTACACCTCTCCTCCAGTTTCAAAGGAGAGACAACATTGGTTTGTAGCTGTAGCAGTGGTATACCAGTGGTTTAAATTCTTGTTCTGTTTTCTGTGGATTTTAACATAATTTCAGTATCTACAACCTCAAACTGTTGTGGTTAAGAAAAAGGAATTTTACTATCTGAAAGGGTCTGAATGACGTTGTAACTAACAGCATTGCCATCTGTCATGGTTTTAGATAGGCTGCTCCCAGTACTTGATTTCATAGAAGTTACCTATGGGGAGACTGTCAGTGAAGAATTTCAGTTACTAACTTACTTTAGTTACATACTTACTAACGCTAAAAGAGAGGATTTATAGACTTGTAAGGGGGGCAAAAAAAGAGCTAATGTGATTTTGTGCTTGGACATGAGAAACAAACAAAAAAAAACCCCAAAAACTTCCAACAAAAAAACCAACAACCAACTGCTACCGTAAGTTTTCAATTGTTGCACATCCTACTTGCCAGAATCCAAACCTGCAGTAGAGCTATTCAGGTGTAGGAGAAAAGAAGGTTCAATTTTGGTGGTCTCACACCTCTCAATGACACCATGAATATCTCACATGCACAATAGAGCCTTCTTAGCACTGTGTTTCTTCTTAAGGCTCAGCACGACTGGTTCTTCCTCCCAGCGGAACAGATGCTTCTGTTTCTTTGCACTCGGGCAGCGCCATGCCTTCCTAACACATAGATGCTGATCACGTACCTGGCTGCTCCCAGAGTGAATTAAGGCTCAGCTTTTGCCCTCGAGGCAGGATAATGAGCCAACACATCCTTTACTATAATGTACACTGTCCAACTGTGGACATGAATATTCCAGAAGTTGGATTATAAATGAGCGTGAGAAACACTACTCTGTGTCTAGTATACCAAGTTCATACTAGTTCAGGGCATGTGTTGTTGTGGGGAAACACCCAATCCTAGCCAAATTGTAGCAAGAAGAAGGGAGAGGGTCCCTGTGAATTTACAACTTTTTCAAATGCATACGTTCTTAAGTTTTATAAGAAATACTCTGTATTTAGTTATTTTTCTCTTGAATACACTTTGAGGCATGCTGCAATACAATGTAATAAAAACACTTTATAATTTGTTGTTGAGCTTTAAAAATAATAAAAGCCCTTAGTGTACATTGCCATCAAATTTGCAGAATGTGTTTTGTGTGTTGTGCTAGGGTAATTGCTGACTGCTTTTGAATATATGAATAGTTTCATATTTGACTGTTACGGTTCAGTTATTTTAAGAGTGCCTACTAGGATACATTACAAGTTAGAACAGTGAGGCTTGTATTACAAGCACCTTGTCACAGGGAAGTGATAGCTAATACCTTTAATTTTTTTGTAGCTGACAAACTTTTTAACAGAAAGGAAAAAATGTGAGGTGCTGATAATTTTTCACCATGTTCACACTACAAGTTACTGATGCTGTAAAACTGTATTGACTAACTAATATTTGTTGACAACTCAGAAGTGTTGTAACTTTTAGCTATTTATGTCCTGATAAATTTCATTTTAGGTAACAGTACTGGTGACAAGGCATCCAGTCAAGAAGACGCAGAAGTTGCTTCTGAAGAATTCAAGTCTACACTTAACCTTGAAACCAACAGTCAACCAGGGAAAATAAAAGAAACAGACAGAACAAGTATCTTAAGAGCACAGCAGAATTCATACAAGCTTGGAGAAGATGTTTCTGAATTTGGGTGCAACAAAGAGTGTTTGTCAAGCACTAGTGATGACAAAACAGGAACCGATGAACCTCAGGCTTCAAAATCTCATCCTCAGCTACCTTCTGTCATCCAGAGAAGAGAAACCGTAACACAGTTTCAAGGAGTAACTCCAGTAAAACTGTCACGCCGAGAGCTACGTCATATTCCTCCCTCTGAATTATCTTTGAGACGCTCGAGCCTTGGAGGTGGTGTCGGTTTTATTGCTCCAGATTCCATTGAAATGGACAAAAAGTCTAGTGTCACTAAGACATAGTTACTCTTCGTTGCATTTTTACTAGCTGTTGCTACTGAAGCAACTGTATTAGATTTCTTTGTTCATGGTCTTAAGTATCAACCGTGGATAAATGAGTAAGTGTTCTTTAGTTCTTACTGCTCACCATCGAGTCGTTAGGTGTTACGCTCACACAGTTTCATTGAATCTGAGATGAATTTTAACTGACACAGTATCTAAGAACTGTCATTCAAAGGCCTTTGAACATTGAAGAAATTATTTATATTGGTTTGGTTTTTTGCAGTAACTTCAAAAAATATAAATGTTTTTCAAAAATTGTACTGTAAAGTGCACTGCACTTGCATAACTTAGGTTTCCTTGAACAATATTGTACTTTGCTTTCTTGGGTAGAAACAGTAACAAACTATTTAATTTATTTGGATATACAGCTAGAAAATTTAGTTGTCAGTTGTCACCTACTATTGATAATGACTGGCTGCTGTAGATTTTTTTATCTAAAAACATTTTATATGAACCATGTTTGAGATAAAAATTGGTACGTAAAGATAAATTTGTTCCTGAAAACGTAAAATACTTACTTTTCTTTTTTCTTCTTTACAGCTTATTTATGAAATTAAGAGAATTGCTTATTTTGCTTTCTGTTTTTGTTTGTTGGGGATTTAAAGAATTGCACTTGGCAACTCAAAGTGTGATATTTATTTCTGTACTACCAAAATGGAAAGAAAAAAAGAGGACCAAATTCAGCATACTTTAGGTAAGCCAGATGGACCAATATATTATTTTATTTGTACTACTTAGTCATGTCCTTTCACAGACAACTTATTCTTCTGGATTCCATATCTGCTTGAGACCAAGGACTACACATATCCTTCAGTTTACTGTTATACTGTTGTTGGTAATGCATTCAGGATGAAAAGCAAATCTTTTTTGTAAGAGGACAGTGGTCACTGAGAAGGCATACACTTAACAGCTGCACAAACCTGAAGGCAGAGACCAGCATGTCCGCATTTAAATGAGACCAACATTTCTAAGTATAACTCTCTCCTACATGAGAAGTGGCAGTATGGAAAGTAAGGTTAGCTTTCTTTTAGTGGTGGACATCAGCCAGTCGTGTTTGAAAATGTTGTCTTAGATTATCAATGTACCTAGGAAATCTTGCTTTCTGCTATTATCTAGGCAAGGTCTTATGTATAGCATGTATGGGTATAAGTATAAAAGAACTGCATTTTTCCATGCTGCAAACACAGTTGAAATCTGTCCACATGACAAAGATGCTATTATATTACAGCATGATAAATGGACCTATTGTCTTGTGGCACATTTTAAAATTTGCTGTGTAGACTGCAAAATATTTCATTCTAATCAGATAGATAAACCACTTAACATGTCAAATGATTGTATCTTTCACAATTATACCTAATTACTACCTATTATTCAGCTGAATTCTGAGAAAAGGATTGGGGTCTTTCTTTATGGCTTTTGGTTGGGCTTGATTGTTTTTACTGTTGTGGAAGTACTGTGCCTTAAGTTTAATACTAGTGTATATATCATTCACTTAATGTTTCTAGTCAAAAAAACAATAAACAGAAATATGTAAATATAGTTTCAAATGTGCACTTACTTACTACATCTCGGTATTAAATGAAGGAATTGTTGAAGGCATTTCTTCTCAAGATAATACTGTGCATTATCACACGCCTGATATTACTCTATAAATAAACATTAATTCCTCTTCTTTTGAAGTTTCCACAAATGAAAAGCCTGTTCTTTATGGGTGCAAAATAAGCAAGGAAAAATGCAGGAAAGTACAACTCAATCACTAGTAGATGTCAGCTCGTGCGCTGCACGTTTCTGTAGCTGTGACACTGCAGATTAAGTAGTCATTCAAACATTAGATTCTGTAAGCCACACACACCCATTTCAAGACTACAACGCACAAGGTAACTACAGTGTCACCTAATGGTAGATAAATACATCAGATACACTAGTGATCTTCGGAGAAGTGGAAGAATTGTTGACCATGAGAGGGACCAAACATAAGAGAGGCCAGTAAGGCAGTCATATAGGGAAGAGAAAAGTAAGCAGTGATTTATGTTCTTATTTATGTATAAAGCTAACAAATAAAACAGTTTTACCTCTTGCAGACAATATGTAGCTCCTCTTATTTCTGCTAATTAAAACCAAGACTTTATGTGACAGGTTTTTATTATCACTCTGTTTTACTTCCTTGATGTTATTCACTGGCATTTACGGCCTTCACTGACATTTGGCTCATGTGCAATATGGGGATAAAAACAACATGCAGCTAATTTGCAGTGATCCACCAAGCCATTATTTCACTTAATAACAGCTGTTTCTCCTGCAACATCCTGCTAAAACTAACTACAAAAAAAAGCCATGCATATCATCTGTTCTGTTGCCTAACTTATGATCAGAATTCTCTGTTACAATTATCTGAACACTGTGATGGCTGCATTTCCAGAATATACTCTTGCCCTTTCCATTACTGACTCTTTGCTTAGGACTGCACATTGTTACCCCATGCAAGGAGTTTGCAGAAGTTTTCAGATTTGTGTAAATATTAGTTGCACCTTTGAGAAGCAAACCTTGGCTGTTAGCAAGTTAGTGGAAGATTTACCCCATCTATACCAAAACAAAGCTTTGTTCTTAGCAGCTTAAAGGTGAGATTTAACAGGTACTGAAACTCCAACTACGTGTGTGTGGTGAGGGACCTTTTATCCTGGGAAAGCAATTTTGAATCTGACTGATTTGAAGGTTCCCGCTTGAATGCACTTTCATTGCACGGCCAACAAATAGTATGTCAGTTCTGATTTTCAGGATCAGTATGCTGATGATGCGGGTTTTTCTATGTAGGGCTTCCAATTAATCTGAAAATATTTTGTAAGAAAAACTATTTGCAGGGCATCACTTCAACAAATGCACATTTTATGCATTTCTGATTTTTACTTAATAGCAAACACTAAGCACAATACAGCAAATTTTGTTCTACTGCAAACAGTAGTCTCATTAACTTGGTGTCGTGCTTTGGGCTGGGCTGGTCATGGAAACGAATGACGGATGCTCTCTTTTACTTCTCTCCCCTTCAGAGAAGGGAGAGCATCTCCCTTCAGGGAGAGAAGGATGAGAGAGAAGAGAGACATGTAAGTTTAAAAAGAAACTAGGCTACTTTAATGAAAATATTAATAAAATAATAAAAAGAAAATAACGAAATATATGCAATATATACAAAACCATATGGAGCTCCCAGCTCCGTGACAATCACATCACCAGCAGGCTGGGAAAGTCACAGATTGGACTCAGCAACAGGGAACTGAACTCAGGATCTGGATTCAGAATCAAAGGCAGACAAATCAACGGAGTTCTCCTTGGATGCTGGCCATCGCAGAAAGAGCTGACCCTTTGATCCCTCAGCTTTTACACCGAGCATGATGCCGATGGGATGGAATACCCCGTGGGTCAGTTATGGGTCTCCCATCCTGTCCGCTCCTCCCTGCAGGTGGGACCCCTCTGTGCTCTCCCACTTCAACCCTCCAATGGGGCACACAACAAAGTTACCTGACCTTGAGTGTTCCAGAAATTAATACAAGCAGGAGCCTCTCTGGGTACCGTTCCTTGGTATGAATTACAAACATCCAGCCTTATCACCGCTAGCAGCCGACGCTGTCTGAAAAACATGCCATTAACTTCAGAGAGTGCAGTCAGTTAGAAGAGCTTAACTGAGAAGTAAAATGACTGAAAAGAAAATCGGCTGTTTCACCTCAAACCGGGACACTTGGCTCGCTCACGCCGCCATCTGCAGCCCCGCAAGGCCTGGGCCGTGCGCTGCCGGGCAGACACGACGACACCCAGCGAAGGGCGAGGCGGGGGCTGTCACACCGACCGGATGCGGGATGTCACGGCGGCGAAGCGCCGCGCTGCCGTTCCCCCGGCCCGCACGCAACCCGCAGCGCTGCCCGCCCGCGGCCCGCCGGCCGCCAGGGCCCGCCAAGGGCGCTACTTCCGAGCGGCCCGAGGGAAACCCTGGCGTCCGTTCCGCCATGGCTGGCGCAGGTAAGGGCGTACCCCGTTTCTGCCATTCCCCTTCCCGCCTTCTCCCTCGGGCCCCAGCTCCGCGGCGATGAGCCGGCCGGGGCTGAGGGGAGGCGCCCGCTGCCCCCGCGCCCCGCAGTTATTTTGATCCCGGCCGGAGCCCGTATCGCCCGGCGCTGGCTGGGCTGCGGCGCGCGCCCCGCCCCGCCCCCGCCGGCCTCGCACCCGCGGCCGTTGCAACGGCCCGCCGTTATAACCGCTGTTACAACCGCCCGCGGCCGCGGCGCGGCTGCCCTGCCTTCCCCGTCTCCGCTTCTTCCTCCTCCCCGCCGCCACCGGAGTGAGTGTCCCATGGGGGGCGCCCGCCCCACTCTCCGCCGCTCCCACCTGCTGCCCCTTCCGCCGGCGATGGGGGCCCCGCGCCGCCCGCCGGCCTGTGGCGGCGGGGGAGGAGGGCGCTCACCCGGCGTCCGCGGCTCCGGGCGGCGCCTTCCGCGGGGGGGGCCTGACGGCGCCCCGCCGGGGGAGCGGCGCCCCCGGCCCCAGGGTGGGGGGCGGTTATCCGGGAGCGCAGCGCCGGGGCGGGTGTCGCCGGGCGGGCAGCGCCGGCCGGTCCCGCTGTCACCTCCTCGCCTCTTCAGGGAGGCCGCCTTCGCCCGTACGGGACCGCAAGGGAGCCGCAGCGCTCGCCAGCCTCGTGGAGGCGGTGAACGTGTCCGGCTGCGCGTCCCTGCCCGTAACGCGGGCGAACTCGGGCTGCCCTCCAAAACCGGGGGTGGGGTGGGGTGGGGGGAAGGCCGTGTGTGCCTGCCCGGCTCGGGAGTACGGGCGCTTCGCCGCAGAAGCGGCGCTGCCTCTTCGCAGTCTTCAGCGGCTGGCTGCGTCTGGTTGTGTGTTTTGATGAGAGGTGGGTTATTTAAAAAAAAAAAAAATTGGCTACAGCAAAAGTGCTGATCGTAGTTAGAAGTCAAAACGCCATTGGGACGTAGTGTTTACTGATCACTGGTTATTTGGTTGTTTAAGGCTACTTAATACGTATTGGTATCTAGAGATTTGCTTTGGTGCACACAGTAAACTGACCATCAAAGTTTGTTAGAAGTTCCTAACTTTAAAGCTTAACTAATTTCCTTTTTGTTTGTTTTTTTTGAGGGGATGGGGGTGGGAATCAGGGGAAGAAAAGCAAGGGAGGTTACAAGGGAGGTCATTCAGCATCCTATGCTCAAACTAAAGTCAGACTTGCCTTTTATGTTTTTATACTGAGCTTAAAAATGTTTTAAAAAACGTTCTTTCTCAGAAACATTAATTTATCTAAAGCACAGCAGTAAATTGACCATTTGGGACTTTAAAACTGTGCAATGCCCGTTACCTGACGTGGTTTATTGCTGCTGTGTATGCCAGTGATGCAATTCTCAAGCAGATTTCTGAACCAACTTTTGGTTTGGGTTTGGTTTTGGCTGTAGAGTTACTTGTGAAGCTCATTGGCAAGCTGATGACTTTAAATTTTAAGGATTCAGAGCAGTTTAGTGCAACTTCATAGCTTTTGATCAGAGGGCATAAAACAAAAGCAATTTAAATGGAGAGAGCTTGTCCAACTGGGAGGACCGCCTCTGCAAAACTTCCTGTAAATGCACCTACAAGGAAAAGTAGATTGAGCTTGCTCTGCTAAATGTATAAACAGGCAAAGCATTATATAATGTGCAGAAGGTATGAAGGTTGATCAGTACCAGTAGGGAATGGACACATTCCTTCATTTTCAAATGTCTATTTTATTGTTATTTCAGTTTTATATGCAAGTACTGAAATCAGTCAATACTTCAGGTGTTTGCTAAGAACATATATTGATTGTAGATTATCATAAATATGTATTTTAGTGGTAGAAACAAGTAGATTTCATGTGGGAAGAAGCTTTAGCATGACAATACCCTACTTTCAGTTTCCTAAAATCCGCATTTTTATTAGCGGATCATTTGACAGTGAAAGTGGTTAAATAGGAAATTGGTTATATTTTTGGGTTCTTCAGTGTGTTTTCCTTGATATAGCTTTAAATGTGAGGCTTTACTATGTGGTTATTTCACAGATGCTTAAAGGTGTGCTAATGTCATCAGACTAGAGGTTCCCAAATTGCTCACTTCTTGGAGGTACTTGAACGCTTGCCAGTTAAATGGTAATTCATGCACATGTGCAAAGCTGCACACAGGCCAGGAACCTGCTGATGCTCAAACAAAATAAGTTTGTGGATGTGTGCTAAACTCTTCTTAGGATATGTATTGGACGGTTTATAGTAGAGCTTTTGAAACTCAAATATTTCAAAGGCTATTTCACCTCCAACATGTGGGTGCATTTTTTCTTACCACAATCTTTGTTACATCATGTCTAAAGCGAGCCTGAGGCTCTTCAGGGCATCGTTGGATCTTATGTGTCTGAATATACTTAATACACTTCAAGGAACTGAAGTTAAAAAGATACCTTTTCTTTTAAAACATGTCACAATTTAACTTTCTAAATATGTTTCCTTGTTCACCAAGAACTTAAGGTAGAGTAAGCACTTTGTGCGTACTAATCACTGTATCAGATGAGTAATACGTTATGTGTTTCATAAATAGGAACAACTTGGTATAATCTATCGATGTTTATATGATGATTATTATGACATGATTTATAGAAGAGTATGACCTAGGAATGAGTAGAGCACCTAAAAAAATTACAACTTGTTAGCCTTAACAAATGCTTTTATGTTGCTTTGAAATTACATGGTGCATCGTGCTTATGTTGTTGATAAGTCAGTCTGAATAATAGGTTATTCTGTTTGTAGGAACTCTTCTCACAAGCTTTATAGTTTGAAATAGATTGCAGACAGTTGAACTAATAGTCTGCTAGTGATCTGCAGAGCAGAAAGTTTTGAAACTGGGTCATTTACTGCTGCCACCTGTGTATTGGTGCCATAGTGATGTTGCTACTTTGAAATCTATTACCAGTGATTTTTTTCATTAACTTCAAAATGGCGGATTAATAACTTTCTTGGTACATTAGAGAAAGTCTTCTCAGAAGCATATGACTAGCACTAATGCAGAACACACATGGAAACAACTCCAGGTACTGATGTTTGTTTGTTGGGCTTTTTTTTTTAACTTGCAGTCTCACTTGAGATATTAATGAGCCATGTAGATGCCACAAGCACACTTTGTTTTCTTTACAACTCTTGAAGATTTATTGTTGTACTCCATATTATAAGGAAAGGAATTGTCTTGCATTTAGATAGGCTTCGGCCAACTGACTGTTAGGAATATGTAACACTTCTCAGGCTGCCAAACTCTTGAAACTATTGTAAAGGCTGAGATGATTTTTCAGAACCTAGTTTGATCTAAGGAATTACAAAATGCCATGTGGTATTTGAATGCTTTTTTTGTGTGATCAAAAAGCCTCTTTGAGCACAGCCTCAAACTCAAGAATGTCCATGCTTTAATTTTATCGGACTGTTCATATCTATAATAATAAAGAACAACACAAACTATAATTCTCTGTTAAAGGGGGAAAAAATACCTTTTAAAAGGAATGGCAAACATCTATGCTTAGTTGAAAGCTGTTGAGACCAGCCCATTGGTTTCCTTTGGGGAGGGGAGTCAAATCATGGGACTGAAATAGAATAATGAATGGATAGAATTGGAAGGGACCTTAAAGATCACCTAGTTCCAAGCCCCCTGCCATGGGCAGGGACACCTCCCACTAGACCAGGTTGCTCAAAGCCCCATCCAGCCTGGCCTTGAACACTTCCAGGGATGGGGCATCCACAACCTCTCTGGGGAACCTGTTCCCATGCGTCACCACCCTCACAGTAAAGAATTCCTTCCTGATATCAAGAGTCCCTCCCCATCTTTCCTGTAGGCCCCCTTTAAGTACTGGAAGGCTGCAATATAAGGTCTCCCTGGACCCTTCTCTTCTCCAGGCTGAACAACCCCAACTCTCTCAGCCTGTCTTCATAGGAGAGAAGCTCCAGCCCCCTGATCATCTTCATGGCCCTCTTCTGGACTCTCTCCAACAGGTCCATGTCCTTCTTATGTTGGAGGCTCCAGAGCTGGACTCAGATGGCGTCTCACCAGAGCAGAGTAGAGGGGGAGAATCACCTCACTTGAGCTGCTTTTGATGCAGGCCAGGATGCAGTTTGCTTTCTGGGCTGCAAGTGCATGTTGCCAGTTCATGTTGAGCTTCTCATGAACCAACACCACCACCATGTCCTTCTCAGGGCTGCTCTCAATCCATTCTCCACCCAACCTGTATTTGCGCTTAGGATTGCAGACCTGGGTGCAGGACCTTGTACTTGGCCTGGTTGAACTTCATGAGGTTCACATGGGCCCACCTCTCAAGCCTGTCCAGGTCCCTCTGGATGGCATCCCCTCCCTCCAGCATGTTGCCATGCCACACAGTTTGGTGTTGTCAGCAAACTTGCTGAGGGTGCACTCAGTCCCACTGTCCATGTCACCAACAAAGATGTTAAACAGCACTGGTCCTAGTGCTGACCCCTAATATTATTTGGTAAAATTTGGCTGTCAGAATTGTAAGTGTGGTATTAAAATGTGAGGGATGGCATGGTGGTAGGCCCCAGTGAGTCACTGGATCCATCTTTAAGTGTTGCAGAAGTGGGATGATTAGATCCTGCTGTAATACGAATAGGTGTATTGAAATGTCCTACTAACTGAGTTAGTAATGTCAACAGCTCTGCTAGAATTACATGAAAAATAATCTATAGTCTTATGTATTTGCAGTTTCCTCTACAAGCTCATTACTGTCCTTTTTTTTTTTTTCTTTTTTCTGTTCTGTGGAAACAAATGCAATTCAGGAATAAACTTCCATAAATTAAATTAATGTTGTTACTGAAGTATTTCAGTGAGTCATAACAGCAGATTTCCATGGGTTGTACTTACTTAATATGCTTGTCAGCAGGGCACTTCATTGCATGCCAGATACAGTCAAACAGCAAAAGTACACGTATTTTTGTTGCATTTATTGAAAAGGGAGAGGGGAGTTTGCAGCCATATTTCATAGTGATGTAGAGCTTCAGCTACTATGGCTAACTGACTCCAGCCTGTTTTCATCTTTCTTTATCTCTTGTTCTAGAGTGACTAATAACTGTATCTTGATGATGTTTTCTCTTCAGTTGTATTTTCAAAGGATCTAGCTGCTATCACTGCAGCTTGAAAATATGAAAAGTTTTCAAGTTGTATAGGCAAAATGAAGTATTTGGGACCATTAGCAACTGACAACTTAATAAATACTGTGTTGTGCTGTTCATTTATTTATATGAAAACCCAAATATATCACAGTAAGTAGACAGAGACTAGAAATGCCAAGGTTTTGATTGACTAGAGTGCACTAATATTTTTTTAAGCCAAATACAGTAGAGAGTTTACAAACTTCCAGTGTTAAGACCGTTGTGGTCTGGAGTAGTGCCAAGAGCACCATTCAGTATTGTAAGTTCATGTTAATAGTGTGACTGAGCACTTACCTTTGGTGCTGTTTTTCTGTGAAGATATATCTTTAATCTTCTCTCTGAGTTTCAGGTTTCAACTTACTGCATGTTCAAGCAGTAAGAGTGTAGCACCTCTGTGCTGTAACTAAGCTCCTAAGCAGGGTAACAATAGTTATCGAGTATTAAAATGCGTTTAACAACACACGCACAAACCCAGGAAAATCCTAACTTACCCTGTTATTTAATCATTTAAGAGAGTAAAAAGTGCTAATTACTTATGGTGGTTTAGATGTTATTGATGTGTTTTTTTTAAGCTGTGGTCTGATCAGAGAGTCTGAACATCAGCATCAGGTAGATTCACGATTTGATGTCAAGTTTGTTTTATTCTTAGGATACAACCAGCTTCATACGATAAGCTTCATTTTCTGTTTTTGAGAGAAATAGAATAGGGTAACTTTTGTATGAGAAGAATGCTATTCACTGTAACCTTTGTCTTTGGCAAACTTGATTAAGACCAGTATTAACTTACTTGTTCATTCTCTTTCACCTCTGAGAACTAAAATGTAATGCTCCTTTTTAGTAATATTCTGGGGTAATGGTCACAATGGTGACCATTTACCATAACATTGGTAACATAGCATTGTTTCATGTTGATAATGTCTGAGCCTCTTTAGAGCACTATACAGCTTTGTCCTTGAGAAAGTCTGAAATCTAGCGACAAAAAAACAATCTCTTGAAATTTCTGTAGATTCTCATGTTCTTCTGTAATAGTAATTAACAAGCAACACATTTGTAGACCATCTATGCAGACATTCAACTTATGTTCACAGTTGTCAGACTGTAAGGAATCCTTTCAAGCAGTGCATTAAAAAAGTATTTCACTGCACCTATCTATTGTAGTACATTAACACAGCTAGGTGTTTTCTATGAAATGTATAATCACTGATGAAATAACATCACTTTTACCTTCTCCCACTTCACTAAACTTTGCATGGAAAAATTGCAATTAGCCAAATATTCTTATACCAAAAATTTAACTTTTACACTGGGTACATGATTTGTACTTTGGAATGGCATTGGG
This sequence comes from Chroicocephalus ridibundus, assembly GCF_963924245.1. NCBI lineage: Eukaryota > Metazoa > Chordata > Aves > Charadriiformes > Laridae > Chroicocephalus > Chroicocephalus ridibundus. The sequence continues at coordinate 43,333,758 of NC_086316.1, forward strand.
ATATACACATTGGTTATAGCTATCGGGGAGCAATGGAAGGCATAAGTGTCTTCCCCAGTTCTGCCTCACCCCAGTACATCCTCTGTGTTGTGCTGTAAGAAGAGGCGAGCCTAATGTTTGAGAACAGTACCAGCCACAAGCTGCTTACTGAATCTCCAGTGGCTTGGGAACAAAATGATACTGCTTGTAAGATAAGGAATAAGGCTGCTTACCCAAGACTAGAGCCTGCATATGCCTAATATCAACTTGCATTCTTTCTCAAATCGTATGTTTGTCAGGCTCCAGAGATGGCATCTGAAACAGTTTTGGAGCACTACACTATTTCCATACCTTTTTGGTTTTTTCTTTTTTGCCCAGTAGATCATGAAGGCAGACTTCTTTTAGAGCCTTCTACTTGTTTTTTCCATCAAACATAAACTCTCAGGAACAAATGTATATGCCTAAAAATAACTGCTGTTTTATAGATTATTCATTCCTTTTGTAGTTTTTGTTAGAATACTTAAGATAATACAACTTATTAAAATATAAAGAAATAATACTGAGTTTTGAGGCTTTTTAGTAGTAATCCTGCAGCTAACAGATATGAATTAATGATTGTTTCTATAAACGCTGTTTTCATTCTTATTTCTGTGCTACTTTCCTAGGAAACCTAATAACTAAAAAGAAGCCAGCTCAGTAGAGTATCGTATGTGGCAATGGCGTCTGCTCTAATCAGTTCAGTTCCTACCACTGCATCTCGTTTTGCTTTACTACAAGTCGAAAGCGATTCCGATTTGGAGCCTGGAAAAGGAAGAAACAGCCAAGGTGCCAGTAAATCTCAGGCTTCTGGGGGAAGATCATGTACAAATGAGAAAAAGAGACAGAAAAGGAGAAAAAAGAAAGAACAGCAGCAGAGTGAGGCCAATGAGGTAAAGGGATTGTATTTTCAGTAGTGAGTAAGGTTGTTAGCTCATAAATAATTTTTGCTGTCTCTGGCAAGTCATTGTTCTGTTTTTTTAATGAAGCAAATGCTACTTAGTCACAGAGACTGCCTTTTTTTTATCTGCTTTATTAAGAATTCTTTATATAAAATCAGGATACTCCCTACTATACAAGTTGACACATTGAAAATTTTAAATGAGAATAAATTGCTAGGTTTTACTTTTTTGACAGCACCACTTGAATAATTAATTTCTGATGAAGGGCATGACCTTTCTAAAAAGTGATTAATAGGAAACAGCTTGTTTTCAGAGGCTTGTAGGTAGTCAGTTCTAGTTGTCTCCTCAGAAGCCGGCATGTTCAAAGGTGCTTTCAAAGTTTCTGTTTCTTCTTAGGAGATAGTTAGACCTACCTACTCTATTTGAAGAACTTTAAAATCTGCTTTCCTAAGTTGTAATATTCAGATCTATCCATCACTCCAGCCCCTTAATCTATTAAATCCAGAGCCCTATTTTTTTTTTTTTGCTGTGAATCGGGGCGCGGAGTGAAGAACAGTGGTGATTTTTCTGACATTATGATTCTTAATTGGAAAGTTAGGAAATTAGGAAGTGAGACTGAAAGAATTGTTCCAGTTTCTGGATCTGTTCAGGCAGCTTCTGCCTGGAACTGAACCTATCTCCTATCAAAAAAGTCCCCAAACCCATCTTCTTTTCTTTTAGTATCTATTAAACTTAAAATCTTTGACATTTTGGTATTTGCAGTAATGCTAAGTAAAGTGGGGTTTTTTTTCAGCTTTGTTGCTATTCTTTTTATATTGAAGATTAAGTTTTCGATAAGCGTACCTTGATGTTTCTTTATGCCTTCCTTAACACCATCAAAACTTTTAACACCATCAGAAATAATTGTGTGGATGCATATGCACTGCATATATCTACAGAAATTCATTTCCATGGAAATGATACTTATTCTTGTGATTGCAGACAGGCAAGTAAGGGCTGACTCATTTTCTTCACCCCAGTGTGTACTATGTCAATGGCTATACTCCACTGAAATTATAAATCAGAATGGCCTGCACCAGTGTTCTTGCCAGCACTGTAATCTGAAGATGGAAGCAGGGGTTGTAGTGCTGGTGCAGGCAGCAAAAGAGACAGTAGCCAAGCAAAAGGCAGTATGGCAAGGGACTGTTTGGAGGGGAAGGAAAACAATTCTGAAGTATCTGCATTATTGTCTGAGTTTAAGTAACTTTAAGCTAAGGTGAACACTCAATGAGATGCGATAAACACATTAAGGAGAATACTGCCATTGTTCTTTGTTTCCTCTTTCATCTGATAATAGCTTCTTTCTCCCTTCCAGGAGCCTTTATGTTAGTAGATTGTATTGGTGCCTTTATTTTCACTCCAAGTAAGGACCAGAGTGTCAATTCATTTTTAAGCTTGACAGTGAATGTCTTTGAGCTGCCAAATTTGCAGGTTATTTGTTATATATCTAATTTTACAATTATGTAAGGTATATTTAAGATGGCACTGTTGTATCCATATGGTGCAGTGATTAAAAATAATTCTTATTGCAGGTTCTTAAAGTGTGACTAACTTTAGATTGTTGTTAAACTGTAAGGATTGTATACATTGTTCTTTTCTACCTGAACCTCTAGTTCCTCTGTTTGCCAGTGCCAAATCTGTGTATAATACCTTTTCTTTGGTGTTATATTTAATTTGGGTCAGATGTGAGCACACCATAATACCCAATCCAAAATGAAATCTGTTGGACACAGTTATTTCTTCAGATTTATTGAAAGTATTTTCATCTAGAAAAACATGTTTACTTTTTCAGTGGTTTATGTTATGTGGCTGTGGTGTTTCTGATCCACAGTTTTCCATAATTTTACAGTATGGTGTGTACCATAGATGATTAAACAAAAAATATATCCTAAACTATGGAGTAAGGTAAAGAACATGCATATCTATTTGCATGTGCCTGAATGTCTTTGTTAGTCCATTAAGACTGTTTCTGTATACTTGTCAACATTTTGATTAATGTTGAAAATAACTGTTTTTCAGCTCAGAAACCTTGCTTTTAAAAAGATTCCTCAGAAGTCCTCGTATAGAGGCTGCCTGTCTCAGCATGAACAAAAACTGCATACTGCAATGCAGAAGGACTCTCGGGAAGAAAACTGGCAGGAGTGGAGACAAAGAGATGAGCAGGTACAGCTTACGGTATTTAGCTGTCTTTGGCTTTCCTGAAATACATTACTCCATGAAGTTAAGTTTCATGGATAAAGAGAGATGGCTGGAGAGCAAGCAAGAAAATAACTGCCATGTAGAAGGAAAGGTTTCAGTGGAAATTCAGGCCACTTCTTCTGTTAGAGACAGTTTAGAGCCAGCACATGCCGCTCTTTGCGCACATCATAGTTGGACTGCGAATACTGGAGTATGGTAAGAGGAATTTATATTATTTGGACAAAAAGTAGCTGTGTTACCATGGAAGGATGGTGAAATGTTGTGGTGGGAGCAAAGCTGGGGATGTTTTGGTGGAGCAGTATATGGATACTCAGTATGGATCCACAGTAAACTGGGCTTCGTAAGTTCTGTTAGGCATGAAATAACTACTTCCTTTCTAGGTAACAAAGAGTACTTGAACTTTTTAGCACACTAGGGTAGTCCTATCAGTGTAAGAATCTCTGTATTTTAATGTTAGAACATCTATTTGGTAATAATATTGTTAATAGTGTTCATTAACGCTTGAACAATACAATAGAGATAAAGCAAAGACTGACTGTGCCTGTATGAAGGCCAATATAATGCTTTCACTGTGTTTCTTCTTTCCAAAGCTACCGCAAAGAGAAGTTACACAGCAAAATGCATTTAATCCAAAACAGTAAAATAATCTCCACCTTGAACAAATACAATAGTTTGCTGTCCTTGTGATGCCAGTTAGGAAGAGTACTTATAGTTAAAACTAGCCTTTTGGGGTTTTGACTTGAATTCAGCATTTAAAATTGTCCTTTTTGATACTGAAGAATATACAGTGATTTTCTTGTATGGTGTTTTAAAATTATATGAATGTTACGAATTGTTCGCAGTACTTCAGCTATGTCTTTTTTCGGATGGTGCTTAAAGAAATGTTTTAGTATACTTTTTTAGATTCCTTATAAATAATTGTCTGCTCTGCATCCATTCACTGTGGATAATAGTTAGGGCTGTCTTGTTATGCTTGAAGATGCCCTTCAGAGTATTTAACTTCGCACAAACTTTTTCAAGGCGAATTGCTAATAAGTGACACCAACTGGATTTACAAGGTGTTTCATGAAGCTGTTGGACTTCTATGCTGGCATCTACTAGGATGCTAATTTCTCTTACAGAGAAATTTTTAACTTATGTCCCACCAAAAAAGATGGTATTGAACTGCTTCATGTTTTAATTAAGACACAGTATAGAAAGCCATGTTGATGAAAGACTGACATTTGGATACTGTCCTTGATTTTGTGTGTGTGTTGGTGCTGCTTTGTTATGGGTGTCTCCTTAAACAGAGTATAGCCAAGTTCTTAACTTTGCAAGCTCCTAGATGGTTGCCCTAGCAGTGGAGTAATGACCTAATAATTCTCTTGAAAATATCCAGAGCTAATTAACTTCAGAATTGCTTTTTAAGGTACAGATTCGCTTTGTTCAGAACTTGCAGGTTTTTTTATTCTATGTGGTATGAGGCAATTATTTCAGGTAAAAAACTAACTTTATAGTCTAATTACTTGGTGGAAAATGGTCAGACAAAGTGAACTTAGTTATAAATGATCAATTCTTATTAATTTAAATCTTTCTGATATATAGGCTGTGAAGTTACTGTAGGATCCTTTTATTTTAAAAATAACTTTTAAGCAATTACTGTAATTATAGCATACGATAGTTATAGTTCCAAAGACATATCTGTCCCATTTTTTGAGGAAAAGGAGTAGCTAAATGCTCTCACAGTTCTTGAGGTTGAAGAATAGACTGGCTTGCAGCACCGCGACATTTTGAAGGGCTTTCTGTGGTCACAGTAGACTAAGCATAAAGAATGGAGGTGCAATGTGGACTGTGAATATTTTTCCAACAAATCCTGTGTAAACTTGTCTTTTGCTACACTGAACGTTTAGTGTAATGGTTAACACTGGCATGATCACTGTTAGATTGCAGTGTTGATGTTTTGTAAACATGAAATAATTAAACTTTGTTTCAGGTTATTGGTACGACTGACACTATAGGTTTTGAGGCAACCATAGAGGCTGTAGTGAAGTTTTTTGGTTCATAAATGGTTTAAAGCATTGGATTTTAGACCTCAAAGTGCCAAAAATTTGCCCAAACTCCTTTAAACTTACTTTGAACTTTACCCAGAAACTCTTAAAAATGCGAATATTGGAATCTGATGAGTGGAATGCTACTTGTGATTCCTATCTTAGAACAACAATCAAAATCTTTGCTCTAACTCAAAGTATATAACATGGAGGTCATGTCTCGTTAGGATATTCTCAGTAAAATATGCATAATCAATAGGATTCCTTCTAAAACTGTTATTTCACTCTTCGTAGGTGCTACCCATGCATTATAGCACTGGCAGGCATTGAATTAGCTTGGTTTTTCTTACATGAGGGGAAAAAAGGACACTAGTAAAAATGGTGAGGATTTTAGTTTAATTATGGTGTATGCATTTTTATGCTCTTAAGGAGAACTACAAAAAGCCTGTGAGTCCCCACTGATTTCTGCAGTAGTCTACTAGCAAGGCAGTAAAGGACTTGTGACCCTGAAAGAAAAATTAGGAAGTAAAAGCCAGTGTAACACAAAGAACCATGAACCTTCAATATCCACAGCTATGCTTTATTATTTTTATTTAATATTATCACCAACAGTTTCAGTAATAACTTGTTCTATTGTCTGTAATCTCATTGCCCAAATTGTTGTAACAGTTCTGTTTCAGGATATGCACTCAATGTTACTTTTTTGAAGTAATGAGTTAGTGTTTGTGTATCGCTTCAGTTAAATTACTATTTGTTATGTTCTGTAAGACTATAACTTGAAGAATCCATGGATAACTCTGATTTAAAGATTGTGATCTTAAGGTAAATTTGATTACAGACACAAGGTACAAGCATTAGAGGCTTGATGCATTGAGTATAGTAAGAAGTGAACAGAAGTATATGCTTCGGAGTAGGTCTGAAAAGGCAAATCTGCTGAGCAATAGTCTGTCTAGTTGATCTGAGCACAGGGACTCAGAACTGATATGTTACCAAGGGCTGCAGGTAGTTTTTCCTCACGCTTGTTCAGAACTTGCCCCATACAGTTGCATTCTCTAAACAACTCAGTGGGAGGTGGGGCAGGCACTTGTCTAGCCTCTGTGTAGTTTAATTCTTAAATGACTTGAAATAAAATTTGGGATGTTCATGCTCCAAGCTCTTCTCTTTCCCATGCTCCAAGCTCTTCTTTTTCCCTTCCTCTGACTGTGTCAAAAGCACGACTGCAGAGTGATTTACATCTGCACCAGTCTATCCCTTTCTATTTTTATTGCGGAATGTTGCATGGTACATACGTGTATGCATGGATTACCCTACCTAAGTCAAGTGTCTTAGCCATTCAGCAGTAAGGTCATGCTCCTCTCAGTCCACTGAATCTTGAATTCTGACAGAATGAAGCCTCTTGTGGAGGGTGTTAGAGTCCTTATCAGCTGTTGCTCAGGTATTGGCTTATTATATCACTACCACCACTTTAGGAATATAAACTTGATAGAGTCTATGTATAGCTTTTTAAGAACAAGTTGTTACGTTAAAGGCAGGTACAGAGGAAAAAAGGTAAAGGAAAAGAGAGAGAAGCCATGCTTATGTTGATGTGGTATATGTTAAAGGAAGAATCAGTTAAATTATCAGGAAGTCCGCAACAGCACCACTCTTAAAATTAGCAGAAGATGGTAGTTAAAACTTACAGGAGGTCCCTGCAGCAGGAAGAAGAGGTAAGGTATTCTTTTGAGATGAAGATGACAAGTGTTGGAAGCTTATGAAAAGCGATTTTTGTTACAGGAAAGACGGGGCAAGGGAAAGACCATCTGCAAAGTGGGCTCAGCAGACTTGAGAATGCAGAATTCCCAAACAAAATGGTATTATTCCACATCTATGACAACTTCTTTGAAATGTTTGTTTGATGGCATGCCTTGTTTAGTCAAGGTTGCATCAAATCTTGATTAGTGCTCTTAACTATTCTACTGTCCCTGTGTTTTTTCATAAAGTCATGCTAATTGTATTGTAAGATTTAATAAAAGCCTCTCTTCTCTCAGTTGGAGAAACTGATTGGCAGGAAGGTTCAAGCTGCAACTGGCATATACTTACCTGAGAGGAGGGACATGAGTTTGAATTCTTCAGAGGCAGAATGTGTGAAATCCTAGCCTCTCAGTTCCATGCTTTCCCTTGCCAGTTTGTCCAATTGATTATCCAGTTAACTGATAATTAAGAGGTAAATTTTAAATGGTATACAGCAAGGGATGGTGATACTCAGCACTGTGTGAGAAACAGTGTCTTCATGTTTCCACAGAGGTCAGTTCCACAAAGAACATCTCCCAGTTCATGAGGAGTTACTTTTTCATATTTACCCTCCAAACTACCATACTGCCTGGCACTTTTCCTGTTAAAGCATTGTCAACATTTGTCTTAACTATGAAGCTATTATGTAAATAGCATGGTCTTTCTTCAGCATGGTCTTTCTTCAGCAAAGCTTTTAAGAGAGCTTACTGTAACTTTGTGCGTGGAGCTTTGTGCCTGGATCTCAATTTCTTAAAACTATTAGGTGTACTCCAGAGCTTGCCTATTGGTTGTGCAGTCCCAGCACCTAAGCAAAGGAACCCATGATTTCTAGATTTTTGTATAGGTTTGAGTGGTAGTGAGCCTATAGTTATGTATCCTGAGACAGTCAGGCTATGCATAAAAGCAGGACTGAATGTGCTTGGGAAACTAGGTAGGAGGTGACTGGCTTTGCGAACATTCTGGTCTAAAGCTCTCAACTTTGCTGCTAAAGTAGTGACCTTTGTATTGCCAGCTTCAGACACTCAGTCTTGCCCTGAATTGGGTGACTGCTAGGTAAGTAAATTATGATAGGGTTATTGTTGTATCAGAGATCACATAATGCAATTTTTGGTCAGTTGTTTAATAGTTATAACAACATTGTGGTAGTGCTAATTCTTAATAATTATTTAGGAGCTTGTGTACTAAATTAGGACTTTCAGACACACATAGGTAAAAGTCCTAAATTCATCTTTCCTGTGAATTTACGTTGGTTTTGTGTGTTAACTGTTCTCGTTTTGGTAGACTGTTTTTTTAAAATCCCCTTTTCATTATTAAAATTAATATTCAATATCAAATATTGAATAATGAATATTTTAATTAAAACCTCTCCTTTTCATTATGTTACTGTTGAGTTTTTAGTGTAGTAGACTACAAAGCCTAATTTTTGGTAGATAGCTATCATGGTCAGATTCGATTCAGCAGTTGTGGGTAAAAACAGTTAATTGATTTTTGGGGAATTTCGGTCAATTTAATTTATTGTCAGCTATCAAACCTCTAATCACTGATTCTGATACTGAAAGAAAACAAACACTTAAGGAAAAAAAAACCTCTCTGGTCACTGCAAAATGCCTCCTTCCCCCTCTTTGTTATGCAGTCCCCTCGCTGCAGGTGGTGCAGGAGATGAGGGTCCATTCGCAGGGGCCTCTCCACCAGTAGTGCTCTGGTGAAGCTGGTCCCTGCTCACCGCCCGTGCCTGCAGCCCTTTGGCGTTCCGAGGTGCCTCCAGCCTGGCTGCCACAGTGGGTCCCTGGCTCTTCCCCACCTCCCCCACTACAAAAACCTTGCCAGTGAGCCCCAGTGCAATCAGTCGACGTTAAGCCTGCACCACAAACCAAAGGCAAAACTAGGAATGACAGCACCCCAAAGTTTGCATGAAATCTTGTAGCGGTTTATGTTGAGAGCACTGTTTTGCTGTGTTTCAAATAATTGCTTGAAATGGGCTGCTTTACTGTGGTAAAAACTAGAAGCCATTGTTTGGTTTTCTCTTACGCGAGACTGATAGTATGAAGAAACAATTATGAAGAATGTGTGTGCTGCTTTTACACCATATAACAAATAACTTGTAGGCATATGCAAAACATATGCAAAACTTGCAAGTGTTTTTTCAGAACATGGTTCCTATAGACAAAAAAGCGAGTGTGAGTCACGCAGCCCAATTTGAGTGAAGTGTATTAAGACCACTCCAGTAATTTATTCACTTTAACGTCTAGTGTAGTTTATTCTGGAATTAATGAAAAGGACCTCAGTTTGAAATTCAAAGGCCAACAAAATGATGGCTAAAGTAATTATTTTTACTAATTAATATTTCACTTAAGGGCATGAAAAAGAGAGTTGTTATGAAGCATAAAGCTTCCATTTGGCAACGCATCGCAGAGGGTGTTGTAGTGATTTCTTAAGACAGTAGACCTCAAAGGAACAGAGTTTTGAATTCAGAACAACTTAATCTTGGATAACTTTGCTGTAAACAGTAAGATAGGTTATTAGCTATTTATATATTTAGATTATCCATTACCTACCTCAACTATAGCATCCATATTCTCCAGATAAATCTTTTATTTTGGTTCCATTGAACTGTTGCTGGTACTGGTCTTCTCAGTTCAATCCTTCAACCTTCTGTGCAGCAGCAGCTGGACTTTCCTGTACTTTCCTATTTTCCTGTAACACAAGAAAAAAAGAGGTATCCCGTTCTTCATTCATGTGTGCTGTTCCTAATTCTTTTTCTTAATAGCTTATACATAGAAAGCTTCAAATTTTATTTGCATCTCCCAAGAAAACTTACATACTTCTCAGACATGAAAGAGAAAATATCTTGAAATAATTCAAGTTTTCTTAGTTCTGCTCTCCTTTTAAGGAAAAAAAATAATAAAGTGCGTTAATCTTTTTTTATGCAATGGATGAGTGCTTAGACTTTCTGGTGGTCTACAATGACCATTTTCATCCTTTAGTATCCTCTGGTTTTCATGTTTCAATCTAAAAATAAAATTTTTTTTTAAAGAAATCACATGTAAAAGCAATCAAGATGGTAAAGATGTGCACAACTTATTGTATGCTTACATGCACCACAAAGTTTCCTGAAGCAAGATATTTTATTACTTACAGTACAAAAAGGTAAATTAGCTGTCAATGCCATATGTCACATCAGTGAAATTTCACTTTTTGGCAATTGTAATGATATGTGTATGGAAACTGAAATTTTAGCATGGTCCTAGTGGATTTGTCTGCCTTTTTTTTTTTTTTTAACAACTTAGTCACTTGAAACATTAATTTTGTTTCTTCAGCTGACATCTGAAATGTTTGAAGCTGATCTTGAAAAAGCATTGCTGCTAAGCAAACTGGAATATGAAGAGCACAAAAAGGTATTTGCAGGATTCATTCTACTGTAAAAGCTGTACAACTTTGAGGCTTGAATTTTAAAAAATAAAGCAAAAATCATCCTAAAAGTACCATTTTCTTCATGTAGATTGTTTGCTTGCACTGTTCAGATTCTTACGAGTTCAAAGAAATACTGCATTTGAAAGAAACCATATATAATAATACTGGGTGGTTTGTTTTGTTTTTTTTTTTTAATTAGCCTGTAAAGGTGGAAAACTTTTTACTTTTTCAATTTTCTGGCCTATAAATGCATGGGAATTTTTTAAGAGTACAAGAAGAGATCCTGACCTTCCTCAGAAAAAATTCAGCACACTTGAAGAGTAAGAGAATTAAAGCACTGACTTCTACTTAAGCCTTAAATTGTTAGTTATGGTTGAATCACTTGCATTTTTGCTAACAACTTTTCTCTGGTTTGAGTGTAAATATTTTAGTTCTAATAAGCTGTATACACTTTCTTAGCTGGTCAGGATGCTGTTTTGTGAGTAGTTCTTATGGAACACTAAAGAATAGTTCTGAAAAAGATGAAATTTTTATTTCTAACGGGAGACTGCGTCTTATTTGCAATAATGAGGAGCCAATTAAATGTTATGAAAATATGTAAATTTAAATAAAATTATGTATCCTAAACAAATAAAAATGGCATGTGCACTTTTGTGCAAATACTTCAGTTTTTTGAGATGGAGAGTACCGTATTTCTTGAAAACCAAAGATAAATTTTTAACTTGCATACTAAAAATTCTTTTTTTAAAGTGAAGACAATCTTCAGGCATAGTAGCATAGCATTATTTGTAGACTTTTTGAGAGTTACCTTTGAATAATTTAAAATATATACTAATATTCAAAATATACAGTACATGAGTACGCTGAACAAATCTTGTTTCTGTGGAAAGAAAAGCAGTCCATTTCCATCTTTGCTTTCTATATAACATTTTTTTTCCTTAGCATTATTTAAGATCTAAGATTATTTTTACTCTTAATTAAAATATTTAATTAATTAGTATCTAAGGCTATTTTTAACAACGGGGACATTGATAATTTGCTAAGAATATTAATGTAGATGTGTGGGGAGGTGGGACTCTGGTTCAAATGGCTATCATGTACCAGGCTGTCTGATTTCAATAGGAGTAAGGTCAGTTGGTAGAGCATTGCTGCATACTAATAGCTCTCTGATTTCTACCAAAACAGCAAGCATATTTTCAGAATAAAAAGAAGGTACAGTGGACCTCTGTTTTTTGAAGAAAGTACTAACATTAGTTATTAGCATTATGTAGCACTCTGCCCTCCTGCATTTGACAACCATACATTCACAGTTTACGAGTTGCTGGATAAAATTTGATGTAGGTGATTGGGGAGGTATTAAGCTGATAGTTTATTTGCTGCTTAGTGAAGAGCAATGCTCTACTTCAGAGAACAGAACTGATGTTTAATTGCTGATATGCCTTGCACTCTTTAAACCAATCTCAACCCTGCAGATTACTGTTCAGCTTAAAATCCCTTTTAGTACATGATCACTATTTTTTTTTTCCTTTATAAAGCTTCAGGAAAAGTATTTGGGTATTCAAGAAAATTATACCAGTGGGACTTTATTCTTCTAGGAACATGAAAACGTTGAAAAAACTTCACCTCAGTCAAAGTCTGTGAATAAGAAAAAGAACCAGCAAGGAAAAGACAAGCCTCTCACTGTGTCTCTGAAAGACTTTCAGTCAGACAGTAATATAGGTATGCCTTATCATACCATATGAGCTGTTCGACTTGGAACTTTCATGGTGTGTGTGCTAACAGCAAAATGCCCCTCTGTCTCTGTTTATCAATACTGTGTTTAAACAAACAGTAAATGAGTTGCAGTTAGTGTGTCCTACTGAGTCTGAAAGCTAAGTGTTCATTATATAATAATGGTCTAGTTAGATTAACAGGAAAACAAAAGAAGAGGTTAAGGAAAACATAATTTCATGTAGTGTCCCTGGGGTGCATGGTGGACTCAAACACTCTTAGTGTGACATTTCTTTAAAATCTAGGTGGGTGGTTTTTTGTTTTACTAAGTTTGCACTCCCCAGGCAACTGAGTTTCTCTGTTTCCTGGGTAATAGCAAGTCATTGTTTGCCTTTCTTCATGATAACTGGCTTTTATTAAGATGAGTAAATATTGGAATAATTTATATATGCTCATTATATGCATTCTTATATGTTTAAAATACCTTAATCTGTGTCTATAGAGAAGAGATTCTGAATTTTAGTGAAGAAATCAAGTTAGATGCTAGAAAAGGAAGAAAGTAACTTGTTTTTTAAGGTTTTTCTTCTAAGCATGTTTTTATCTAAATCTGCAATATTTATTAAACACATTAGTTTGAAATAATCCAAATAGAGAAAAAAGATTGAAAGCACAGCAATCTGGAAGGGAGGTATACGTGCTATAAAAGCCTAAATAGACTTAAGAAGAAACAAACCAACAAATTCCTTAAATGTCTGTACCAAAAGCATTGCCTTCCACTTTAAATGAAGGAAATGAATATGGGATGCTGCTTTTGATTAAATAGTCTGAAAGATCTGGGAGAATATGCAAATACAGAAAGTGATGTAACACGTAGTATATAATTTTTGTTTCTAATACTTTAGTAATGGGGTTTTTTTTGTTGTGACTTTGAGAGGAGAGTTAATGTTGAAGAACTCCAATAGATAGGGCTTTCCCCTCACTTCTCAAAATGTTTCAATAGCCAGCTGTACAAGATTTGAGTAACTTACTGATGTAATTTTTTTTTCTGTTCCTTTCAGATAACCTTCCTAAAAAACATGAGGTAAGTCTCATTCAAGCTAGTTTAATAAAAAAGAAACAAACCAAAATGCTGATGTTTAGAAGGCACTTTCTGTAGCGACAGTCAGTTATACATTCTGAAACTGACTGATTTCCATTTGCAAATATTTCACAGATTTAATAGAGATATTTGTCTGCAGTTCCTGTATCTTGAGAACTTAGTATTGGCTTTCTTAGAACTACCTCTTGCTTCTTCAGTTTTCAGATAGTTTTTGATGCAACTTGCGGATTTAAAAGCATATTAAAAAATATAAATTGTAGTACAAAAAAGAAGCAAATTAGATAAAATACTGTGATGCCACTACGTTGTGGTGCATTCCACAAATATTAAAACTCTTAGAGGGAAGAATAGTTAACAGTGAAATAAATCATAAATTAGTGTAGTCATAGTGCAAAATTATTACATTCCAACTCCATGCTTTTGTGTAATCTCATCAGCTAAATGTTAACGGTTAATTAATTTCTATGCTCTTCACTTGATATCATACTCTTTAGGTGGAAGTCACAGTACTCTCAGGATGTACAACATAAAACAGTATCTAGATGTAATGCTTTTGCAGGACAAACTATTTTTTAAACGTTGATTTCTACCTCAATACTAACTTACGTTTAAAGGAAGATATGTTATAGTACTTGTTTTTAACAGGAACTGAATTCTCCCCAGTCTTCATTGCGTGATGGAGGATTTTTCAACAGGCTGGAAGGTGATATTCACAAAGTACTTGAAACAGAGAAAAGGAGAGTCCGGCTCGCTGATTACAGTGGAACAGATAACGGCACATCTCATGAACACAACCAGGCATGTAAAACAGCAGTCACTCTGAAGTGGAGAAGCTTGCCTAATGAAGCTTATTCAATGATCAGAAGGGAGCACCTGAGTAGAAGGAAGCACAAATCAAAAGCATGATAATCTTAAAAATTAAAGCCCCCACAACACTGTAATATTTTTATCTACCTGAAGAAGTATTTAAATGACTTAGTTTTTTTAACACTTAGCACTTGTGATTGAAATAATTTTTGCTTCACAGAGAATGCCAATATTTATTACTGTAGTTTTTATCCTTTTGGTATTTATTCACATATACCTCTTCACTTTTTATCAGAATTTCTCTTCTCTAACAAACAAATAAGTTGCCTTTCCCAAGAATTGAATTCACATGACTAAATTTTTAAGAAATGATGTTTTCTTGCTTATAGGAGACTGTTTTGAAAGATGGAAAAATAGAACGATTAAAGCTTGAGCTTGAAAAGAAAGATGCAGAAATTGAGCAACAGAAAAATATAATAACTCAATGGGAGGTATGTAGCTGATAATACCATCAAATAGACAAAATTTAACATTATCATACATTTGAAACAAAGTATGTATTAAAATGTCACCAATCTGTACAGATGCTTTAGTCTGACTACAGATAACATATTTCCAGAACAAACTATTCCTTCAGTACCACATGAAGTGGTATTCCGTGGTAAGTTAAGCATCTAAAAACAATCAAGAGAATCAAGACAAAACACACAGAAGTAAACTTCATATCTGGCATATCAGTCACTACTTGTTTTCTAATATTGGTATTTTTGTGGTCAAAAAAATAAAGATGTAATCTTAAAACTAAGCAAGATCTTGAGCAATCTGACCTGCCTTGTAAGTTAGATCTGCTTTGAGCAGGAATTCAGATTATGTTCTTGCGTCTCTTCCAATCTATTTGTTTTTTAAATTCTACTTAGCTTTTCTTGCATTTAAGAACTACATATCATTAGGATTTTTTGTAGATTCAGTCCAATATTTGAAGTGGCTAAAGAAGTCAATGAATATTTTGTCAGGCTTAAGAGAAGTTCCTTTAAAGCTGCAGTGTAACAAGAATGGAGTACTGTGTTTTGTTGTATCTTTTCCTCTTATGTATAAGTGAAATTGGAACTCAGATTCACCATATGCTAAAACACACCAGGAGAAAAAAGATTTGCTTGTTAATAACGAAATGGTATTGCTATGTACTGGAGTAGCTAGGAAAAATGCCTCTCTCTCCCTGTTTCAGTCCATGTTAGCATTGTCTGGATAGTATCTAGAGCAAAAAGGGCAAAATTGCCATGAGGAACTGGCATTGTAACAAAATTCAATAAAGCAGCATCAAATTTTTTAGAATTATTTTGTTACTATTTTCATTCATTGCTTTAGGTAGACTGAGCAGGTTGACAGATTGAAAGTTTTGTGATGCTTCAAAGAAGTACTTTTACTTGTAGTTATATAAAGACATGAACTTTGTTAACAGCTGTTTTCACTGTGTACTAAAGTTGGAATCCCCAGGTGAAATTTTAAAGTATAAAACCATTCATATTAAAACCATCCATATTTATGACTATCAGCACTTTGATAGAAGAAACGCAATGCATCAGGAGACTAGTGAGGTGATGGACAATGATACGGCTGTTAACTTTATAAAATTGTCCAAAGACCTTAAAGCTTTGGGTGGCCATGAAAGGTCTGTCTTAAATGTAAGTTAATTATCCTCAAGGACTGGTGTGATACTCAAGGGGGAAGACAGTACCTTCTTTGTTACAAAAAAACTGTGTATGAAATTACAGTTTGCTCTTGCAGACTCATGAAAAAAGTTTATGAAGAGACTTGTGCCAGGAAAAAGTAAGTTTACAGCTAAGATAGATGGCTAGAGCTGACACTGGTGGCCAATTAAGGGAAAAGACTGACTATGAAGAAAGAGTGGTGATACCAGATAGATTGGAAGACCCAGCAAAAATAGGTTCTTGAGTAGTTAACTGTAAAGAGTTGAAAAGAAAAGAAACTGTAACGTAATAGCAATAACTACTGAATAAAATAATCTGTTGAGCAGTGGGGTCTTGTCCTGCTTGCCAAGTAATATGGTAAATGATATATTTTATCTCGGTATCTAGAAAGTGCATTATAATTGTAATTTTTCAGGGGAAAAACCACGAAGCCCTTGATGCAACAGGCCTGTATACTTCAGGCAGATCTGAATGCTGGTTCCTGCACTGACCTAACTTTCTTATTTTATGTTGCTATTAGCCTTCTGCTTGCCTTTTTTTTTTTTTTTTTTCTTGACTTTTGGTTATTAATCCACTTCTGTTGTGTGTTTCTCACTTTGGCTGTGGTTTAAGAAAGACATAGATGATCTTAAAGGTCTTTTCCAACCTAAATGACTTTATGATTTTATGATCAGATTCTCTGCAGAAGTCATCATTTAAAACTCTAAGTCTGACTCTAAGTCATGCTTAGCTTACAGAATACTTTTTTTCTTAGTAGGGTATAACATGTAATAATTCAATCTCTTTAATACAGGCAAAGTATAAAGAAGTAAAAGCAAGAAATGCACAGCTTCTGAAGATGATGCATGAAGGTGAAAGTAAGTTTTATTAGGAAACTTAAATGTTCTTTTCAAAACATGGAAGGAATTTTCAAAGCAGCTTTTTAATGACTGAATGACACTATAAAGAACAAAGAAGGTATTAATTTGCAGCGACTCCAGTGATCTACAGAATTTGGTGGACCACACAGTACTGCATTTCTGTTATTATATAATGAAATAATGAGTTGGACGTTGAGATCATTATTTGAAATATAAACTGTCCAGTTATGATTTAGGTACATTGATTCTTTAAGTTAGACTTTCTTTTGTTAGCAACAGCTATCAGTTCTGGACTGATCTCCTAATAATATCTGTTTAGACACACTTGAGGAAACTGTTCAGTTCTTGCGTCTTTGCAAGCTGTACTTGGAAGTGTTGGAAACATCATTCTACACTTAAGCAAGTCTTTTGCCACACGGTGAATAAGGATAGCTAAATATGTGGACCATATATGTGATAATTTTCTTATGTTATATTACTATGCAGAGTTTTTATGATTCACAGTTTATTGTCAAAGTTTTGTGGGAAAAATTATATATATACACTCATATATATGTAAATATCCTAGTATCCTTATATTTGTTATGCCTAGTTACCCTTTAATATTCCTTATCTTGCTTGATGAAGTTGTTTGAGGCTATGATGCTAGCAACAGTAATTTGTTACAAAATTGCCTTTGCTTTTCAATTTCTTAATTAAACTCTTGCATATAGTTTCTTCTTCAGGCTAAATTTTCAACTAAAAAAGCACTAAATTTTTTTCTTTGAAGTATGTTAACAAAAACTATGTCTAAGCTAGTTCAAATGTTCATAATGTGATTGATCATTCCAAATTTTAACTTGGAACTTTATTACTTCAGGTCAGTGTCTGAGCCAAGATGAAATATTTTCATCTTGAGAGGAAAGAGGTGAAGTTTTGAAGGTTTTTTCTTTGTGTGTGGAACAGACTGAGTATTCTGTATTTTGGGAAGAAGAAAGTTCATGGCAGAATTGAGCCTTGAAAAATACTTCATTTCTTCATATTGAGAACTTTAAGTTATCCACAAATAGCTCACAAACATGAGCTAAATATTTTAAACATCTCTGTATTTGAGTAAACAGAAGCTTCCATAACTATGACTGAGCTTGTATGTGAAACTCATGATCCCAAAATCTTGATCCATTGCCAATAATCAGTTTTCTGACAGACTTGTTCACAATGGGTATCTCTAAAATCCATGTGGTTTACAGGGTTAAATGTGGGCTAAGTAGTGCAATGTTGGGGTTTAATGTCCAGAACTTTTCAAGCTGCTGCTAATTACACCAGTAGGTAATGGTTGGGTTTGATTTACAACATCTACTGTTCTTTTAGTGAAGACGGCATTATTTAAAGGTAACAAAATAGTGAAATAAAGTGATGTCACAGTGCTATTGCGGATGAAGACCTGTAAATCTAGAAAGATCCACATGCTGTATCTTTCTCTCTCTCTAGTGAAAGACAAAGCAGAAATACTCCTACAGGTGGATGAATGCCAAATTATCAAAAATGAATTGAGCTTACAGGTAGGCAAGGATTTCTAAATGTAAAATTTCATAGGCATTTCAAAGATGCTATTTATTTAAGGCAGTGATAGAGGCAGGGGAGGGAGGAAGCTGAAACAAAAACTTGTTTGAAGCAAAAAAAAAAAAAAAAAAGTTACGTTTCATCCTCAGCCTTGCACTATGTGTGTCAGAGGATGTGTATTGTGTAAATCTCCAGTATGAGTCACTTAGAACCCTTTCTGGAAAGGCAGCAGACCTCAGCATTCCTGAAATGATCTTACCCTGAAGAGCAGCTTAGGAATATTATTCTCTGGTAAACCAAACTAGGAAGCTCAGAAAGATGTTTCAGAAGATGCTTCTTTCCTGGGTGGGTTTATTTTTTTTGTGTTTGGGGTGTGTGTGTGTGTTAATTATTTATTTCTTTCTAGTCTCAAGTTTATAAACACAAGTGAGCTACAAACTACTTAAGACATGTCAGTTGGCAAGTCACTGGTAGTAGAGAGCATGCCAGACTTTTATGCTTAGTTTTTGCTCTACAGTGGCTATCAGTTCTAAGCTCTTGACTTGTCCAAATGTCTTACATATAACACAGTACTATTTTTTGAGGGTGATGTAATAAGCTTATCTGTGTCGCATAATACTATATCAGTTAAGTGTTTTATGGAATAAACTAATGCAGAGTCCGAAAGTCGGGAGAGTTTCTAACTTTATAGCTTTTCTATATCATTATACAGGTAAACCAGTAAATCTTGCTTGGGAAACAGAAGTCGTTAAAGAACTTTTTTACTTTTACTTTCAGTTCAGACACAGTGATAGTGGTAGTCACTCTTAAACTCGCCATGTATTACCTGTTTGTCCAACACAATACTAATGGAGAACAACAATGACTTTATAAACTCACAGACATTAAGGATGTCTTATAAATTCATATTCTGTATGTTTTCAGGTAACTATACTTCATGCTGCATTAGAGCAAGAAAGATCCAAAGTGAAACTACTGCAGGCAGAATTAACAAAATACCAGGTAGTTATTTCCTGTGTTTGTAAGTTTACCTGTTCTTGATGTAGCTGAGACTATCATGAGGTAATGTGCTCTGCACTGACCTATTAGCTCTACTTTTTCCAGTTAAAAAAAACCTAGCAGTTCATATTTTAGAAAATAAAAACAGGAGCAAAACTAAAGCACAGTTTTGTACGTTAAAACTTCTTGAAGTATGCTAGTGAATAAACATGCTTTAAGCAACAAGTTAGTTTCACTCTCTAAGTGTAACTGCATAATTGGACTAACTATACACTTCATGGTGCTTTTTTATCACGTTCTTTCTTTGGTTCTGTGTATTAGTTCTGTCTCTAGCCAAATCTTTGTAGGAGATTCACAACAAATTGTGTCGAAATATGAGTGATAAGATCAGTGTCTTGCTGACTGTGCACATGCTGTCTTGTTCAATTTGGCTGCTAATGCAACTCACGTTAGTGAGTTTCAGTTAACTTTTGCATAAATACTATGCTGCTTAACATTCTGTTGTTTTGGTTTTTTTTGAGTGACAGTGTTTGCAAAGAAGGATTTGTCCTTGTGTGTGACTTGACGGATTTGGGTTTTTTTTTGTTTGTTTGTCTTTGTGGGGTTTTTGATTGTTTTGACTGTGATCTTTTGCATGGGCTACAAGGAGTATATAATGGAAACTTCTAAAGCAGCTGTGTAGTCTTTGGCAAGCTATCTTATTTCAAGTTGCAACACATTGTTTGTGTTGGAATACTATAATTTCGTGAAAACTGGCTCATTAAGCCATAATTACTCTTTCTGAAGCAACAGATCTTTTCTGATTACATCAAATTCTTTGGCTAGTATTACATGAGGTTCTGTACATAATCTCATCTCTTTCTGTTGTCTTTTTTTCCCCGTGTTGCTTCATTGCAAGTGAGCAAGTTCCTTCTTAAAATCATTTTGCAGTAGTTGACAAATAGATGTGCTTGTTCAGTCCCTTACAGACAAGCTGAGTGCTCATACCACTCATTGAAACTAAAGTACACCTTATCATATTCAGTCATTCACATGTTGTGAACGTCACTGTTCTGACTTACTTTGGTCTTTCTGTTTCTTTTCCCCTCCCACCCATGCCTTTGCTAATGTTAAGTATTTTTCTTTGTAAAATGAAATTTTTGAATAAGATAAATTTATCTGCTGGTTAATTACAATAAGCAGGGTTAAAAGAATAACAATAAAAAATTGACAGAAAATGGTCTTTGTTATATGCTTTGGAATTACGGCAAAATCACCGATTCTGTTGCTCTTTTTCCCCTGCTCCCCCCCTCAGTCTAATATGCTTTTAACTTTTCACGTCTTGCTGTTTTAGGAAAACTGTCTCATCTGCCTTGCAGGAATCGTTGCTTTTGCTTCAGTTATTCTCCCCTGTAATCTTGCAGGCTGACCAGGACAACCTTTCTTATATTACTAATTTTTGTGGCATTGTCTTTGATAACATGAAGCCCACTTTTTCATGGAATAGTGCTTTGATACACAAGGATGCCTTCCTAAAAGAAAAGTAACCAAAATCTGTGATTAAAAACAAAGAACCAAACAACCAAAAAAAGCAATAAACCAATGTGGTTTTATCCATAGTTGTTAACATCTCAGTTATGTATCGTATGACTGCCTTGGCTGTTTTAATTTATGTAACAGTATTTTGTGTTCAGACAAGTTTGCCTCCTGTAATAATTGTATAATTAACAAAAGTATAAAAGTATACAACTTAACTCCTGAGTGTTTTTTCTTGTTAATTTATACTACTTCAATATACAAAATAACTGCAGATACAAAGTGTCACATCTAGCATATTAACTAAATGTTTGTTTTAATTCTTTCTTACAGAGTGGGAAAAAAGGGAAAAGGCATTTAGAATCTGACCAGTGCAGGTGATCTCCTCTGCCACCAGATTCAAAGCAAAAAAACACCAAGTCTTTCTTCAGGGTTTTGCAGAAATTTATATATTTGTTGCACAACTGCTCAACTATGCAGTTTTTGAAGAGAAATGAAAAATTTCTAGTTTGTTTAACAGTCTGAATAATTGATTTGTTGCACTTTCTTTTAAAGAAAAATTAGAAAACTAGTATTTCAGCAGAGATGAAACTAACTGTAATGCCATTAGTTTTTCATCATTCAATAAAATTTACTCTTCCATTTCTGTGTTTGATTTCTCACTTTCACAGACTTTTTCAGTTAAAAAGACTTCATTTAATGACTGTCAATATCCAAATGCACTAGTATGCAAATGGTCAAAGTTTCACCAAGTCAAAACTGTAAATGAGACAGCTTATGCAAAAGCATCTTGCTGTTCCTGAATCCAGATCTGTTTTTAAAAAAAAAAGGCAACAGTCACTACTTCCTCTCCCTGTATAGGACATCATGAGGCTCAACAAGGCCAAGTGCAGGGTCCCCACTATTAGTGCAGGCTGGGGGGTGAAGGGATTGAGAGCAGCCCTGAGGAGAAGGACTGGGGGGTGTTCGTGGATGAGAAGCTAAACATGAGGCGTCAATGTGCACTTGCAGCCCAGAAAGCCAACTGTATCTTGGGCCGCATCAAAAGAAGCGTGGCCAGCAAGTCAAGAGAGGTGATTCTCCCCCTCTACTCTGCTCTTGTGAGACCCCACCTGGAGTACTGTGTCCAGCTCTGGAGACCTCAGTACAGGAAAGACATGGACCTGTTGGAGCAGGCCCAAAGGAGGGCCACGAAGATGATCAGATGACTGGAGCACCTCTCCTATGAAGACAGGCTGAGAGAGTTGGGGTTGTTTAGCCTGGAGAGGAGAAGGCTCCAGGGAGACCTTATAGTGGCCTTCCAGTACCTGAAGGGGGCTTATCAGAAAGAGACTTTTGACCTGGGCCTGTAGTGACAAGACAAGCGGCAACGGTTTTAAACCTGAAAGAGGGAAGATTCAGATTGCACATTCTTTACAGTGAGGGTGGTTAGGCACTAGAACAGGTTGCCTGGAGGAAGTTGTGGACATCCGATTCCTGGAAGGGTTCAAGGTCAAGCTGCACAGGGCTGTGAGCAGCCTGGTGTAGCAGAAGGTGTCCCTGCCACTGGCAGGGGGTGGACTTAGATGATGAAAAGCACCTTCTGACCCAAATGATTCTGTGATTCTAAGACTCTGTGATCTGTATCCTTTTCATACCTACGTGGGTTTCAGCTGCAAAACATGGAAGCTGACGTGTGCAACTACCATGTAAAAAGAGCTATCTGTTAGCTTTGAAAAGTGCCCTGTGTCATTCTTCAGAGCTTGCCTAGTAATAAGCAATTCCTCTCATGCTAAAAAACATTTTTTTGTCCCATATTAAGTGTGCAATGTAATTTGGCTATAAAAATGCAGAACTGTCTGTGGAGCACTGAATGTAGTACTGAATGCTGGGATCTTACTTATTTTGGGATAGTTGTTGGAGTGGAACATTACAGAAGTACGAGAAAACTTCTGTCAGTTATGTGGGAAATCGGCAGAGAACACAAAAGTTGAAGGGAAAGAACCAGAGAAGAGACTAAGGAGGACACACAGGAAAATACCTGTAGATCTAAAAACAGAAGACTCTTAACTGACTCTTTTTTTTTAAGCCCAACTGTAGCACTAAGCAATTTCCAAAGCAAAGTATGTGTGAAGACAGCACTTCACTGGCAGGCAGGAGAGGAAAGCGGGACAAAAGTCTTTATAATAAAGGTACTATGAATCTGTTAAGCTCTTACATTTAGCAGCGACTTCTGAAAACTAATACCAGGAAGATGCTAGCAGTGGAATAAGACTTCTAAGAAATTAGATATTATAGTTAATGGTCCGTAGTTATTCAAATTTCATAATAATACTGGAAGTCTTATTGTAACTTCACTGATTTTTTTGCTCTACCTTTTCTTTTTTTTTTTTTTGTTGTTGTTGTTGCTGCTGTTGTTCTGGCCAACTCTTCGAAAATAATTTCCAAATACCGCACCCTCAGGACGGGACCAATATGACTTTTTCAGAACCGTGAACCATGTGACCATACAACTTCAGCATCTTATCCTAACAGATAAGGATTCCACTACTGGGTGGAACAAAGTAATCTATCTTGTTATTAGTCTGATTCAAACTAAAACCCCTTTATCTGGGGAGATGGTATGTTTCTTCATTGTCTGCTGCCCCACAGGAAATATTTACCAGAACAAGACCAAGACTTTTTTCTAATCAAATCAGTGGTGCCTATAACTTTAAGATGTGAGTTCTTTTTCAATGTGTTTGTATTTGTAAGCAATTTTGAATTAGAAGATCCAGAATATGCACCTTTTCCCAAAATCTAATCACTCTGTTTCAAAGTGTCACTAAATTGCAAAATTATAGTAAGAGAGAATAATTCAAACTTCTATTGCTTCAGCTGTCTAGAAGCTAAAATCCACATTGACCACCTGCTATCCTATAAATTTTTCTTCCTCTCTGTTTTAATTTGCCCATCTGTCCTTATTTGCCATAGGGGTGTTTTGTTTTGTTTTGTTTTGTTTCTTTCAGGACTGTCAGTAAAAGCTCCCCCCCTTCCCCAAATACTGTAGAACTCACCTGTATTGTTTCTTGTGCTATTGAGTTTGACATAAATGAAAATTAATTTGTATAATGCTTGATGATTAACAACAGAAGGAATTCTATTAAAATGAATGAGAAGTTGTATTCTAAATGTGTGTTCCTGTCCTTATAAAAAGCTCATTCTGTTTTTATGTGCCAAAGAAATAGACAAACATTGCTAATTTGAGCAATGCCAAATACAGTTCTCATTATTCAAAACTCCATTCCCTGTTCACTACTTGGTGTATTAGCCTGTCCAGTATAAATTACACAGAAATTCTTCTGTCAGCTGATTTATTTTCTACTATGTTGCTCTTACTCATAAATTTTTGTATGAATCTTGGAAAAATAAATAAGTTGTATTTTCTTATATCTAGTTCCTTTTACATTTGTAATAACTGAATGTCCACAAAGACAAAGCTGTTTTTATAGCTGCTGCAGCCTGTTTCAGGAGGAATACTCCCAGTATGTTTTCTGCTGGAAGTTCAGCAATTGTCTTGCTATTACTTTCCTACACGGAGTCATTATAGACTGAGTGTATTTAACTTGGTGATAGCCAGTTTCATCATTCTTCTGATTTGCTGTACAAATCTTCAACAGTATTCTGTATCTGTTGCTTTGAAATAAGCTGTAAATTGTGTAGGTAGCAACACAATAAATCTTTTTTTTTAATTTAAAAAAATAAAAATAAAATAAAAATAATAAAATAAAAAATCATCAGGATCTCCTAAACAAAGGTGAGGTGAGAAAGCCAGAATAAAAAGAAAAAAGCTCCTATTTACTGAGTGTTAGAACAAGTTTAGACAGCATAGGTTCTGTACTACCTTTAAAGTAGGCTATTAATCCAATACTACAGATAGAAGTTTCCCATGCTGACATCAGGGCTACTAATGAATTTTGGGAAAAAAATCTGAAGTGAGGAACGTTATGTGTAGTATATAGCAAAACTTTGGAGATGTTGCATGTAACTTTTACTGTCATTAGACCACCTGAGACCTTGTCTAAATTCAAAATTGCATCACTAACTTCAGCTAAAACATTAAACCTAGTTTAGCCAAACTAGTTCAAAACCTTTTACCAATATTCTTAATTTGGTTCAGCTCGACTTAAGCCAGTATTTTCGTTTTGAAAAAATACATGCTAGTCACTGCAAGTTCATTTTCAGTTTGTTTGTTTGTTTCAAGCCAATTCAGGTGACTTTGCATTGGTTTAAATCAACTACCTATGGAAAAAATACCAAATTGAAGATGTCTAGTCAGATTTGGGAATTAAGCTGAACTTCTGCAGTAAACACCATCACCATGGGCGAGGAAAATGGAATGGCATAAAAATTAAGCTGCTCTATAAAAAACATTCTGAATTATATTCTTTAAGATCAGAAACTGATGAAGAAAAATTGCACAGATGGTTATAGAAAGGGGAAATAAAAGCACAGGTGTAAGGAAGTGGGAAAGAAAAGAAAAAGCAAGAGGAAAGAAAGAAGCGTTAAAACCCCCATCAGCCTAAAAAAGATTAAGAACTCAAAATTCTTTGCTGTATCATTTTTGTTTTCCATGCATTGTGTATAAGCTGTGTTCTCAACTATCTGACTGTGAACACGCATGCATGTGGTCCTGGTTTAGGGTATTTTCCACCTGGACGTTTCCAGTACTGGCAAATGAGCTCCCATATCCCTGTTTTCTGTACCAAAATTGAGATGAAGAAACAACCGTTCTGTGCTTATTAAGAACTTTGATAGCTTCCCAGTTATTTTCTGTGAATTTTTAGTATTCTTGTCCCTTGTAACATGTATGCATCAGTAAGTAACATCAATGATTATTCCTCGAACTTGTAAATCTCTGCTAACCATAACCAGGTAGCAGTTGTGCTACTCAAGTACAAACTCTACTCAAGTAATGATACAGTCAGCACGAGCTACGTCTATAAACTAAGAAGAGCCTGGGATGAGGAACATCCCCTTGCACTTTGATCCCATTGATTTCTGCTTCAAATCACTGCTTGATTGCAGTGCAAAACATTACCTCCTAATGTCCCTCACTCTGCCAGTCAACAGGACAATGTAGGCCTGGCATCTGGCCAAGCGCTCTGCTGCAGCACAATTCAACGCCTTGTAGGGTCGCAACTAATGTGGAAAGGGAACAAGCGTGACCAAGGAAAGGCTCAGTGGTTAAATGTGCCTGAAGTAATTTTTATCTGCACACCAAAGCTCTGGGACAGGCAAAGCCTGGAATCACCTTCAGCCAGTCTTTGGTATTGCTATTTCAAAACCTCTTAGCAGGTCTTGAATTCCTTTAATAAAAATTTTAGAGACTTGGAGCCTACTGTGTTGTATTACACTGTTTTTAGTATCAGCTGAAACTATTTACATAGACCTCCCAAGAGAATATCCCGACAGCAGACCAGGCCAACAAACCACCAGGTGAGTAAGGTTCTTGTGGGAAATGTCAATTCTTCCTTTAGGATAATGAAGAAAGAGCATTTGAGTCTAGAATTCAAAGCCACACGTACATTTTACACCAAAGCAGAAGTAGGCATCTTGAATTTCCTGAGAGACGGGAAAACCACTCATATTCTGGGAAAATGCCTAATTTGGTGATACTAAGTTTAATTAGTGATTAAGTTGGCTGCTGGTCACAAGTGGTGTTCCCCGGGGCTCAGTATTGGGGACGGTTCTATTTAATATCTTCACCAGTGACCTGGACAAGGGGATCGAGTGCACCCCCAGTAAGTTTCCAGGCAATGCCAAGTTGGGTGGGAGTGTGGGTCTGCTTGAGGGTAGGATGGGTCTACAGAGGGATCTGGACAGGCTGGAACAATGGGCTGAGGCCAACTGTATGAGATTCAACAAGGCCAAGTGCCGGGTCCTGCACTTGGGTCACAACAACCCCATGCAGCGCCACAGGCTTGGGGAAGAGTGGCTGGAGAGCTGCCCAGAGGAAAAGGACCTGGGGGTGTTGGTCAACAGCCAGCTGAATATGAGCCAGCAGTGTGCCCAGGTGGCCAAGAAGGCCAACAGCATCCTGGCCTGGATCAGGAATAGTGTGGCCAGCAGGACTAGGGAAGTGACTGTCCCCCTGTACTCGGCCCTGGTGAGGCTGCATCTCAAGTACTGTGTCCAGTTTTGGGCCCCTCACTACAAAAAAGACATTGAGGTCCAGAGAAGGGCAACGAAGCTGGTGAGGGGTCTGGAGAACAAGCCCTGTTGAGGAGCTGCTGAGGGAGCTGGGGTGGTTTATCCTGGAGACAAGGAGGCTGAGGGGAGACCTTATCGCTCTCTACAGCTACCAGAAAGGAGGTTGTAGTGAGGTGGGGGTTTTGGTCTCTTAAGTAATGAGTAACAGGAGAGGAACCCTGAAGTTGCACCAGGGGAGGTTTGGATTGAGTATTAGGAAAAATGTCTTCACCAAAAGGGCTGTCAAGCCTTGGAACAGGCTGCCCGGGGAAGTGGTGGTCACCATCCCTGGAGGTATTTAAGAGACGGGTGCCCATGGTGCTCAGAGACGTGGTTTAGCGGAGGACATGCCAGTGTTAATGGTTCTTAAGGGTCTTTTTCCAACTGAAGCAATTTCGTGATTCTAAGTTGCTTTTTGGCCCAAGCCAGATGACAGCGAGACTCCCACCTCAGCAACGCTTCCACAGCCACACAACCCTTAAGGCAGAAGATGCCGTTAAGACCCGGAACCGGTCACTTTTTTTCGCCGTTTCCAACATATAAACCCGCCACCACGGCTGAAGGGGGGAGTGGGGGGCGGGCGGCGGCGGCGGCGAGCGGCGTAGCCGCGAGCGCCTGCGCGCGCTCACGCCACGCGCCTTCAGCGCGCATGTGCCGCCCGCGCCCACGCCGGGCAAACAGCTACCCGTTCTAGTAACTTCCCCGCTGCGCGACGTCATCAGCGCGCGCCGCGGCCCAGCCGGGCTGTTTCCGCCCGCTGCTGCGGGAGCGGGTGTCGCGGGCGCTGCGCGGCGCGGAGCGGAGCGGAGGCGCTGGGAGCTGCGGGGCCGCAGGACGCCAGGCCTCTCCTTCTTCCCTCCATCCCCCACACCCTCCCTTCACCCCCGCCCAACCCTCCCCCCCCGCCATGTCGGAGAGCGCGGAGGGTACCGCCGGGGGTCGCAGCCCCCCTGGGTCCCCCGCCCGGGGTTCCGCCGCCGAGCCGCGGATCATCAAAGTCACGGTGAAAACTCCCAAAGAGAAGGAGGAGTTCGCCGTGTCCGAAAACAGCAGCATCCGGCAGGTGAGGGGCCAGCGAGGCTAGCGGAGGGGGGCGGGCAGGCAGCGGGGCCCCGACGGGAGTAGCCAAACCAGAGTTAAGGCCCGGGTCCGGCTGGAGTGCGGCCCGGGAGAAGAGCCCAGGCCCGCCGTTCCCGGCTCCCGGCACTGCAGGGCCAGGGCCCTTCCCGGTGACAAAGCAGCTCCTGCTCGTCCGGGAGCTGTTGGGCGAGTACCAGGGACGATCTCGGCCTAGGAGATGACTGCTGCCATCTGAGGCTAGCTGGGGTAGTGAAGAAACGTCCGGCTTCATTTCCTCCTCCCCAGCTTCTCTCCTCCCTGTTGCAACGGTGAGAGAGCCGGCCCAGCAGTTGGATGTAGCTTGGTTTCTAACTGTGAGTTGTTCTGTCGAGCTGACTCAGTCTGCAAGTAGGAGGCTGGCTGGCTAAGTAGCATGACTCTAGAAAACGTATGCAGTCACCTGCGTCGCAGCTCTGTATTGCTAGACGTTACCTTGATGTAAAATTGTCTCTAAAGACAGCAAGGAGGTTACTCAGTCATAGAATACCAGGTTGGAAGGGACATCTGGTGCAATCTTTGTTGACAAAAGCACAGTTGAGACAAGATGGCCCAGCATCCTCTCCAGTTGAATCTTAAAAGTGTCCAGTGTGAATAATCACACACTACTGTGTTTCTATACACAAGTTTTTCCTCTTGAGGGGGTCTTGTCCTGGGTTGAGCAACACAGGACTAACTTCTCCTCTAATATCTGGGAAAACTGCACTTTTAGAAGACTCTAGTGTCTGAATTCAGGAAAATATTTACTTCATAGCCAGCTAGGCTTTGTGGGTTTCAGGGTCTCAGTGTTTTTCAGCCTTACCAGCTGCAGGGATGGGGAGGACCGGGACCTGGGCATTTGACCCAAGCTCGCCAACAGGATTATTTCATACCACGAATGTCAAATTCAATATAAACTAGAAAGTTTGCCAAGAAGTTCTCTCTCTTTCTTGATGGCTGCAATCCTGAGAACTCCTTGCCCTGGTGCCAGGCCCCTGAGCCCTTCCCTTCCTTCCGAAGCCTTAGCGCTCGCAGTGTCTGACATTTGCTGTCCACTCCTGGGAGTGCACAGCTTCCTGCTGGTAGAACTGGCTAAGTATAATACTTGTCTATTTTATATTGGTATTGGGATCAATACTGGTTCTTTAGTATTATTCTTAATTATTTAGTCTTCTGCTGTTAAATCTGTTTATAATTTCAACCCTCAGGTTTCCTTGGTTTTTCTCAATTCTCCTTCCCAGGTGGGGAACGCTTATCAGGTGATAGAATAATTGTCTATACAACAATAACTTGTAATGAATTTTCTCAACCGTAACAGGTCTGGCTTAGATTCATGGCTTTTTATGTCAGCATTTGGCTTATAGGTATCCCAGACATAAGTTCCATTGAGGTCTTCTCTCCAGTTGCCAGAGGGGTGGGAGTACTCTCTTGTCTTCACTGGTCTTTTGGCAGCTGCAATATTGTATGCTATCAGCTACTCTCTCTGCAAGTTTAATCTAGACATTTCTCCCAAAGGTAAAATGACTGTGTTTGCTTTTTAATGTTGCCCACTGCTTTCCCAGTGATCTCAGTCTGAAAGGGGTGCTTTTCACTTCTCTGTTCTCTATAGCTTTGTGAGCAGCGTCAATGCAGTTTTTGTAAAAGTCTTTGCAGGTTTGGGGTTTGTTTTTTTTTTTGTTGTTTGTTTTTTTTTTTTTTTTTTTAAAAAGAGATTCACATGTTGTATCTAACCCGACAATCACATTTGTCCTGAAAAGCAGTCTGCAGTTAGTTTGAGTACTTCAGGAATTATAAACAGATTTAATGATGATGTGCATTTTGTAATCTATTTGACTTCAACAAGATTTTTCACATGTGAATGCTAGTGGGGCTGCCAAGTTTTCAAATAAACAATTATCTTAAAAAACTGAAATAGTCACACAACCTAGCAAGAACACAAATTTTTACTGGAGGCAGACATGCAAGCTTAGGTAATTAATAGAACACACTGCTTAAAATGTCTTTGTTCTCCACAGATACCGTAAACTCTTAATGTTGTCTCTCTTGGAGCTGCTGTTAACGGTTAGATCTGCAGTTATATCTTGATTCCTGTGAAGTAAGATTGCCCCTGTGGGTTGACTGTTTGCTTGTGGTCCCAGACAATGTCATAGCTAGGACTAAAAAATGCACTGTCCCTGTAGTGTGACCAGTATTGTCTGTTTCTCCTAAACTGTAAAAACGAGCTGTTGTTAATAATAAGCATCAACGGTAGATGTGACATTTCTAGAGACAGCCTTGAAAATAGGTTAATCTCAAATACAACACAGGTTGAACATCTGTGCAAACGCATCTGCGATCAGGAAGCAGTTTGTTCTGTTGACATAGGTGGGCCAGCAATGCCTGCCATATTTGCAGCTTGAAAAAAACCCCAAATGACCCTACAGTCATACAGCAAAATAAAGCCCATTCAGTTGCATGTTTCTGTAGCTAATTTTATGACTTAGTGAGTTGACTTGTTATTTATTTGTTTGCAGTAATTGCAGAATACTGACAGAACAAAAATCTGGATTTTTAGGTAAATATTTTTGGTCATCAGGGCCAAATTTAGGGCTACACAAAGCATATTTTATATTGCTCCATTAATGTAAGCCAGGTTTGCAACCATCCGTAGTCAAGGAATATTTTTCCCTATGTTGGAAGACTTCAGCAACATAGGATTTGTTATTGCTGATACTGGGTTGTGCAGTTGCAGTAGCAAGTACACAGGTTGGAATGGAAAATAACTTTCAAGTACAAAGACACTCTGGGAGGTCAGTTGATGCCAAGTGCCACCCACCTGTCTTTTTTTCTGTGGAACATATTTGATTGTGCTGAGCACAGTTTGGCTCAGTATTAGGACAAGGACCAAATATTTGCTTTCTTGACTGGGTATGATACTGATCTTGCTCTGTGCAAAGACTTCATGAATACATGGTGAGTAAAGATGAATACCTATGAGCCTGCTGACTTTAGGTGCCCCTGACAGTGCTGATACTTTAGCTCAGTAACGGTTTGTCTTTTGTCTTTTTTTTTTTTTGCTTCTGTTTCTTTTCTGTATTCATGGCAATACATTCTTTGCAATTCCTTGCTTAGCAGAGTTGATTTAACAGCGTGCTTTGGTAAAGCCTGTATACAACGAGAAAGTAAGCTCATGTTGTGGACAACTTGTGTCTTAATGTCGTACTGAACGAGTCGGTTGTTTGAGTGGTGGGGTGTTGGAACCAGTTGCATGCAAAAACAGTTTTACATTCATTGTTTAGACTCCTTTCACCATAAGGGAATTGTAGAAGAGTTAAATTTTGCTGAGACTTCGTGGCATGCTTCTTGTAATGCCCAGTGTTGAAATTTGCAGTGTTCAAGAGTTTATTGTAAGTGGCTCAGAGTTACTGTCCACCATTGCGTATGCAGACTGCGATATACCAAGTTGTGCATTCTGTGCACGTTGCAACTCCAAAACCAAATAACATGCCTTGCTGTATATTTTTAACTGGTAGGCCAACCAGTGAATATAGGAAATCTGCACTAATAATTTCAGAAGCTTGCAGTTCTTGCAGAGAATTACTGTCAGTCCTGTGATTGTCTGAAAATCTCAGAGTAACATCCATCTGGAAAAGTTAGTGAAATTGAGTTTAGTTCCACAGAAGACAGATTTGATTCTTTTGCATTTTTTTTATTAAATTTAACATCAGCCTTTTTATGGAGCTGCTCTTCAGTGTGGAATAGTTTTCAGTTACAGTGTATTTAACATCTTGTATGTTTTTTAAACTAAGCGAATACCTAAGTATTGTGCTTTCTGTACTAGGCTAAATCATAGATAAAAAAACCTGACGTACTGAATTATACCTGTAAATGTATATATTGTGTTGAGATTCTGCTTTTTGTCAAGCGGAGATCTCATGAATTTTTACTCTCTGATTACAACTTCAGTACAGTTTATGGTTGAAACTTTAAATCTATAAATCCAGGATTTCGGATTTGTGCCTGGTTCTCATGATCCCAAATTGGTAATGTTCTGCTTATAAAGATGACACAGGTGTAAACGTTAAGGGCAACGTTGGGTGATTTGTTAGTGGAGCATCTTTCCTGATTTGTGTATGCTTTTAATACTTCGTGTAATGTTTTATTTTGTAAGAATGGTTAAATTTCAATGCTTTTAACTTAATCTAGTTCTGTCTTGGTGTTTTTCCGTAGTCCAGGGATTACTGCATGGTACAACCAAAAGAGGTTGAAACTGTATAATGGAGTCTAGTTTGTTCTCCTTTTCCAGGATTATAATTTAGCATTTTGTTGGCATCCAAGCCACCTGAGTACATCAATTGTTTAGGTTTTCTGGTGTCTGCATTGAGACACATCTGTGTGACTTTATGGAGTCCGCTTTGCAATATACTCTGATTATTCATGTTTCTTAAGCTATTTTTTTATGCATTTTGGCATTCTCAATAAAATGGTTTCAAGGCAATGATAGATGGCTATTTAGTAGAATAAGAACCTTTAGAAGAAGGTATATTGACTTTCCTGACAGTTGGCTTAGTCAGATGTAACTAAAAAGTGTCAATTATCTAACCATGGCACTTAGCAGGTGTTTTCTTGTGAATGGCTGGCAGATACAGTAAAATAAGAATACCTATTTAAATAATACTGTGAAGTGTCTTGTTGATTTTCTGCAGAGTAACAGGTTCGTCTTGATATTTCAATTTGTATATCCTTTTAAAACTTTATCTGTGTCAAATAAGGCCTGCCTTCCTCCTGTATTTCATGTGGGTCTGTTGTGCTAGCATCCCTCACCCTCAGTCACGGATCAGGGATGTCACAGAATTTGTAAAGATTGTCCTGCATAGGGTTTAAAATTGCCAACAGCAGAGAAAACCCTAATGAATGAAAAGCTGTGGTAGAGGTGTCATTGTAAGGTATTCTACATATTTATTTTAGAGCCCAGTCAGCTTCTCAATCTAGTGACTACAAACCTTAGCTATGTAAGGAGTGTCACTGTCTGGGACTAAGATTCGGTCAAAATCTTAAGAATTGGGGATTATGTAGTGACATGGAGAAAAATACTTTTGTTTAGACTTATTGTTGATGGGTTCACTACCACTGACAGGCTAAAAAGAGTGTTAGCCATTATGTCTGTAGTCCACTCATCTGTCTATGTACCACCTTAAATTTAAAACTTGCTAATGTCAAACAATTTAAGGATGCTTCCCTAGAAGGTCAGATGAGAAGAAATTCTATTGGCAGTTAACTCACATCTCAGTGTTTCCTCAGGAAAAATGGATGTTGCTCAAGCTCCTCACAGTTCAGCTGAAGGATAAAACATCTTATGCTGTCCTGTGAAAAAGAAAGTGTAGGTGTATTCTCAAAAAGAAGCTCTACTACAAGAATCCCGTTTTACACATAATGCTTTTATGCCCTTTTGCGGTCTCGGTGACTTGTTAGAGAACAGGCTAGTTCTGTTTACAAGTACAAACTTTCCATCAGTAGTATGGAGAAGGGAAGTATTGCTTACCATTTCTCCTAAGTAAAAGCATGGAGGAGTGGAGTGGCTTGCAGAAGGATGCCTGGAAGGGATAGAAACAGCTAGACCGGGAGTCCTGAGCCCTTTCCACTAGGTTGTACTGCTGCAGGTTTCCTTTATGGGCTGCTAGCCTTGTAAGCTCATCAAGAATCTGAATTTGCTTCTTGAGATTATTTTTTTTTGTAAGTTTGGTTTGGTTGCAGAGCTTTGAGGAAATAATTTTGTTGTCAAACTGGCATGGGTCGTTGGCAAAGGAACAGAAGTTAGTAATCCCACTGAGTCATGAAAGGCAGAGTAGGCTTATGCAGAAGCCTAAGTTTGGGTGTGCTGTCTAGTGACGCTTTATCTGCTGCAGATGATGGGCTGTGGGGCCAAAAGTGCTTTTCTGCTTGAAACCACAAGTCCTTGTCCCCCTTCCTGTACAGTGTCCGAGAATCATGCAATGAAACCCTGTTTTCACTGACTCGCTTCAGTTCACGGTCATGAAATTACCAGGTGTGATTCACCAGAAAACGACACCACAGCTTGCAGCGGTTGTATTGCCATGAGTGTGTTTGGTTCCTTACTTCTTGGGTCAAGAAGACCTGTAGCCATTAGTTCTGTTTTATGAAAGAAAGCTGGAGCGCATCAAAGTTAGGCTCTGTTGAAACTGCTGGGCGTGGGTGTAAGAGAGGCTAGAGTCCAGCTAATATGTTCAACTGTGTATGTTAATAGGAACAGCAACTGAAAGTTTAAATGGTCATGGGTGCGTTCTGAAAGGGCAGTGCTGAACAAGGTAATGTGATTTGAAAGTCTTTCTTTGTAGTAGAACTGTTTGAGGGACTGCTGGGAATGTAAACTGCAGTTCAGCCCTCTAGATGCAAACCTTTGCTTCCATGTCATCCAGTACTGTGTTCAAAACACGGTTTCGTGTGCGAAGAATCAGCAACTTTGCTTTTTTATTGTCATCTAGATAAAGTTGTAGCTTAGTATTTTCAAAGCAGTTGCAGTTTTTAGGGGCCCGTTTTCTGTTACTTTTCAGTGGGAATTGGATGTTAATTCCCTGAGGCCTCTTTCAGACTGTTACTGTAATTTAATTTTTAAATATATCTTATTATGCCAAGCTTGAGAGGATTTGAGAAATTATTTTTTTGCTTATTTGTTTTCCTCTTTTTGTTCCTTTTTCACAGCACTTTATCATGTGACTGGATAGTTGTGTTAATACAGTTGCTGATTTTGATGTCATGGAGTGAGTCAGCAAAAGCTTTTGAATCATTATGTGGTGGTAAGGTATCAAAGGACATTTTATATGTGAAGATTTTTGTTTCGTCTGGAATAACTTTTTACCAGGCCCTTCCTAGGCCAGCTTGTCAGATGGTCAAATGTTAATTGGTTAATGTTTAAAGTATGGATCTGTTTTGCAAAGTGACAGTGCAAAACAGCCTCTCTTTTAGTCAGCTGTTCTACTACATGTGTATTCAGACGTTTGCTTTGTTCAGTGACAAAGTGTTTACTTTAACTAGCTCAGGTAGGAGTGCGCATTTTTTCAGCACTGGGCGTCAACACCGTGGTGTCCACCCATAAACTTGCAAAAATGTTCAGAGGCAATCAAGTTGAGCAGGTGTAATAGAAGTCCTAACTTGCTTCATGGAGCCTTTCTTTGTGTTCACGTGGAACAAAAAAGCTGAGGTTTGTTAGTGGAGTATTGGGCTGAGTTTTTTAAAGTCGTGTGAATATGAGAATATTGGCATGGAAATTGAGAGTGTAAACAAGAAGTGCTGGTGTGCAGCTAAAAAAACTGTGAATGCCCTCAATGTGAAAAATTACATTGTTTTGTCCTTTAAAAAAAGTTGATAGAAACAAGTTAACGTGAGGTAAAACGGTAATGTGGATAAGGTGCTTCAACAAGACTAGCTTTAGATTTGCTCTAATTCATACCAAAATTACCAGTTGCCATGCTTTGAGGAGGCTGTGACCTTGAATTAATTGCTCTGGTTAAGAATGCTTTCCCCTTTTCTCCCTAGGGAAGGAAGGCCTCTGTCTAGTTATTAGTCTTGTGTTTCAGTCTGATTCACATTGTGTTTCTCTCCACTTATTTAAGTTATGTCTAAAATTTACATATTTTTACATTATATTTATTGCGTTCAATTACTAGTGGAGTATGATTAACTAGTTTCTGTGAATATGCTAGGTGTTAGGTGTGGTGAAATGTTGTTTTTACAACTTCAAGTCCTTTTCTATGTTCAGGTATAACTGAAAGCCTTTGTAATATCACAATGCCTAGTATTATTACAGTGAGGTAAAACTTGTATTTTAAAACAGAAAAGCGAATCAGATGAAAGCATTGCTTGGTGTGTTACCTGCTAATAAACAGGAAGAGTCAGTGCAGTAGGAGAATTGGACAGAAATGCTCATTGTTTCCAGCTAGTGACACTTTGAACTCCTCCTGCTTTTGGTTTTCTGTACAAAATACCCTGTATGGTAACCTAGGTTTCACGTGGTAGTCTTCTGTGAATGAAGTGTCAAACAGAGAGCTTCGTTCTGCTTAAACCCTGTCATTTCAGAAGTCCTAAGCTTGTGCTGAACGCAAATGAAGGTGGTGAAGAGACTGGGCTCTTTTTGCATCTTGTTTAGGCTTTTTATGTAAATATGCCTCAGTTAGCCAAAATTGTCTCAGTATTCTTGACGGTTTTATTATTGTGGCTGGAAAGAGATCTATTGTGTGTTTGAATCATGCACGTATGCTGCTGTAGAGGTTGTTTTGGGGGTCCTGGTACATCGTCTGTTGCTTTCATATCTTACTGTAGTGTTTTTGTAGATCTTCTAAATAGCATCACATGCAAGTTGGAAAAGGAAGTGTATAGCCGTTGATGCCTATGTACTAGTAATGTTTGATACAGTTTGGTTATATTCTGTAAATGGTGTTTTGTTTCCTTTGACCTTATGGGTAAATAGCAGCTTCCAGAAATGTGTGACGGGGCTTTTTCTAAGATAAGCAATTTGAAGAAGGACATGGAACAAGTAGAGTGTGTCCAGAGGAGGGTGAACAAGATAGTGAAATGCCTTGAGGGCAAGACTTATGAGGAGTGGCTGAAGTCACTTGGTTTGTTCATCTTGGAGAAGGGAAGGCTGAGGGATGACCTCATTGTAGTCTACAGCTTCCTCAAGATGGGCAGCAGAGGGGGAGGTGTTAATCTCCTCTCTCTGGTGACCAGCAACAGGACACAAGGAAATGGAATGAAGCTGCACCAGGGGAAGTACAGATTGGACATTAGGAAGAGGCTCTTCACCAAGAGGGTGATCGGTCACTCGAACAGGCTCTCCGGGGAAGTGGTCATGGCACCAAGCCTTTCAGAGTTCAAGGACCATCTGGACAATGCTCTGAGTCATATGATTTAGTTTTAGGTAGTCCTGAGAGGAGCAGGGAGTTTGACTCAATGATCCTTACGGCTCCCTTCCAACTTGAAATATTCTGTGTTTCTATGAATGTTATACTACAGCATCAGCCTTATGATGAGAAATAAGTTGTGGATCACACTGTCAGAACATGTTGTGGAAAATATGACAATAAATGAGTTTGGGTAAATGACATTACTCTTTGGTTTGGCACAGTATGGTAGCTCTTTATTCTTATGCATTAGCATTGTACAAATTGTTAGTATTTCTGCTGGTTTTGTGTTACTTTGGAACATGTATTAAGAATAATTAACCAGAAGAATGCAGAATCGGAAGTAACTGCCTGAATAGTTGCTTTGCAGAAAAGGGTCTAGAGTTTATAGCTAAGTAAGTCATCACTGTTACACAAATGTTTCCCCACATGGATTTCTCACTTTTTCCTGTAAGTAGGAATATAGGCTGCAGGATGCAGGGTTTATCCTGTTGTTCCACTAACTGTAGATAAGAACTGGTGAGGAATATTTTGGCCAGGTTGAGCCCCACACTTAAATGATGTAATTGGATTTGAAAATACAAAGAGTGGTGGGAATGATAGGATTAGAAAACACAGCTCTCAAGGAAAGATTAGCCTTACTGCGACGCTTTATTCTAAGGAGAACAACAATCTGTTTGTGTTGTCCATTGTGGGCAGGGCAACGAAGAAAAAGGATAGTGAAACACTGGAGTAGGTTTCGTGGGAAAAAGTTGCTGGGACCTCAGAGAACAGACTAGATGAACATGTCAGGAATAATTCAGGTAACTAACCCGCTTTGGGAAGGAATGGAATACTTGCGAGTCTAAATATTGTCAGTATAAAGGCTGACTTAAAAGTTGTGTCCCTGAGAACTGGAACTAACTCTGAGTGAGAAGACTTTTAACTAACCAAGGCCAAATTTCTACCCAAACACAGAGACCTTTTACTTCAAACTCTCTCTCTTTTTCAGTCTGTGTTTTTTTTTTTTTTTGTCTTCCTATACTACAGACTCTTTCAATTAGAGACTCACCTTCAAAGCATAGTATAGTGGGATTTTACTTTTTTAGTCCTGCCTATTATAAAATGTAATTATTAATAACTAACTGCAAGATTAATATTTTACTTTCTCATATGGAGCAAGAATTCCTTAGGATATTTGGCGTGTTTTTTAAAGTAGCATGGTCAACTTAATTTTAAAATGTTAAATAGGGGAAACTTCTGAAGGACTTCCTAACTGCCTGGGATTCTTTAAATATACTTAGCCTACTGACTAGTCCTGTTGAATAAATTTATCTGGCTTTCTTATAATCAAGTCATTAGTATTTTTCTTGGCTATGTTCCTTTTTAAGTTTTGTGAATTTTTTTCTTTCAGTGAGAGCGTTTTCTGGAGAATAATAAATGTCAGTCAGAACTCAGTCAAAGCATAACCTGGTTATTATTGGCTAGGAAAGCAACAAGGTACACAGTGGGCTTCCACGTTGAGTTGTTTTAATGAGGGCATGATTTCCTGGTCAGATGAAGAATGTGGCTGTTCATCATGCCCTGGGCTGCAAACGCGTTTCATGTAGCTGTGTCATGTGTTGAATGAGAAAGCAGAGCCACCAGAGGGGTAACTTTTGCCTTTGTGGAAAGGGATGCTAGTTTTGACATGGAAGGCAGCAAAAATATGTCTAAGAAGAGAGGATACTCCACTGTTCAGTTCCAGCAAAAGTGTAGACAGATTTATTGTACTTGTGACATTGCATCCTCAGTCTTTCAGCAATGGATGGCTTCAGTGCCACATGTGTGTGTCTGTGTGTGTATATATATATATTATTGTATACTTACTAGTATATAATTATGTACATTACAGTATATATATGTGTATATAAAAAGTATATATACTACTTATATAGTACTTTTGTATATAGTGTATATATAGTAGTTACATACTAGTATATATACTAGTAGATGTCTGTTGTCATGGATGCATGCCTGATTGAAACAGCAGTAGTCTTTAAGTGGAGTCAGATTTTTGTTATTGCTAGTTATATAACTAGTGATGTAGATGTGAAACTCAGAAGATTTTTATTGTATGGAAAAGAAATAACTATTTCCCATCTTCCTATGGACAAAAAAGTTCAGAAGACTTTATTAAAGTATTTCTAGATTGTGTAAAGCAGAATGTCCAGTGCAAGTGGGGTAATACATTAAATGTGAACAAAATAGCTTGTACTTAAATAATTTAAAAAATTATAAATACGTATTCAGTTACATAAATGTGTAATACTAACTTTTTAATTTAGTTTAAGGAAGAAATCTCCAAGCGTTTCAAGTCCCACACTGATCAGCTTGTGTTGATATTTGCTGGAAAAATTTTAAAAGATCAAGATACTTTGACTCAACATGGAATTCACGATGGACTCACTGTTCACCTGGTTATCAAAACACAAAACAGGTAACCTTACTGATGAGTGATCTTCTATTTACTTTTTAGAAGTAAAAATGCTCTGAATCCTTTGTGACAGCTTTCTGTTGGGCAAACCTAGTTTTGACTAAATTGCTTTAATCAGCTCCTTAGTATCAGTTGGTACAGAATAACAGTAGCTAATAGTGCTCTTTTCTTTGTTTTTTCTTGTATTTTAATTGAATTTATGTTTCTAAATGCAAATCTCTTGCTTTTTTGTTACTTAACTTTTTTGCTTTTAGTTCTGAGTGCTGGCTCTGCTTTTGCTCCATAGTTCTTAGATATCAGCTCTTACTGTCCATAAAGATATGTTGCGTGGCGTTTCTTTTCATGGGTGAAAACTTTAGGTGAATCCTTAGTCACTGTTCTGGTAAAACAAGGAAAGAAAATTTTTGAGAGAACTGCTTTAGTGTAACTAATTTATCTGGCAGAAGAGAAAGTCTTGGATTTTAAGATTTTGTTTGTTTGTTTCTTTGTTTTGGTGAGGCAACTTTAAAATGACCATGAGAAAGTTGCATCAGTTGAGCTATGGCATCTGCCCATTACTTCCTGTGAAGTGCTCAGAAGGAAAAAGGCTCAACGAAAAAACCCTTTCAGCAAATAGGTTAATGTATCCCTTAATTTAGTCTAGCTTGCATAGTCAATAAGATGTTTGTTGTTGTAGACTGAAAGTATTCTTGCTCCTCTTCTACTGAAGTCTTTCATGTTCATGGTGAAGATCTCCTCCTGTGGGAAATGTAAGATTATACAGGAAAGAGCATGGTATTTAAGAGAGAAAAGAAATATGTTTTCCCTTTCCAGGCCTCACCAAGTCACAAAGGCCTATTAGGAACATTAGCATTAAATTTAGGCATCTGTTGAAACTGATGTCTTCAACTCCATGCTGACATCCTGATGGGACTGTGTTCTCTGTCCTGCAACAAAAAGTTTGTCTCTGTCAAAACACTTTTGTTTGCACTGGCAGAGGTGTCCCTTCCATGCCCTGTGCCTCCATAGCCTGAAGTTTAGGCCTGATAGCCCTCCCAGTCTTGGATATAGTATGAACTAATCCTGCAATTTTGTGCTTCATGCATCTAAACTAGTAGTATTCTGCTGTTGTCATCGCTTCTGCTTTTTTTTGCCTGCGGTCTTGAGTGTGTCAGAGAGGCTTCGTAAGTAGTGACAGTGGGATGCTTTTGACTTGCACAGGCGTAAGAGGGTTCATAGTTTGGACCTACAATAACTGTAGATACTGAAATACAGGTGCCAGTCTCTTGTACCTTCCAAATGAGCCAAACGAGCTCCCATGCATGATACCACTTCTTGTATTTCGGGGGATTTTTGGTATTGGTGCATCGGTCCTGTCAGCATTGCAGTCCATGTCTCCTCTCTCCCCAACTTTTTTTGAATAATTTTAGAAGAATGTATTACCATTACCTTCAGGATGTTTTAATTATGTCTCAGAAAAGGAAGTACAAACAAAAAACTACAGACCCTTTGCATGTATCTACCTTATCTTCAAATGAGGCAGTATTGTTTTCACCTACTAGCTTTGCTCGAGTAAACTAAAAATACGCTTCTAAGACCTGCTAAAGAGAATTGCCAGCACAATGAAAATCATGTTTCAGAAAGTATAGCATTGTCCTGAACCATCTCAATAATCTTCTTTCTAAAATACCTGGATTTTATGCTTGACCCAAAAGGCAAGACTTAAACCCTGCTGGTGTGGCCTGGCAAGTGCTGATTTTCAGCCATGAGTGTCAAGATTGGATTGCTCCCAACCACTTTACACTATGCCATTTACTTAACTGTTGCTGCCATATATCTGAATAAACAAAAGTTACTTTCCGAAATTAGATATGAAGATGATAATTTCCCTTCTAAACAATATTATATGTGTAACTTTCAAATAGGAATCCTCATATATCCCAACCAATCCTTGTTTGAAAAAAAGTAATTTATTGTTATGTACTAAGTTTTCCAGAATGATACAGACTTCCAGTGTAATCTTGTAACCTTGGCCTATGCAGTGTCAGAGTAGCAGTGAGCGATAAGCAATGGGCAGTGAAGGTGCATTGCATTTCTGAATACAAAGTTCCAAGTCAACATCTATAATTCCTTCACAAGCGACAGGAGGAAATGTATTGGTGAAGTGGATATAAAAAACATGATGTGCACTTTATAGGAATTTCATCACTCAAAGATGTGAGGCTGACAGACTTGACAGTCAAAACATTATCTTGAGTGTATGTGCTCCCAATTTGATAGACCTGAAAACAAGCAAGAAAGAAATACAAATTAAAATATACAAAACCAAATTCATTGGAATTGCCATGGACTTAAGTTATAGAAGAACTGTTAGATCTTTTGGACTCAAATTCCTTTCTTCCCCAGTAAGACCTTGAATGAGGTGATTTGGTCCCATGGCACCATATACCTTCATGACTTGGCATGCGTATTTTATTTACCTATTTACAAGAACGCTGGTCAAATCAGCAGGGTATACCAGCAGATGGGGTACTTAGAAGCTATTGTTGATGATTTGGTGGAAAGAATTG
The DNA here is from genome assembly GCF_963924245.1 of Chroicocephalus ridibundus. Taxonomy (NCBI): domain Eukaryota; kingdom Metazoa; phylum Chordata; class Aves; order Charadriiformes; family Laridae; genus Chroicocephalus; species Chroicocephalus ridibundus. The sequence continues at coordinate 43,375,568 of NC_086316.1, forward strand.
TGAAGTGTGCAACGTATTCTCATTGTTCCTTTGGTTTCTGTCTGTGGTTTTGGTGGCTGATGTTTAGCTTGGAGTCAAGAGAACTCTTAGAAACCTCAGCAAAGCCTCTGGACCTGAAGTATCTCTTAGGCTCGTGGGGTTTTTTTATTTGTTTGTTTGTTTGTTTAGGGTTTTTTTGGTTGGTTCATTTGTTTGGGTTTTTTTCTGATCTTTGCTTTAGTGAAACAAGCACAGAATTTTACTATAGCTGAAAGGTACTCAGATGAACTGGGGTATGAAATTTAATGTACTGTCAAATCCTCAAACCTTTGTTATGAGGACTGAATTACTAGTTTCTACAAGTTATTTCATGCTTTAGTTCTGCATATGCAGGCATTTGTGAGTTTGATTGTTGAATGAGACTGGAGAACTGATTTAGGTTTCAAACTAGCCCCTTTTCTTTTGAATAGAGGCCAGGTTAGCTTTACACAAACTCAGTTCCTTGATCTATTTTACTACATGGCAGCACCTGTGTTGATGCCTCTGCAGTAGAAGCGTGTGGTGAGTATATGACTTGGGCAGCCTTTAGTGCCTGTGCTAAGTTATGCTGGCTTTAACTTTGTGTAATTTTGTTCTTACCCTGTTCTTGAAGTCTTAAAGGTTAGTGAGATTCTGATGTTTGTCTTCTAATGAAATAAGATGTTAACTGAATTTCACATTCAGTAAGGCATCCTATTAAAGATGTGTCATGAAATAAATCTGATGTTAAATCTTGCTAGGCTTTATTTCTTTAAGCCCCAGCTGTGTAATCAGTGATATTTGAGTATAGTGGAATAAGGCAAGGATCCTTAAAGCAAGGTAAGGACAGAGGAGACAATTCATGGGTGGGCATCCTGGGGGTAGGCTGAGAAGTTGGCAATGGATGCCTTTGTACCCATCCATTTTCTTAATTTTTCAAACCACTGTTCTGAAAAACTGATGACATTACAGAGGTGTGAGAAAGATTTGTTAAAGGAGGTGACCTAGACGTAATAGCATGATTTTTAAGGAAGAATCAAAATGTAAATTAAGATTCTCAAGTATGCCTATTCCTGTATTTAATAGCATTATTTAAATTAACATGTTAAACTTGCAACTTTTAAACTTGCTTTTTTAGATCACAAGACCACCCAGCTCAACAAGCAAACACCACAGGGAGTACTGCTACCACATCAACATCAAGCAGTAGTACCTCAACACCAGCTTCAACAAATAGTAACCCTTTTGGCTTGGGTAAGAATATTTGTTAGGTAGCATGGTGGGTGTCTTCTCTTGGATTCAGGTAATTGTCCCTGAAACTTTATTCTAATGTAGACAGAACTTTAAAAAACCCCCAAACAAACACTCAAAAAACTGATTACAGATATCTATGATATTGCTTGTAGAACGTTTCTGATCTACGTTCTGAGTTAGAATGTTTCTGAGTTAGAAGAGGAAAGTTGTTTCCTTAATTTTACATGCTGAAATTCAGACTTGTGCTGCTTCATCTTCAGTAGAAGGGTGCCAGTGATGTTTCATTCTGGCACTACGGGTAGTGAAACTCCTTCCAGTGTCCTTGTGTTCCTTAAAAGTGCATCTGAGTTGTTGTGAGGAGAGTATTGATGAAGTTGAACCTGTAATATGAAGCCAAGATCTGGAACAGAAGTAACAAAATTGCTGCTAATCTTACAGTTCAGTATTTCCCAGGTTCCAAATCTGATAGCGTTATCAGTCTTATCTTTCACGAATAAAGAGGCTGCAGACTATTGACTTAAAAATACTATCTATTTCTGTAATCACAGTGGAGTTCTTCGTTCATTCTTTTTCATTTCATTTGTTTTCATGGTGTGGGGGAGACGTAGAATTGGAAAGCTAACCATTGTAAGCAATTGGTTTTTTAGATGTAATCAGTTCTTCAGACTGACTAGTACCTTCTGAAAATTTTTTGTTTGGACTCAACAAAGGAGGCAAATTCAAAGCATAATTAGTTCTTGGAGCATTAGTAAGAAGAACAGCTGTACTTTTAATTAGGATAGGGAATATGAGTGATGTTGGGAGATCTCTCTTGGTTATAGTCTAACAAAGAGGAGGCAGATAAATTATTATTATAAATGCGTTGGAAAGTGTTGGGGGCAAGGGGAACCTAAGACCCCAAAACTGAAACATCCCTTGTATCTTAGCTGTGGAAAATAAGAAGCAAAGCTGTTAGAATTGTAACCAAGTTATATTTCAGATGCAGTTTGTTGGCTTTCTAGTTATGTGTCTTGTTATTTAAAGCAGCACACTGTTAGTGGATAACTCATTAACAGCCTTGCAAAGATGGGGTTTTTGTCGTTTTGAAGTGTGGGCTATGTTCAAGTATTTTGTGCTGAGAAAGAACTTGGGTGTGTTTAAAAGTCTGCTAGAAGCTGAAAGTTCAATTATATTTTTTTCATCCTCTTAAAGGTGGCCTTGGAGGCTTGGCAGGTCTCAGTAGCCTGGGCTTAAATACATCAAACTTTTCAGAGTTGCAAAGTCAGATGCAACGGCAACTTATGTCCAACCCGGAAATGATGGTTCAGATAATGGAAAATCCATTTGTTCAGAGCATGCTTTCAAATCCTGACCTGATGAGGCAGTTAATTATGGCTAACCCTCAAATGCAGCAGCTGATACAGAGAAATCCAGAAATCAGTCACATGCTGAATAATCCAGATATAATGAGACAGGTATGTAGAAGGATCTCTCTAAGTTCGTGGCCTTTGATTATACTGTAACTGTGAACAACAGAGCAGGAACTGGACATGCTTAGTTGAGTGCTTAAACATTCTTGAAGTATTTAGTCTTGTTACAGCAATCTTTTATGGATTTTCTAGGCAACTGATGTTTGTATTTCTAGTTGTTAATGTCTGAAATAAACTGATAATTCAGAAAATATGCAGCATAGCTTTGAAAGACATTGAAAACTCTGTAATAATGTCTTCTGAGGTTAGACTTGGATGTCGCTCTGTGCACTTGAAGCCTTCTGTCTAGCCAGCAATGAGTTTACCAAAAGTAGTAATTCTCCAAAATACTACATCTTCATTTTATCTAACTATAGGTACTTCTGTGTGCTTTTGAAATAAGATGGTATGTAAGATATGCTGTGTGGCAGAACGTATCAAAAAACCAAATAGATACTTTTAAAAATTTAGATACTTATTTTAAAGTTCATATTATAGACTGCCTGCTGTAACGATGTTAGAAATTGTAGGAGTATACTGTGTTGAAAAGATGAAGAAAGAATAGTTCAATCAAGGTTTTCCTTCTCTTTAGTCAGTGCTTCCTGGCCCAGCCAGTGTAGTGATGTTTGTCGTAGAATGCTGGCTAAATATCTAATTCAGGTGACTGCCACTAAGCTGACATCTTGATTTGACTTTATTCATAATTTGAAATGGGTTAGACAGTGGTAACTGAGATATTGCCAAATGCTGACGTTTTCACTTTAGAATGGATTTCTTATTAATACAGATTAAACGTTCCACTTCCCTAGACACTAGAACTTGCTAGAAACCCTGCAATGATGCAGGAAATGATGCGAAACCAAGACAGAGCCTTGAGCAACCTTGAAAGTATACCGGGTGGATACAATGCCTTGCGACGTATGTACACAGATATTCAGGAGCCAATGTTGAATGCAGCACAGGAACAGGTGAGAAAAGATTGCAAATGCCACTGAAAGTAAATATTTTTTAAAAACAAAAGCATGTAAATATTGCAAATTTCCAAATGTGCACTTGACAGAACATTTCTTGAAGCTTGAAGTCACTATGTGGCCTCTTACTCCTGAGGGAAAAGATCTTTAAAAATTCTATGCTCTTCTAAGCTTGAAGATACTATGTTACAGATACTTCTTTGTGTGTTTGAGAAGCTGTTTAGCAGTTAATGAATTTCTGTATTACTTAAATTTGAATTCCTTTAATTCTTTGCCTTAAAATTCTGAGGTCCATGAATTTTTTTTCTAAGGGTGTGTTGAGTAACTTGGAACTTGAGATGGAAAGAAAAAAGGCTTTGAAGTTGGAATCCAGCATGCAAGATATAATCTTACTGTGATCAAAATACCAGTGTAGTAGCAACACTGTTTTCAAAAAGAAATGTGATTTAATTTTTTTGGAGGTGCTAGTATCTCTCAATGTTGGCGTCTTTTCAGAATATTTACAATGAATTACTGTAGCATGGTGAGTATAACTCATCAAGAGCTGTCAACATTTATCTTCATGTGTAATTTTGGAAAAGTAACTTGCTATTTATAGCAGATTTAAAAACAGTTGCCTTAAGAGATGATACATGTTTGCTTTCCGTCCTCTGTAGTTTGGAGGTAACCCATTTGCTTCTTTAGTAAGCAATGCATCTACAGGAGGGGACAGTCAGCCATCTCGTACAGAAAACAGAGATCCTCTACCAAATCCCTGGGCTCCTCCGTCCAGCTCACAGCCATCCACAACGGGTACCAGCACCAGTGGTGAGAGCGGTGGCAGTAGTAGTGCTGGAAATAGCACCTCTGGCAGTACGGGACAGAGCTCAACTGTACCAAATTTGGGACCTGGAGTAGGAGGTGTGTTTGTTATTGCAATTGTGTGTATTTGCACATACTTGGGGGTTTACTGAAACGATTCTTTCATTAGAAAGGGAGTTTTTGATTAAAAGTTTTTATTGCTATTTACTTCCGTAGAACATTTGACTACTATCAAAGCTCTCCATAGAAAAACAAACATGGAAAGTATAGTAAGAGTGATAATAGCACTTGTGCATTGCCTTAAAATAACAAAAGTAAGGAGTCTGTAGATAGTATTTTTCCTATTTGGAGGCAAACAGCTAAGAATGTAGATACTTAGTGGGACTGCTTGTTGGATATAGCCTGTCTTAACTTCTAGGGTAGATGTGCCTGTTTAAGCAGAAGCACGTTGAGGTTTATTTCAAGAACTAAAACTCATAGAAACCAAGTGGTTATATCCTCATTTTAAGCAGACTAATTTGTCTGATGATAGTCAGGATGTTTACTCTAGTGGCCTTTTACTTTTTTTTTCTTTTAAGCTGGTATGTTCAACACACCAGGAATGCAGAGCTTATTACAGCAGATAACAGAAAATCCACAGCTTATGCAGAATATGTTGTCTGCACCCTATATGAGAAGCATGATGCAGTCATTAAGCCAGAATCCTGATCTTGCAGTACAGGTAAATGCATGTGGTGTAGTAATGTATTGTGTGCATTGAAGTAAAAAAAAAAATAATAAAAAATTAGAGTTGAATCTATGATACAGTTAAGTTTTCACTTTTGCCGACATCTCAACAGTTGTCTGTAGTGAATGGCCCAGTTTTTAATGTTAATGCCTAACTTACTGAAATTATTACCTACTTGTATTTAACAATTTGTTGTAGTGAGCTGCTTCATTTTGTAGTTGCAAATCGTGCCAGGCATGCTTCTAAAATAATGTGTAAGTTTGTGTGTGTTTTGTACGGCCCTGAATTTGTGACCCAGCATAAGAACCAGTTAGACAAAACAAATGCTTTGGTTGTAAATTAATGTAGATCTGTCAGTAAGTAAATGCCTCCACTAGCTTGGGAGGAGAGAATTGAAGGGACGGGAGTTAGTGCCATGTCTAGGTATTATTCTTGTTTTAACTTCTCATTTGTGATCTGTGCTCACTGTAAAAGTGCAGATGCTGTTTTATGAATGGTATTACAGAAGTGCTCGCAGATTTTATTTAAAGTCATAATATCCAAAGTCAAATCCTGAACTAAGATTAAAAGAATGTTATTGTTTCACTATTAAGTACTCACTTGGAAAATATCCCTGACTTCAGGTACACGGAAACTGTCACTTAGATCTGTAGTGGAGGCTGACCAGAAAAGGATTTTCTTGTAATATAAATGGGGTTGTCTTGACAAATACCTGGCAATTCATTCACTTAAAAGGTTAAAAAAACCCAACAGAACAAAACCAAAACAAAAACAACAAAGCAAAAAGAAAAACCACACCCAAAATTGCTGCAATGTGTTCAGGCTGGTCATTCATAACAAACTTTGGCAAAAGGAGAAGTAGATGATTGATTATTATTATCTGAGGTTCTTTTCGTAGACTATTACTGTGCAAGTAGTTGTCTTAAAACCCCTTGTGGTTTTTACTGCTTGATCTTTGAAGTTAAATATTTTTTTCCCATAGATGATGTTGAATAATCCTTTATTTGCTGGAAATCCACAACTTCAGGAACAAATGAGACAGCAACTTCCTACTTTCCTTCAGCAAGTAAGATGAGATACTAGCTGTTAATAAGTGTCTGCAAGTCAATGAGCAGTATTTTCAGTAAACTGGCATCTTCCTCTGATTTGGCTAAAAGCTAGGTTCTGTAATATAGTCTTACTAGCTTTAGACACTAAGTTAGGTTGTCCCTTGATAATGAATTCTTGCTTAATGTGGATATTTTTGTTTGTGGCTAGCACAGCCACCTAAATTTGCTCTCGCTTCTTGGCCTAAAAGGAATAATTGTTCTTACTGTTCATCAGCCAGAGAACACCTGTTTGTGACATGATTTGTTTTGCAAGTTAGAAAGATTAGTACTTTTTCCACTGCTAGAATAAAGTTTCACTATGCTTTTCTCACCCCTCTTCAAACGTGCATTAAGTATTTGGGTAAAGATATCTTGCAGGATCCCTTGAAAAAGAAGTGGGTTCTGAAGTCTTTTGTCTATAAAGGTTGCCCTACCACCATTTTCCTTTCTTAAAAACATCGTGCTTCCAGCCCAGGCATCTGCTTGGTATTAGCTGCCACAGTGTGTAGTAGTATTGTGTTCCCTAAATAGGACCAAGCAAGATTTTTTGGGGTTTTTTTGGTTTGTTTGTTTTTTTTTTTTTTTTTTAGTTATTGTAAACTTAATCTAGGGCCTGAGTTCCTTCTTTAGGCAGTCCTTCTAAATTAGAATAAATATGCATTGGCAGAATCTTATTGGACATGGGCGGTTTGAGTAAAATAATTAATGTATACATGAATTACAGGTGAAAGTTCAGTGTTCAGAAGAAACTGATAAAATTCTTTCAACCACGTGAATGGCTGTAGTGTTCCACAATGCCACGTTCCAGACCAGAGTTCTTCGTATCCTATTCTGCATTTCTGCTCTGCATCAGAGGAAGTTTGACCTTACTCTGTGCATTTCTGCATGAATCAAAAACGCGTTTGCAGCAGAATGGATTTGGTGTAGTTGCCAAGTAAAGGCTGCTAAGATTAATAAGTTAGGTTACTATTTGAAGTAGCTCTGGCTACCAGCCCTGTCATTTGTGGCTGAAACACATTACTTTTCACTTGTGGCATCTCTGAGCAGAGGTGAGCATAAGGCATTAGTTTTGGTTTTGTATCTAAAATAGTCAGGTTTCTGGAGCACCCTTGAATATTATATGTGTTCTTGCCAGTATGTTTTGCAGTGTATTTCTTTGCATTTTCCTAGGCTCTGGGAGCACTACAGATTTGGAAACGTGCCCAAATAGTCATGCTCAAGCTTCTGTGGTCTGAATTTAGCTAGGAAATACTGTATAACTTTTTTCTTAGATATCTATCGGTCAAGTTTCATTGTGTTCAGCATTGTTGCTTATCCGTAGTATGATACAGGAGATGAATTCTAGAATGGTGTTGGACTAACAGTCCTATATCTTTGAAAGATTATGAAGTCTGCTAGAAGAGGTAATGAAAAATACTTTTCCTTGTATACTTCTCATTTGAAAGGCTTTGTCCACATCTAGAGAGTTTATTGATCACCTCCTATAAAGGTTTTCTCAAAAAAAAGTAAAAATACGTGAAGGTTTTAATGTAAATATCCAAATATAAAGTTGAAAAACAAGTTCTGAAATGATGTTGGACTCTATATAAACACCTAGTGATAAAGATTAGCTTTCAACATCTGCATATGATTAAGAGTCTCTTTCCTTTTCTTAGATGCAGAATCCTGACACGTTATCAGCTATGTCAAACCCTAGAGCAATGCAGGCTTTGCTACAGATTCAGCAAGGCTTGCAAACACTAGCAACAGAAGCACCGGGGCTTATACCAGGGTAAGAATCAGACTTACAAATCTAGACAAGAACTTTTCTCTTGTGTTGTGTTGTTCATTCCTTTTACGTGTAGAGATTTACTCAGTTTTTATTAAGGACTCTTCCTCCTGCCTTTTTTAGTTTAACTAAACTTGTTTTAGAATCTGTTATGTCTTTGCCTGCTGTGCACTTCTAAACAGTGATGACTCTGGTCTTTGTCTTAGTACATTACTTCAGTTGTCATCCACTCTTTGACAGGATTTTTACTCAGTAGTTAGAAGAGACAAGCTAGAATTTATTATTCAAGTGGTATATTTATTTTTCTGTCATTTTTGCAGATTCAATCCTGGTTTAGGTGGATTGGGAAACACTGGAGCTCCTACAGGGTCCACCGCACCTAGTTCTGTTCCCAGTGAAAATACAAGTCCAGCATCAGGAACTGCTGAACCTGGTCACCAGCAGTTTGTCCAACAAATGTTGCAGGCACTTGCTGGTGCAAATGCTCAGGTAAAGTACCTCACTATATTCTAATTTTTTTAATTTTTACTTTTTTTTTTATTGTAAGCCATTAGAAAGGAGCCTGAGAGTTGAGGGGAGAGTTTGCTGGATACTTCTGGTTGAAGAAGAGCAGAGGAGGCTTAAAAGTGCTGTTGCAGCTGTGCAAGTACATGCCGGAAAAACATGAAATTCGAGTAAAAGCGTCCTCTGAACAGTTGATTTTTATACACTTATCTTCATACCCTTGAATTTCTTAAATGCTTGGATAGATTAAGGCAGACTGTGGTGATAGGGTTCAGTGGACTCAGGTAAGAGAAAAGCTTAAGCATTTTGAACACCATTACCTTTGTGCTTTTTGGCTGTGTTGCTGGCTGTTACTCTGTAGCTGTGACTAAGCTTCAGTCCCACACTTTGGAATAGCCACACTCTGGTTATCTGGAGCCTGAATTTGTTGTATGGCGTCACTGACATCCTGCAGGTTTAGACTGCACTGCATGTTGTTAACATACGGTGTGGGATTATGGGTTTCCCGAGAGCTCCAGAAGTCAAGCGAAGGGAGCAGCTTTGCCAGTAGTTGTAGGGTGGTGAGGAAGACTGGCTTGAAGGGAGACATGCTGCTAAGTCTCAACGTGCTGTGCTGTGTACCACCCTTACCCTGTAGTGCATACCCAGTGTAATGGCAAACTGCTAGTGGAAGGGGTGGTCCTAGTTCTTCCTCCTCTCTTGCCACAGGGTGAGTTAGTTCAGCTTGCTGATCTGACATCTGACCACAAGAAAGTGCTGGTCAGCGTCACTGCAGGAAACCGTATTCTCATACATTTTCTCTTAGGCTGTCAAATCTGACACTGCTGAGTCAACATTCTGTTTAGTTTTGCTTCGGGGAAGCAGGTGGGGGGGACAGTTCTTAAATTTCAGGGTACGTCTTCATGTTGTGTTGGTTTGGAACCACATGCAGATTTTAAATACTGGTGGTAATTTCTTGATGTATGAAACCGTTGAATTAGAACAGAAGGAAAATTGTTGGTAGCTATGTGAGTTGTACTGGTGTCTAAATTGACTCGTTGATTTCAAAAAGTGACATGTCAGTATTACTCCAGCATATTGTTTTCCTATAGCTGTTCTGATTCAGAAATGCATCTGAACTCAAGATCATACCACTGAAATAATGTAGAATTTTGCCGTGAGTTTGCATGAGCAGGATCATCCCATAAAGCACAGTTGTCAGTTTGCCTTAGACCGAACCTTTCCAACAATTAGAGTTTTGGTAATTTTAGACAACAAATATTTTGAGCATTAAAAAAGAGGTGATTTTTATGTCAAGGAAAAAAGCCTATGGTGTTCACCATTGCTGACAGTGACATCATAATCCTTGCTGTTCCTTAGTACTAGTTTGAACTCTTGTTTCATTTAAAAAAAATTACCTATACGCCTATCTTTAAGAAACTGTTCATGGGACATAAATTTACCCAATTTAATTTTAATCCTTTTTTATCAGATAAGCAGTTTTTCTGTAGTTCAAGAATGTCACATAAGTGTAGCTACTCTTAAAATTTGAAGCTGCTCTGAGTTGTTAAAAAATTCAGTTGTGAATTGAATGTATGTCATAATTTAGTTTTAGGATCTTGAAAAAGGTGTAGTCAGAAATTAGTAAAGACAGGGAGTGGTGCAGAACCAACTATGTTTAAATCCTGTACTTTGCTAAATGTGTGTTATGCTTTTATAGCTTGAAATTTTGTTCCTAGCAGTTACAAAATCCAGAAGTTCGATTTCAGCAACAACTGGAGCAGCTGAGTGCAATGGGCTTTCTGAATCGTGAAGCAAACTTACAAGCGCTAATAGCAACAGGAGGAGACATCAATGCAGCTATCGAAAGGCTGCTTGGCTCTCAGCCATCATAGCAGTGTTTCTTTAACTTTAAAAAATGTAATTTATTTTTGATAACAGCTTTTAAATCTTTAAAATATTTGCTTTATTTCATTCTGACTTTTGGGGTTGTCTTGTTATAACTAAAATCGGTCTGATGCATTTTAAGGTGGAGTGCAGTAGTTTTCTTCAAACAGTGGGAATCAATGCATTTTCACTCTGTTGCATGCATCACACTTCTTTTGTTCTGCACTACTTGTGATTTTTTTTTTTTTTAAACAGTATCAGCTTTCACAGTTGGGTTGACAGGTTTTGTCTGACCTACAACTGTCCAATTTATTTACTACTTAAATTACTACTGAAGGCTAATGTTTATGTAGAATACAAATTAAAAAGGAAACAAATTAATTGAAGCTATAATTTGTGGGTACCAATACTGCTTATTGTGATTTTTGGCATGTATTTTTTTTTTGCTAGCAAAATGCTGTAAGATTTATACCACTTGAGTAATCTACCTTTTTTTTGCTTTAATTTGTATAAAGTATAAACACAATATATACAATGGAGACAGCTCATTTCTAGAGATTTACACACTGCAATAGGACGAGATTATAAGTAATGCAAAAAAGCCAGGGGAAAAAAAATAATCATAAGACATGTTTTGGTGTAGAATCTTCCAGTATCTTTGGTAACCATCTCAGCAGAAATGCTTAAGCAAGTTCAGTTAAAATATACTAGAATTATTGTTCTGGTTATCTCTTTACATCTAACTGTACAGAAACTTGCATTGTAACATTGTCTCAATATTCACAAAGTTCAACTGTAAATTACCTTTGTCATTGTGCAAATTAAAGGGGCACTGCCCTTTGCTCTGGAACCGCTTCTGAGGCTTTTTGGCTTGTTCCATTGAGATTCTGACATGTATTCTGATTTGTAATTGGAAACATTACTTTCATGGTCATGTGATACTCTAATTACTTCTAACCACCATGTAAAAAATACTGTATATCTTTTGAGTTTTTATTGGTAGTTACTTCTCTTGTGCACAGGTAAGAAATGAATTAAAAAATCTTTAAGCATCTTGTCTCAGTGTGTTTGCGGTTGATGATTACCTAGAATTCAAGGTGACTGAACAGCTTAAGAGTTGGCATTTGAGTGTAAACTCAGGGAATATTCAGCAGCTCTGGGCTAAGATTAGTAAACAACTCTGGAGTGTGAGGTGTGTGGAAAAGAGTAAGAGGCATATGATGTTGAAGTTAAAATAGATGATAAAGTGATGTGAAACTAAAATAGAATCTATTGGCAAGATGAATGGTGTTGGTGAATGAGAAGCTCAACGCGAGTGGGCACTGTGCGCTCCCAGCCCAGAAAGCCAATTGCATCCTGGGCCGCATCAAAAGAAGCATGGCCAGCAGGTTGAGGGAGGTGATTCTCCCTCTCTGCTCTCGTGAGGCCTCATCTGGAGTTCTGTGTCCAGCTCTGGAGTCCCCAGCATAAGAATGACATGGACATGTTGGAGCAGGTCCAGAGGAAGCCCATGAAGATGATCAGAGGCTGGAGCACCTCTCCTTATGAGGACAGGCTGAGAGAGGTGGGGTTGTTCAGCCTGGAGAAGAGAAGGCTCTGGGGAGACCTTACAGTGGCCTTTACGATACCTGAGGGGGGCCTACAGGAGAGATGGAGAGGGACTCTTTATGAGGGAATGTAGCGATAGGACGACGGGTAACACTTTTAAACTGAAAGAGGGGAAATTTAGAATTAGACATTAGGTACTGTACGGATGGTGAGACACTGGCACAGGTTGCCCAGAGAAGTTGTGGATGCCCCATCCCTGGAAGTGTTCAAGGCCAGGCTGGATGGGGCTTTGAGCAGCCTGGTCTAGTGGGAGGTGTCCCTGCCCATGGCAGGGGTTTGGAACTAGGTGATCTTTAAGGTCCCTTCCAACCCAAACCATTCTGTGATCCTGTGAATGCATTATAATCAAAACCTTTTAAAATACCTATAGTTTGGGTACAAAGTTATTCTTACTTTTATTTCCTAGCCAGAGATCAGACCCATCATCATACCTTCGCAGTGACTTTTATTGTGTGAGTATTGTATTCATTGCACTGAGTACAAGGCTGTAACAGGGAACCAATAGATAGCAAGTAGTTTCTGGAGAATAATCACTACCTTTAAACAGTTATATTCGCAATGACTGTTTATTAGGATCTTCCAAGTAACTAATTTGACTTGACTTTCTGGTGTGCCTTACTGAGACCTTGCTTTAAAAAAAGAGTAAGTCCTCTCATTGGACTCTCAAGGCATGTCCTTCTAAGAATACACTCTGTAACATCTAAAAGGGCTACTGTCAAACAAAAGGGTGAGGGTGAGGTGGGAAAAGGAACAGTTTTTACTAAGCTTTACCGAGACACTAAAACAATGAATCTAACTAGCGTGAACAATTTCTTGAGACAACATTCAGTTCACCTGTGTAAGTATTTCAGTTGCATGTTACAAACTAAGAGATGCTGCATTTGAAGTCAAGTTTTATTGCAATTCAAAAAGAGATTTAAGTTTGACCTAAATTCTACAACCAGCCCTTGAGCTGTTTCCTTCTTGAAGTACGACTGATGCTCATCAGTAACTATTGTCAACTAGGAACAACAGTTACTAACTTTCGTGTAAGTAGTGGTAAAACACCGAGCTATCTTTTGCATAAGAGGAATTTTAGTTTTGTCAGAATGCAGTAAGTAGAATAAGGTTTATAGGTAGGGCATACTTTTTATTAACATCTTTAACAACAAAAGAAAGATCACACTTGTTGGCTTACTAGCATATTACAACGATCCTGTTTCCCTCCTTCCCTCCTCCCCCCCCCCCCCGATTGCCCCTTTTCCTGTCCTTGTTTAAAATTCTCTTTTCAGAAGTATCGTCTACCTCTTATTTCAGGAGCAACCGTATAGTTAACTCTGACCACTTCGATAGCTTGTATTTGAAAACTGTTGATTTTGGACCAGAAGAAGGGCATGTGTGCCTGAAGCTTGTCTCTTTATTTTCCTCTTCTCTTCTTTTCCTCTGCTTTGGACCAAATGATCTGACAGGATTGTCTACAAAACTGACAGGTGTCATTTAAAAGACTTAAAATGTGTACATTCAAATCCAGTTGTATGTGGTTAGCATGTGAATGACTGACATCTTAATCTTTTAACTTGTGATGCACAGGATATAAGTGAACAGAAGTAACAGAAGTAAACAGAGGACAACTATTCTGTTGTCTTTCAGAATAGCAGTTAACAGTTTACTCAACCGGGTAAGTTGGCAACAACAACGCAGTATCTGGAACTGTCTCAAATTGTGGAGCCCACAGCCCGCCCTGTGAAATGCAAGTTCAGTATTCTTTTAAGCAATTTGTGCATTACTGCAGCTGCATGTGAACAGGCCTGCAGAAACCAAGGAGGCTATCCCTGTGGAGGGGAGAAAGCCAACCTGCAAGCCCCTGTGGATTTAGAATTGCGAAGTTCGGCGATGTGGTACTGTGGCAAAAGTTTAAGAAACAGTAAATTGCAACAGTTCTGTCCAGCTAAGTACCCGAGCTTGGTTGGGTGTTGGAGAAAATAAATCAAACATCAGGTGGAGCTCATAAAAAGCTGCTCAGGAATCTCGCAGTCTTCATTTTCTAAATAAAAAGCCAGCAGGAAAGGTTTAGAGGGAAAGCATCTATAGGAAGTTTTGTTCCTGAGGATTGCACCAGCACTCTCCAGTGAAAGTAACGGCTTCTTGGTTTCCACCTGTTTGTTGAGAGGGGCAGCTTCTGCAATTCTTTTGGCTGTATCTGTCCCCCTCTGAGAGGGAGCAAGGTGGAGGCAAACTCCCTCCTCTTCTGAGAGAGAAATGTGGATGCTCGGCACTACCATCCGATCAGCATTCTGAAAAACATTGGTGCATGTTCAACATCTTTCTGTGTTCATCCACCTACTGCCAGCTGCCCTTTCTTGGAAACAGGAGGATCTCACGAACGCTGTGTCTGCAAAATATGACTAGCTTTAGCTGCTGATAATTTCTAGTTAACACACAGGCTAGAACAGTGAAGACAGAGAGGTTTCGTCTTAATGGAAGGACGCAAGTGGGAATTGCAACCCACAAGCACCAGCTAGAACATAACAGAGTACTGAACTCCAGTAGTGAAACCTGCACCTGTCACCCACAAGATTAATGGCATGGTAATTTAAAGGGTCCCTTTGCTGTCCTTTCAGCATCATCTGAACTGTGGAAATACTTCGTTTTGCTGTAAGTAAAAGCAAAAGGCAAATATATTAAAAGGTTAAGGGAAGGAAAGATTCCTGTTATTGGAGCAAAGAGTGAGAAATAACCCAGCCTGATTTGGAGAAGGATGAACTGCCTGTGAGTAAGAATATACTATTTTGTTTAGAAAAGACTTAGAGAACTCAAGGTGCTTACATAGACTTTCCTAAGAGAGATCAGTTTTTAAGTGTTGAGTGCAATTCTCTGTTAGTGCCAGCCGCTTTGTGAGCATGCTGTAAATGTTGACAAGCAGATCTGAAAATTAGAGTCTAGGCTTTTTGGCACTCTCACTTGAAAATGTTGCCTGGTATTTTTTTATTTTATTTGAAGGTCTGATCATATCTGTTTGTGACAGGATGCAGCTGCTTTCCCATCATGGTTCCCATCACGAGATAGTTTCCTGATCTAGTTTTATTGTGCCTGAAAAAAAGTGAACGTAAACCTGTATTAAATAATGGGTGTATTAGAAAAGCTCGCTCTTTGTAAAATGGTGTAAATTGGGAAAATATGAAGACTTCATTAAGGGCAGAGGTACCACAAGAAGGTGCCACTTCTTTGATTTTCATAGCTACTAAACTTACTTCTACAGTTGTGAGAAGTCACTTGGTCTGAAGAGGTGCCTAGTCTCTGAAGTTTGCCAGTCTCCTGTACATGACTTTGGCCCCGAGCCTTAAGCTTGCACCTTGGCTCTCAGGATAAACAGGCTCTGAATTGAGAGCAAGCTTTTTTTTCTAGTGGTGTACAGCACTTTTTTTTTGCTGTAGTGTACAGCAGCAGACTAGAACTGGTAGCTGCTGCTGGTCTCCCTCCAGCTCACGCACAAACAGGACAAGACCACTTCTGGGTGGGTGTGTTAATATCTACAATCCCAAATCTGTATCTAAAAATGCCCACTTTCAGTTAGATATTGCCCATTTATTGCACTGATCTAAGCACAGTAGTTTGCCTAGTAAACTGCAAAGCCCTTACTCCTTACACAAAATGAGAACCAAGACAAATGTTTTTCAACTAGTTATCCAGGTAAACGTTGCACTGAAGATGCTTTGAAACACGACTTTTGCTTCTAAAAGAGTACAACCATCATCCTAGAAATAAAAAAAAAATTGCATGACACGCTAAAAATAACCCACGTGCAACTGCAAGTGGGGATGACTCCACGCAGATGTGACTCAAATCTTACCGAAGCCGTCTGCAGTTTTCACTGTTATGCTAAAAAAGCACACCTCTGTTACACCTCTGGTGTAACAAGGCAAAGACCTTTTTTAAAAAACACTTTGGCAATAAAAAAGGATTTTTAACCTTAAATTCCGTGAGTTAGGTAACTGATTGGATGTTTGGAATTTTCTGATCGAAAAAAAGAAAAAAGTTGTGAAAAATGTGTATTAGAAATATCTTGACCCTAAGCTTTAAAGCAGTTGTACGGACACCCATCCATAAGCATTATTGGCCTGGGCATCGGCTGAGGTGGAAGACTAAAGCACAGCAGACAAGGGAAGTGAAAGAGAAGGTCCCACTGTGAAAGACTAAGTTATTTTTTTTGTAAAAGAAGGAAACGTCTATCAATCTTGTATTCAGTATCTCAGATCACCGGTTGACTCGCTCGCCACTGCACTCCATCAATGGACACATGTTGTCCATGAAAGATGCAAGTTGACAGACAATATGATGCCACTTACACTTTATTTCTAAAGCCTTCCACACAATTATATTCACCCCCACTAGCTCTTTTCTCACACTTTTCAGCTTGGTGTTCAACGCATACAGTAGTTCACGATAGCTCCCATGAGGTCAGCAGTGCCCTAGTGAGGTCAGCAAGCACACAAACGCAGAAGCTACAACTTCTTGGAAATCTGGCAGTGAGACAGTGGCAGTGTCAGCCACGGAACTTCATCGTGCAGTTCTAAAAAAATAATTATGTTGTTTCTAACAAAGCTGTAATTTACTTCATCACTTAATAGCAGATGTGTTTATCCCCATGCGTGACAGAGTAAAAATTAGAATGAAGAAATTAAATTACTGTGTGTGACCCTTTGCAGGATTTTCAAAAGCAGGCTCTTCTTAAAATGTGAGGTTTAACTTCATATGTTGAAGGGTTTAAAAAGTTGACAGTTTTTGAAAATTTCATCTTATATGTCTTTTACAGGGCCATGATAAAAATTCCAAGAGTAGCAAATAAGCTCTTAATACAGCAAATCATTTGATTATCAGGAAAAATAAGTTTGATTTAATAATCAATTTAATAATTAAAATGCTGTTTCATACCCTTGACGTCCTCATGGGTATTTCTGTATCCGTAATTCAGAAAGTTAGTCCGGAAGAGCCTCACCCTGAAAAATCACATTCTCAATCTCCAGCACTATTTCAGGGAGAGATTTTTCTAGGCTGACAGTAATAAAGTTTTCTGGTGCGCTGGGAGGCTCCAGAGTATCAAACTGAGACTTGAGAAGTTCAGGTGGCAAAAAATGTCCTTTCCTCTTCTCCAGGCGTTCAGCAATGATGTCTCTAGGCCCATCCAAATGAGCAAAGAGGATCTTCAGTGCTGCGTTTTCTCCTGGTTGCTCCGGCTGGTTGCTTTCAATTGCAGATGCTCCACTAGCTAATACACGCCTATACATCTTCTTCAGTGCAGAGCAGGCCAGGACTACATCTTGTCTACATGAGTCTTCTCTATCAAAAAGAAAAAAAAAACACCCAAAAAACCCCACCACTAACCATCCACATATGGCATAACAAAATGGCGCGTTCGTTCTGCTGAACAAGGGAGACAAACCCTGGATCCTTGCAGAGGACAGCCTTGGGAGTAGTGGCATTTTTCTGTCCTTTTGACAGGATTTTGAAACCACGTTTCCAATGCAGCTAAAGATGTAATTTGAAAGTGAGTTCAGGCTAGCCAGCCTGTTGGCAAAATCTCAATCTTGGGGACCTTCTTTATTAGCTACCGTTCTTCCTAAATTAAATTCTATTCTAGCGCAAGGAAGTGTCACGGTTTCCATAATTGCTGAGAACAGCAGCAACTGAATATCCATACAAACTCCCATCCATTATCTATAAAATTACTATACTAATTTGTCTACAGAGCAAGTGGCTGCTGAA
This sequence comes from Chroicocephalus ridibundus, assembly GCF_963924245.1. Lineage (NCBI taxonomy): Eukaryota > Metazoa > Chordata > Aves > Charadriiformes > Laridae > Chroicocephalus > Chroicocephalus ridibundus. Next base: position 43,393,342 of record NC_086316.1, read on the forward strand.
CAGTAAAGAGCTCTGCTCTTAAATACATACACAGGTATACTTGGAAAACCTGTTTGCACTGTAATGTTAAATTTTATGTTTCCTGTAACCATACTCATTGGCAGCACTGCGTACACATATATCACCACTTCAAGTTAAACAGGGGATTGGATGCAGGTAAATTAATGCCTCGCACATGTATTTTTTACTGCAAGGTTTCTTAAAATAAAGCAGGCATAAAACTGGCAGTATGAGTTCCATCGAAAAGCAAATGCAGAATTAGTTGTCTCTGTGACAAGTAACTGAAATACCTGCCTAAGAAAATACATACACTAATCAAATTAAAATTAGGAACAAACTATTTAAAAAATCATGCTACGTTCGCCAGATTTTCGTTCATAGGGAAGTAAGAACTTCGTTCACATGGAAGTAAGAACTTCCAATACCTACTGTTATCACCAAGGTAAGCCAATGCCAGCCTCAGCTACTTGTAAGTACTCATAATTAAACATTGGCATTAGGTTCTTTTAAAGTATACTTGATTTTACAAAGTTTCTGGAGCTCGGCAGTGGCCTTGGGCTAGCACGTAATGTAAAGCAATGGATCCAGCGTAACAATCCAGACAAACTTCTCAGTGAATTAACCCAATGAGGTACTGCTCTCCAGTACGCCCATGTCTCTTGTACTGGGAAGCCCAGAACTGGACACAGTGTGTCCAGGTGTGGCCTCACCAGTGCTGAGGAGAGGCCAAGGATCGCCTCCCTTGACCTGCTGGCAATACTTTGTCTGATGCAGCTCAGGATCTCACTGATCTCCTTTGCCAGAAGAACACATTGCTGGATCACGTTCAACTTGGGTGTGCAACACAGCCCCCCATGTCCTTCTCTGCAAAGCTGCTTTCCAGCTGGGTGTCCCCCAGGGTCTGTACTGGTGCCTGGGGTTGTTCCTCCCCAGGGGCAGGACTTTGCACTTCTTAAACTGCGTGAAGTTCCTGTCAGACCATTTCTACAGCCCGTCAAGGTCCTTCTCGTTCTGCCACTCCTCCCAGTTTTCTGTCATCTGCAAATCTGATGGGGCTACACTCTGCCCCATCATCCAGATCGTTAATGAAGATGTTAAACAGGATGGGACCCTGGGGTCTGGCATACACCGCTAGTTACTGGCCTCCATCACGACTTCATGCCTCTGGCCACCACCCTCTGCGCCTGGCTGTTCAGACAGCTTTCAGTCCTCCTCACTGTTCATCCAGACCATACTCCCATCAGCTTCTCTGTGAGGATCCTATAGGAGATGGTGTCAAGCAAATGTGACACTCTATCCTACTCAAACTAACAATATTTTACAAAATTTTATCCTACTATCATTATCGCTGTATTTTGTGGTTATATCCTTTGTAATAGCTAATGTCAGTTTTATTACTGAACTGGATCCTTGAAAACTATTTTTACACAAACAGGAGAAAAAAAACTATCATTGGCAACAATTTTCCCAACACTATTATTCGGGGATTATCTTACCCTCGGCAATTATTATGACCGCTTAGATTAGTGAAAATAGAATGGCATTACTACCTGCAGAATGTTTTTACACTACTACTACACTTCTGCTTTGGAATGCAATAGGGAAAATACTTTTGGTACTATTTTATCTTTAGCCCAAACTCCCTAAAGCTAGATGTTCTCTTACCTCCGTAGTATATCATGCAATTCACAAAGCCAGGGAATCCTGTCCTAGAAAGAAAACAAGCTAGTTCAAAATTCTTTATGAAGCTGATTTGAAATAACTGCTTCTAACATCTAGGGCATTTGACTAGAGATGCAAATTAGCATTTAACTGTACAGCAAGTTCAGTTTTGATTCTCTTTCTTCCTAATGTAGATTTGGTACCACTGCCCAAAGGCTAATGAGAAGTGCTAGGCATATTATCAGTAAGATGGTTTTAGTGGAAAAGTACATTTTATATTACAGATACCTACGAGTATCTGATGGAAGTAATGTGTATTTATGTGTCGCATGCACCTTGTAAACCTTTGAAGGACAGTCAACTTCTCTCTTGCTTCTATTACACAATTCAAACGTACAGCCTGAATTGTTACTTCTTTTTCCTTCTATCTTGGCATACAGACACAATGCTTTGGATCAAAGTTGAGGTTTTCAGGAACAGACAGATATAAATTTAGTTATCTATTTGCAATAATTTAATTATGTCATTGTTATGTCAGTGGCAATAACCAATAAATGTAATAATAGCCACAATTTTGCAAAACTTTTGCTCAGTAGTTAGTCAAACACAATGAGAGTGATTGATCAGCTTCTCTTTATAATCTTAAACTTTGAACTCCCACTAACTTTTGTCGTACCTGTTGAGCACTAAACCATTGCTCCCGTTTCATCTTTCAATGCTGTTACTGCTGGATGAGAACAGCAAATGATAATAAAACGGACAAATAAATGCAACACTTTGTTGTTGTTGTCATTACAGAATAACTTCCCACTGTCGTTCAAGAACACCCTCGCAATTTTGCATCTCTGGTGTTTCAGAAGCGATGCTTCTCTCTTGCTGGGCACAATACACCAATGGCTCAGTTATGCAGTTGTGCAACACTGCTTTAGATGACACACTGGCTTAAATGAACTAGAATATTTTTTTTCAATCTACAGAGAGTGCTTTGAAGAACTCCCTAGTTCAGCTTTACGTTTCTAGAGATTTCCCAGAAAAAGTTCAAGAGGTGTCATCTTGCGTCTTTTCTAATTTACTCAAGTCTCTGAATTTGTAAGTAAACTCGATCATTTTTATCTGTTTAGGCTGAAGAACAGGCTGAAGGGAAGGAAGCACATTTTAAGTAGGAGTGTATAAAATGGAAGACTGGGGAGTAATCGCTGCAGTAACTGAAAGTGATGGAATGCACCTCAATAGAGACATTTGTCTGTCTTCATGTATTTAACTCAAAGAAGCGGCATGCAATCTAAAGCTGCCGTTCTGTATATTGACGTAGAGGGAGAGATTTCTGACAAATCCTAAATTGGCATCAAACCCCTTGTGAGCTACCAAGCACACTTTGATAAACTACTTTTTTTATGCAGAATCCTTTGTAACACAAAAAGCCTCCCTCTCTTACCAGCTGCAGACCTATAAATTCAGCCTATGGTTATAGTCAGCCTAGTCAACATAGAGCACAATCTACTTTAACACAATGTGCCAGATGTTACAAAGATAAGTGTGCCGATGACTGTTCTTTCAGGGTTTATGAAAGTTACCTCATCATTTAGTGGTATCCCTTCTGACATCTTCTTTTTATTCTCTGGAGAATGATAATCGTCCGCATCGTAGAATTTCCATCCCAGCTAAGAAAAAAAAAAAGAAGAAAAAAACGTGTTTCATTCAGCCAAACCAGGTGAGCTAATAAGGATCCCAGAATTTGCACAGACGACACCTAAGAAGTTACCGGCCTCTTACACCACACTATGAATCACCATTTATGCCATTATAATTAGCCAAAATTACAAAGCCAGTTTAGCAGCACCAAGAGCTGACGCATCGCGGCACGGAGTTAAAGCCGGCGCAGGTGGCGACAGGCTCCCAAGCCCCGCCGGGGCCAGCCCAGCCGCCCTGCAGGTCGCCCGGCGGTGGGATGGAGGGAAGGAAGGAAGGAGGGAAGGAAGGGGGGAGGGAAGGAGGGTGGGAAGGAGGAAAACTTCCCGCCGAGCAGCGCCGGCACCCCCGCGGTGTGACCCCTCCGCACCTTCGCCGCCAGCCGCGACCCAACCGTGGTCCTGCAGGGAAGCACAAACACTCGGTCACAACTCCCCCCTCCCCCGCTCGGGGACTATGGGGCCGACAACCCCCACGGACGGGCTCCGACAACCTCGGCCAAGGCCGAGCCGGACCCCCCCCGAGGCCCCCGCCGGACCCCGCGGCTGCTCCGCCCCGCCGCTACCTACTTCCCCGAGCCGCTCACACCCATCACCACCACCGCCACCATGGCGACGGCCACACCGCCCGCTCCGCTCCGCTCCGCTCCTCTTCTCCCCGCTCCCGCCGCCCGGCCCGGCCCGGCCCGGCCCTCTGCGTGCGGGGCGGAGCGGGACGACACAGCGACCCGGCCCGCCCTCGGCCGCGGGAGGGGCGTGCGGGGAGGCCCAGCCCCGGGGCGGCCCTGCCCGGGGTCGAGGGCGGGGAAGCACCTCCCCCTGCCCCGGTGCCGCTGCCCCGCCGCGGCAGGCGCATCCCGCTCCCCTTCCCCGGGACCCGCGAACACGCGTGTCCTGTGCCCCGGTCTCTTTTCCCGCGGCTGCTCCGTGTGCTGAGGTTACCCCGGCTTCTCCCGGAGCCCCGTTCCTCTGTCGCTCTTCTGCCTGGTCGGGCGCTCCCTTCCCCTCCCCTTCCCAGCGCCGTGTTCGCTGCGTGCAGCCCCGGAAACACGCGACAATTAATAGAAGTAATAATTTCTGCCATGCGCCTTAAAGCGCCCGTTAATGCCAGCTGGACGCTGTTTTACCCTTTGCTCCTAAAGGTCTGCCTTCAAAATGGAACTAACCCCCTAGCCGTGCAGTGGCTAACTCTCCTTTTATTTATTTATTTATTTATTTATATTTTATTAATCAAGTCATATTTTGAGAGGGGAGTGAGAGCGAGTGAGAGGGGACCTCATCAACGCTTATAAATATCTAAAGGACGGGTGTCAAGAGGATGGGGCCAGATTCTTCTCAGTGGTGCCCAGCGACAAGGAGTAACGGACACAAACTGGAACACAAGAAATTCCGTCTGAACGTGAGAAAAAATGTCTTTCCTTTGGGGGTGGCGGAGCACTGGAACAGGCTGCCCAGGGAGATGGTGGAGTCTCCACCTCTACAGACACTCAAACCCCGCCTGGACGCGTTCTGTGCAGCCTGCTCTGGGTGACCCTGCTCTGGCAGGGGGGCTGGACTAGATGGTCTCCAGAGGTCCCTTCCAGCCCCTACCGTTCTGTGATGCTCTGATTGATATCTTTACACTCTGGAAATGCTCTCAGACAGCAGGTACCCTCGCTGTTAGCGTGTCTGCACCTCCCACCCAGCCGCGCTTCTCCTCCGCGCCGTTCCCACGCGCTGGTGCTGCCGTCCAGCGGCGGCACCGCTCTGCTCACCGTGACGGTGCCGGTGCCGGTGCCGGTGCCGGTGCCGGCGCCGGGGCGAGCGGCTCCCCGCGGTGGCCCCAGGGGAGCGCGCTGGGTGTCCTGCCCGCCCGCCCCCGCCCCGCCGGCGTTAACAGGGGAAAGACGGGGCTGCGGTTCTTAGGCCGCAGTGTTTTGTTCTGAAATACAACCAAGAAAATTCGCGGCGTGCCTGTTGTGTGTTTCGCCTGCTTTCTGCTGCCCCGCTTGGTGAGCTCTGCAGGATCGCATCGTGTGCCGGGTGGAGAGCTGCCGCCTATAGCTAATGCTGCCGAGAGGGCTGCAGCACGGTGGTAGCTGGGAATAACAGAGATCCCGGCGTGTACAAAAGACTCGTGTGACAGCCGCTTCATGGGGGGAAAGGTTGCGGTCTACCTAGAGAATATGGATGACAAAAATGTGCAAGTGGAGCAATGTGGTTTGTTTTTTTTTTTCTTTTTTCCTTTTTGCAAGTGATGGGGTTGGTCTGTGTCTCAGGTGAGGGGAAGAGTACTTCTTGACAGAGACAAGGTAGAGAGAGGCAGGGTAATAGGCACACCTGATGGGTGTGGGATGTCCCAGACCTGCAGCTCAGGCTCCTGACTGATGGCCTGTGCGTGCACAGCAAGTTACGTACTGTAGACACTGTGGTTGTCGCTCTTGCACGGGCCATATATGCCATACATGAGTGGCAAGGTTGCTTTGCCCATGCATAAGTGAGTCCAGAGAAGGGCAACGAAGCTGGTGAGGGGTCTGGAGAACAAGTCTTACGAGCGGCTGAGGGAACTGGGGTCGTTCAGCCTGGAGAAAAGGACGCTGAGGGGAGACATTATCACTCTTTACAACTACCAGAAAGGAGGTTGTGGAGCGGTGGGGGTCAGTCTCTTCTCCCAAGTAACAGGCGGTAGGACAAGAGGAAATGGCCTCAAGTTGTGCCAGGGGAGGTTTAGACTGGATATTAGGAAAAACATCTTCACCAAAAGGGTTATCGAACATTGGAACAGGCTGCCCAGAGAAGTGGTGGAATTGCCATCCCTGGAGATAGATAGTTAAAAGATGGGTAGACATGGTGCCTGGTGACATGGTTTAGTGGTGGTTGTGGCAGTGCTAGTTAATGGTTGGACAAAATGATCTTAAAGGTCCGTTCCAACCTAGACAATTCTGTGATTCTTTGATTCTGTGATGGACATGGCAGGGATTTATGGAGTTTGGGAGATTGGTCTTAACCGGCACTTCAACTAAATAATCAAATGTCTGGAAATCCCAGTCCAATGTCTGTATATTCTACTTACACACAATTAGCAGGCGGAAAAAGAGGTAACGGCTAATTGAGCTCAGACCTCTCATAATCCTACCAGAGGGAATGGCTAGCAGATACCTAGAAGGCCTGACACCAGGGCGTTGAGAAAGGAAGAAGTATCCATGAAAAAATGCCAACGCTGTTTGGACACCAAGGATGATTATATCATATTGAGTGTTCCACTGTAGCTGTGGGAGTCAGCTGCTACTGCCTTGGAGGCTGCAATTACCAACGTGGACTAGTACATACTAATCATGTTCTCACAAGTGCTGAGTTATTCCACAGTACGCAATAATGCTAATTCTAAATATATTGAGGTAATGTTTCTTGTGCAGTCATGATTATTTGACATCGTAAGGTAGATTTATCCGTGTTTAAAAACCCCCAGGTTTTAAAAATCTTGGTGTTTTTATAATATATGCTGTCATATGGATTTTGAAATGGTATACCTTGCTTATTTGACTTCATGCTTCTGCATGAGAAATTGTAGTTTAAAATAAAAGAGGTCTTAAATGAACACGTTATTAACAATACTGATCCATTCAGTTAGTTTTAACTCTTTCCTTCCACAATTCATCTTCTGGTTTCTCTGCTAGCATAGGGATAAACAGAATCACAGAATGGCAGGGGTTGGAAGGGACCTTCAGAGGTCATCTAGTCCAACACACCCCCCCACATCAAAGAGGTTCACTAGAGCAGGTTGGGCAGGAATGCACCCAGGCATGTTTTTAATATCTCCAGAGGTGGAGACTCCACAACCTCTCTGGGCAGCCTGTGCCAGTGCTCTGCCACCCTCAAAGTAAAGACGTTTTTCCTCATATTCAGATGGAATTTCCTGTGTTCCAGTTGGTGCCTGTTGCCCCTTGTCCTGTCGCTGGGCATCACTGAGAAGAGTGTGGCCCCATCCTCTTGACACCTGCCCTTTAGACATTTATCAGCATTGATGAGGTCCCCTCTCAGTCTTCTCTTCTCCAGGCTAAACAGACCCAGGTCTCTCAGCCTTTCCTCATAAGAGAGGTGATCCATTCACTTCATCATCTTTGTAGCCCTCTGCTGGACTCTCTCCAGCAGTTTCCTGTCCTTCTTGAACTGGGGACCCCAGAACTGAACACAATACTCCAGATGTGGCCTCACCGGGGCAGAGTAGAGGAGGACATCCCTTGACCTGCTGGCCACACTCTTTTTAATGCCGGGATACCACTGGCCTTCTTGGCCACAAGGGCACATGGGTGGCTCATGATCAACTTGTTGTCCACCAGGACTCCCAGGTCTCTTTCCACCAAGCTGCCCTCGAGCAGGTCAGCCCCCAACCTGTGCTGGTGCATGGGGTTATTCCTCCCCAGGTGCAGCACCCTACGCTTGCCCTTGTTGAACTTCATTAAGTTCCTCTCTGTCCAACTCTCCAGCCTGTCCAGGTCTTGCTGAATGGCAGCACAGCCTTCCAGTGTGTCAGCCATCCTTCCCAGTTTTGTGCAAATTTGTTGAGGGTATACTCTGTCTCCTCCTCCAGGTAATTTTTTATCTCCCTTAAATTAAAAAAAAAGTTTAATGGGCGCTGCCATGATAAAAGACATGTATTGAAATGTGAAGATTTGATTTTATGGGAAAAGATATTCCTGTTTTCATTATTAACATTGGATTTCCTCTTTTTTTCTTCCCATAAGGAAAGGCTATGTAAGTGACTGCAAAATTAACAAGTCCATTACACTGGACAAAAACAAAAACCCAAAAAACCCAAACACAAAACTTTATTCAGACGAGAGATCTGATAGTGTTGGTGATTCTGAATGAAATACATTAAATTTGTTTCTTCTTTACTAGTATTTTAAATAAATCTCCTCTTTTGAAGGAGTAAACTTATTAAATGTGTATCAGTTAAGTAGATTATATCACTAGTTTCTCAAATGGAACTCCTTCTCCAAAATGAAAAAGATTGAATAAATCCTAGTTTCTGGAGCTAAAAGGGGTAATATGACCTTATATAAATCAAGCCTCGGAAGAAATTATCAGAAAGTACATTAAGTCTCCCAGTCTGCATGAAATTTTATTTCCTTTGCAGAGCACTTCAAATAATGTTATGTATGATGGATGCCTTGTATTTTTTTTACTGTTATCTGTCTCTGACCATTTAATTGAGGTTGGTACTGCCTGTATTTCACATACCTATTAAGAGTTTCTTAACAAAGACCAGAACCTTCCAAGTTATTAGGCTACCACCCCAACAGCCCAGTCCTCAAATTACTAACAGACCATAAAGATTCCTTTAAGGCGCTCAGTGACTGAATACAAATTATGCTGTAATAACAGTATGATTTCACTAAAGTAATTGAATTTGCCTGCATCTTTTCAATTTCTTGGCTGATTAATTGTGAGGCGGGGAAAACGTTTCATTCCGATGAGAGTTCTTGGGAGATCCAAATGAACAAACCCGAAAAAACCTGTGGTCACTTTGACCCTGGGAGCTTTATCACAATTGCTATCCCCATTTCCCAGAACCATCCCCAGACCTTAATTGCTCTGTCACAACAACCCTTGAGATGTTGTTAATGTGAAGAGCAACTGCCCACCCCACCTGCAATGCACACCCAACCGCTTTTGTAAACAGATTATTGCAATTCTATCTGGCTTGATCACTACAAAGTGGAGAAAACATCGGTTTCTCTATTTGACTGCCTTTTTTTTCATAAAGCTTAACTTTGCATTTTATAAAAAGCTCCACCAGACTGGTGTGATGCCACCTAACAGCTATTTCATACCAGTGTGTTCGCAGGAATTCTTGCTGAGAGTCCTCTTTTACTCAAGCCCACGGTAGCAAACCATGAGGACGCGTTGGTGGAGCCATGCAGGCAGCAGCACGCTCTGGAGATGCTGCAGGGAGGGGAAGAGGGGAGGGAGAAAACTAATCGAATTGTGCAAACACAGGAGCCTATAGGCAATGCGAAGAAGGCAGTTATATTCAGACTTCCTGCCGGTGTGGTTCATTTGATTTGTGCAGATATAATTCATATCAGTAGTCAACTGGAGAGAGGACTGGATAAAGCTCAGCCAAATGGCTGACTTAACAGGATCACATTGTGCGCGCTTCAGTATCCACTTAAGGGGTGTTTAATTAAGCTGCAGATCCAATAAGATACGTGTATCCTTTTTGGTTTGAGTTGAACGAGGATTTCCCTTCCAGTCTCCCCTAATCCCAGACAAAATAAATATTTTTTTTCCCATATATTGTTTCTTCAATAACATGGAGGAGTTTCATATTGGTCTTTGTCATTTAATGATATATATACACATCTTAGGAAATTGATTCTGATGCTGTTGTTCCATTGAAGACCATTTGCCATAATTGTCATGGGTGCCTTCTCTCTAATGTTTACATTTCTTGTTATTTCCAATGTTGGCAGAATGTATAACTTGATTTTGAAGCTCTGATGTAGTTACATAAAAAAGCTGTGTGGTTTTATGAATTCCACAGTATATTCACATAGCTGAAATAGGAGACAATGGAATATAAATGTCTTCCCACGTTTTATTTATTGTATTTAATAACAGGTGAAATTAAAATATAATGGTGAAGGATAAACAGTCAAGAATTAGAAGGCAAAACCCCTCAAGAATACCTTCCAGAAAACTCATCATGTGCTTCTAGCCCCTAAAGAATTTTACAGATACTGTATTTTTAAATACTTTTTAAAATGGTATTTAGTCTACTTTTCGGAGTATTTTCAATATCTTTCTGAGCTTCTGTGGTTTGACTAATTGACCGATATTGAATTTGTGGAATTCAGTGAAGCTTTATCATCTACTTAAATTAGCTGGCTAATTTTAGAGAAGAGTAACATAAAATATGAATGAAAGGATTTTTCTTTCCTGGAGTTATTTCTGTTTGCCTCTACTGCATTCTGCCTCCTTTCCCAAAGATACTAGGAAAGGTCTGTTGTATTCAGAATATTGCCAAATTCAAAGCAGAAGAAAGCGTTCCCACCCTAATTACTAATTGAAACTTATCACAGCATACTGGAGAACTACGATAAGAGTGCACAGACCTCTTAAAGCTTGCCAGCAACATCCAGCATCACAGACGCCTGTTTATTATGAAAGCGAGGGCTCAGATACATTGGCTAATCTCAACTTCCTGAATCCTGAGGGAAGAAAGACTGTCTTTCAAGCAGCTAAGGCCCAAAGCTATGTAGAACTTCAGGTGTTATAATTAAATCCTGGATATTTACTGACAGTAAACACAAGTTAGTAAGAGGTGTTCACTGTGAGGAGCGTCGCCAAAGTATCCTATACTGCAGCATGTCTGTTAGACACAGTTAGTCCTCATTATGAAGTAAATCAGCTTCAAAGTACGGCTATGTTAACCAAAACTGTACCAACAATTTTCAGAAAGTGTTCTCTGCAATGCCAAGTCACTCAGTGCACTGAAATCCCTTTCCTTTTGAACATACAGTAGATATCTGGGGAATCGAGGAGAAGTTGGTACAAACTGGCTCTCTGCACCCAACAGGATTTCCCCGTACTGGGAAAAAAATGGTCAGCTTGTTGAATCTGTCAAGCTTTTAGACATATGGGATCAGTAAATCAAACTAAAGCTGTTACAGGTTTTAAAAGTCACATCAAGTATTTATACATGCTACCTCATCCCATATTTTCATGCTGAAGTGCAGGGCTGTAGGGTATGATGTTGCAAATAATTTTTCTAGTTCACAGTACAAAACTGCCCAGGTAAGAGGCAATGGGAGTGACCTCACTTTATTGCTTCTAAGTGACATAAGGACATTCTCAGCTTGATTGTGACGCTGCAGGAGTGACAAAATTAACTGAACCTAGCTGTAGATAAAAGAAGAATGCAATACTTCATACCACATTATAACCTGTGCATGTCCTAGCTCACTAATTTCTGTATAGAGAAGTCTAAGAAAACATCGATCTAAAAGTTAAATACACATAACAGTAAACACAGAAGCTATTGTTAATTCATTTTAATTTTTCTATTTCATTTTTATTTTTCTATTCAAAGGAAGTACTATAATATGCTTATGCAATAGCTAGTTGACTCATTTTCAAGAAAATGAATGTAGATAAGCACTGGAAGATCAGTTGTCTTTTTACATGATTGTTCCTCAGGTTCTGAAAACACATTCATTTTATGGCACATCGGCGTAATCTGGAGTAAATCTTTTGATGCCAACTCCAGGTTTCCACAAGAACCTTACCAAATTGAATTGTGTATAAGAAACCAAATTCTGCTTTCCCACATGAAAATTTCTCCACGGGATATGATCAAAGTCAATGCATTAACATAAAGACTCTTGAGAAATGATCAATAAATCAAAATCTATCTGAAACCTTGAGGCCATAAAATAAGATTTTACTTATCTGCCACATCGAGAGTGTAAAAAAAAATGGGAAAACTACAGTGTTTTCAGTCCAGAGTAACAACCAGAGCTGCAGCACTGTCATTCAAAAGTGACTGTCTGAAAGTCTGACGCTCGGAGCAGAGTCAGGAAAATACATGGATCTTTCTGCCTGGCTGTGGGAGGCTGCCAGCATACATAGCGCCCAGGCGAGTGTACAGCTACTGCTCACAGTCCGCAGTCACATGTGATGTAGGGTAATTTCAGTGTTACTGCAGGGGCAGACCGGACATAAAGAAGACCACAGACTTATGCGAAGATGATTTTCTTTTCTTTATCCTCTTCAAAAAGAAAACAGGCATAGCTAAGGCGGACATCATGAGAGCTCTACTGTTTTTATTCCAGTCTAAGTGAGAGGAAAAGCAGCTTCTCCAGGATTACTTCGTCACTTTGAGAGATTCTGGCCTCCGTTGGCAGTACAGGTTCTGCAACAGATTTATTATTTTATCTTCTCATATTATATTTGTCTCCTAACAGCCGGTGTGTAAAAGCTACGTACTCTATATTTCAACACTGCTTACAAAAGCAGCAGCACACGCCCATGTAGAACCATTAATTGTGAAAGCACTCGAAGTGTTAGCAGGATGTAGCCACCTGCTGGCTTTGGGAAGTAGCAAGGAGAAAATATATGTATCTTAAAATGCTCCTCCTACAAGTAAATCATAAGGTTGCTATTACTGAGCAGTTACTAATGAATGCTTTTGAAGTGTGCCTTGTTAGTGTCTCTGATGTTTTTTGCATTTGGTTAGTCCGCATCTCTTCCCTAGATTGCTGAGCCTTCATTCTGCAATCACTTACCAGCGCACTTAGCTCTCACCCCATTGAGCCTCTCATGTGCAAGGAAGTTCACCAACAAAGGTAATTACAACCTTCAATCCAGTTCTTATTCGCTCTTACACAATTAAAAGAGCCAGATCAATAAAGAGCAATAGTCCTTACAGTAATTTGGAATTAATGACAGAAATCAGAAGCTATAAAGAGAGCTGTATCAGAAACTGAATATTATTGCATGTTATTATTTAAAAATCACAGTGATAATTACTTTAATAACAGACTCTGGATTGAGATTAGATGTTGGCAAGATTAAAAAACTTGAAATACCTGTTGTATGCGATACATGTTTTTCCTGTCCTACCTAATTTGTTCACAAAGTGTACTGGGAACCTGATTTACCTCATGTGCAAAGCAGAAGTTTTATTAGCTGGACTTCACCTTGATTTATGCATCGTGTAAAATCTGATTCCTCATACAGACCTCAGCTTCAAGGATCGTTACTGGTTGGAAAAGAGCTTTAAACACATTGGGAGTTAGACAGCTACCAACGCAGACAAAGGATGTAAAATTCAAATTGTATGACAGGAGTATTAAAAATCAGAATAACCCTAAAAGAAGAAAAGGAACTATAAAACCAGCCCAAACTGGTCTAAGCACTTTCAGCTGTTTGAAAGTGCATGTGCAGCAGCCATGGAAATGGGACATTACTGCAAGCGAGTTCTGCCCATCAGCGTCCAAATTCTACCCAGTAACGAGTAAAAAACCACACCCAAATAAGTGTGTGGTGGGGATTATTTCCCTGTGCACTCAGTAAGCAAGGCTTTTGGGATGCAGAGAGCTCTTCAAAGCCTGCCTCTGAAGAGTTTGCTTGACTGGCCACCTGGCAACTGATGCTAATGTAGTTATTGTATACTTTATGACCACTGTTACAGTAATGATCAACTTTTACTCTTGTTTTTATCCTCTCTGCAATGATTAGCTTGAAAATAAGTGACAACTTGTAACATTGGACTGTATTTTGAATTGGAGCCTTACTAAACATTCATTTAGATAAATACTATTAAAAAGAGGATCTGTTCAAACTGTTGTAGTAAAACTGATACTAACTAGAAAAACGAAATGTAACATGTAACCAAAGCAACCAAGGAATCTCCTGCTGCTGCTAAAAGTCATCTGTACAGACCCAACCATATTTCATTAATTATAGAGAAATAGTAACTAGACATGATTAATCTAAGACTGAACTAAGGAACTAACCACTACACAATGTAGCTTTGTTAATAAGCAGGATATTTCTGTCATGAGAATGATGAACTGTAGGTCTGGTCAGCAAACCGAGAAAACCCCCGGGAACTGCCAAGATTAGAGAAGTAGGTAAAAGGTAATTTCGGCAGGGGGAGATCATGACCACCAACTCATTGACCACCTACCCAAATGATACCACCTACTCAAAAGAGAACAGTGGACAAAGAAGACAAGAGTCTGCGCACTGATTTACATAGAAAGTGAAGAAATCTCGACAAATCATTAAAGAGAATAATAATGAACATGTATTAATTTTTAGAATATGTAACCATCAGTGTATAAAAAGGGAAATTTTTGAAACTGAGGTGTGCTCCCTTGGGACAAGCACCCCATTTCTGTGCATTAATGGAATAAACTTGGAAATACCTTTGCTCTGAATGTTATTGGCTTGCCCACCAGGTAAAGAACCCAGATTTGGGACAACAAAGGCAATACCTCTTTTCTCTGCCTGCCATCACTGTCTCTGCAAATATACCTCTACCTACTTAAAAAGAACTTTTTTGATGGGCAGATGTACATTGCTATATTATTTATCTATGCACAAATACAGCCAGGAGAGCAGACCTCTGATTTTCAGCTTGATCAGGAGATGCAGAGTACCGTTATTTGGACTACTAAGTCACTGGTGCTGGCATGTTTTTTTAATTCATTGTAGACTGGGGAGATAAATGGATGTGGCAGCCACCCTGCACTCAGCAAGAGACAATCAGGTTCCTGTAGGTTCTGAATTAGCTGTAGACATCTGAAACCACCAGTTGTGCTGCATGCAAGACCTGTTAGTCTTTCAGCGGTGTGAGCGGCAGGGTTTCTCCGGGGCTGTTAGCAAGCCTGGAAGCTTCCTGCATGGATTGTGTGAAAGCAGCTAGAGAGAACCAGTAGTCAAAGAAGCATTTAGTAACAAAACTTCGTCCTCAGGGGAGAGAGACTCCTTGGAGAGGCAGCATGGGAAACTCTGAGAGAGTACACTACCTGCTGTAGTTTTCCTGACAATAGTATTAGAAAAACATGACTGCCTATACCTTCCCTGAAAAAAGAAGAGTGTACCAAAGAAATGTTTCAATTCCTACTGGCAAAAACATGTTGGCAAGTCCCATGACTTAGTGAACAGTGATAATCATCTCACTGACTTTGTATGCTCCAAACCAAAGGCTGACAGCTAACATGTGCCTTCACGGTAGTTGTCTTGTGTGGACTAAAATCAATATAAAGTTTGCTCCAGTAAGAAACTTTTAAGGGTGGCATTGCGCAATACGGTTTAACTCAGACAAATGCTGATAGATATTTGCACTTACAGGTGAATATCTGCAGGAAATTTGCTAAGAAGTTTGTACAGTGAATTCAACCCATCATTCCCTGCTGGAAGGGAGTGTCGCAATGTTCTTCCCAGACTTCTGAAAGTTTGCAGAGATTGCTGAACTTCAGCAGTGGAAGAAAATATGTGCTTGACTCGCCCCTGCTCCCCCTGTGAGCCATGGTGGTGACTGAAATCACAACACCACCCAAGGAATTTGGAGGCCAGCAGGACCACCCGTGCCATGCAAGCTGTGAAACACCCCTGCGGATCTCAATAGGACTTCAGGTCTTTTTGCTGGGGTAATTGTGGACAAATATATCACTGCTGTCTCTGCATTTTTTAGTGGATTTGGAGTTGAGGGCATGTTTGGCTCACAATAGAAATTCCCTTTGAAGTACTAACATGAAAATCCTGAGTACTTTGGTACTGCTGTTGAGTAATGTCGTATTTTACAGATCTTGTTGCCTTCTCATTCATGCAACAAATACATGATGTTTTTGTAATGTAAAAGAAAGTAGAAACCTTATGTGAATTAAAGTTTCATCTTCTGGCTCAACCCTGCCCTCATTGCAATCAGTAGAACTTTTGCTATTTAAATATTTTTTCTTTGTAAATGATGTGCCTTTAAATACTCTTAGGGTTTGTTAGTACAGTAATAAGCATTATAGAAATATGCATTAATATTTTATACACAGTTTTCAAATTACTGGTGTAATATTCAGATGTGAGAGACCTTTTATTTCAAGATGTGAAACCCTCAATTTTCTAATTTTTGCTATAAAGTGAAATTGATTCTTTTTCTCTTCCAAAAGTTTACTTAAGATTGAAACAAAAGCATCCCCTAGGGGTGGGATCTCTCCATAAACATAACATTTTATGAACTCGTTTGTCTTCATTTGTTGAGTGCTGCCCGGTATGCCCAGGTCTATTCAATTAGCTCATTGCTAATTTCAGATTGGCTTCTGGATACATTTTACGCAAATATAGCCTGTGTCTCAAAGGCAAGTCCGTTGGAGAAAAAAAAGTATATGCACAAAACTTTGGGGCCTTGGTATGAACTAGTTGTTTGCCTGGTGAACTGAGTCCTTCAGAAGTCATCCAAACCTTCTCCTGTGTGACGGGACCTCTAGGACACCCAGGAAGCTGGCTTTCCTGTGAACCTTGTGACTTTGAAAGCAAAAAATCACACTTCCCTGACTGTAGTAGACTTCTCCCTGAAGTACTGGTTCTTTGCTAGCTCAACCCCCACCCTCCGCTCCTTAGGATATGTTCCGGAGAAGCCTGATGTCCAGATCATCTGTCTTCAGCTGAAGTATTTTAGAGTTGGAGATCATAATCCTATTGTGGAAGGGAACGGATTGAAACCTAAACTGTCCTAGACTTCATTCATTTTAATGAGGTTGCTGTTGCTTGCCTGTGGCAGCGTGGTCTCAGAGTCCCACCCATAGCGAATGGCTATATGTGCTGCATGGCCTGGCTGAGAGCGACAACCTCGCAAGGGGACCAAGCCCAAGGTAGTGGGTAGTTGTGGGCCTGGCAGTAGGTTAGTGGGTCATGCAGGGCACCCCTGTGGGGACAGTGAATTGTGTATCTGCTCTACCTGTGCTGGAGACCAAGGTCTGGCCCAAGGCCAGCGTGTTTACAGCTGTGGCAGTTGCATTTATGGATTAACCTTTGAGTATTTGGAAAAATATATATAAGTATGAGTGTGTATATGCTTGTTTAAATTGTAAACATTAACTTAAAGTACTAAAATTGCTGTGATGACCAGTCACTGAAGGGAAAAGAAGGACATGGACCTGTTGGAACGGGTCCAGCAGAGCACCACGAAGATAATCAAAGGGCTGGAGCACCTTCCTATGAGGACAGGCTGAGAGAATTGGGGTTGTTCAGCTTGGAGAAGAGAAGGCTCGGGCGAGGCCTTATAGCAGCCTTCCAGTACCTGAAGGGGGCCTATAGGAGAGATGGGGAGGGATTCTTTATCAGGGAGTATAGTGATAGAATGAGGGGTAATCATTTCAAACTGAAAGAGGGGAGATTTAGATTAGATATTAGGAAGAAATTCTTTACTGTGAGGGTGGTGAGACACTGTAACAGGTTGCCCAGGGAAGCTGTGTATGCCCCATCCCTGGAAGTGTTCAAGGCCAGGCTGGATGGGGCTTTGAGCAGCCTGGTCTAGTGGGAGGTGTCCCTGCCCACAGCAGGGGTTTGGAACTAGGTGATCTTTAAGGTCCCTTCCAACCCAAACCATTCTGTGATTCTATGATTCTATGATTCTATGACTACTATATTCTCTAATTTTGCCCCATGCAGAATTGTCCAGAAATCAAAGTACTATTCAAGCTCATTAGCGCTTCCTGCTATCCCTGAATGTAACTTCATATCTGTCAGCAATTCCTAGGTGAATAGGAAGTATAGGCTGCTGTCCCTTACACCATCCAGATGTACTTAGCCCAAAGCAAATCCATTCATTGACCAGTGAGATGAACAAAGACTGAGAACGTGGCTGTTGCATTGAGTGGTGACAGTCCTGAGACTGGTGAACCTCAAACACATTTCAAGCATGTGCCTGCCCACCAGCATTTGTTCTTGCAGCCATAATTACCTGGTATTGAGATCGCCCCATCAGATCTCCCAAGCTCTGCAGTATGAAGCCAGGTCAGTGCTTGGACAGACATTTCCACACCATTACTCGGTGTCGGCAGCAATAGCAGTACCCAATAACCTTCCACTGAGACAGTAGACAGGTGTACAAACGGTGTACAAACAGTGTACTTTTTTATATTCCATCAGTTCAGCATCTACTGGTAACTGAACTGAGTTTATGCATTGCTTTGTGTTTTCTAATTTGGCCATACTATTTAATGCTAGTTCCTGAACCTTTCAGGTGATCTTTCCAAATGCTGGCTGCATAAGGACTATTTGACCTCCAAGATATGTCAAAAAGGAGTGCACTTAGTCAGGCTTTTGAAATGGCTTTTGAAATACATTTGTGGGTTTTTCTGTATAATTCATAATTGTATGAGACATTTAAGAGCCTCCTATTTGTAGGGAAAAAAAAGGCCTATAATGCTTTTTGAATAAGGAAGGAATGGCAGTCTTAATATCTCATGCAAAACCCATCTGATGGATTTACATCCTGCTGTTCCAACTGGGAAGAGTGTTTGCTTTCATTGTCTGTTTACTTTTTTTTTCCTATGGGGTGGAGTATTTGCTTTTGATCATTTCATTTATTTTGTGACTTCCTGCTAGGTGTCCGCTGTATTCTGTGCTAGTGATGACTGTATTTCTGTGGTAACTGAAACATAGAAACCTGTTACTTGTCTCACAGAGCTCTCAGGCACCTCCAGCCTAGGTGGTACAGGGTATCACAGAAGCAAATAAAGTGTCAAAAAGACATGAGTGACCTGTCTTTAAAGCAGGCAAGTAAAATTCTGCTGAGGGCTGTGCTCCTGCAGGTGCGCTGCTGTTGGTACACAACGGTTCACGCTTGCTGTGTAACAGTTTGGAGACGCGAATTTCACGCTTCAGTCATCACCCTGAGAACTCCTGGGAAGCTCATCTGTCTCCACGTGGTCCTGAAAGTAAAGCAAAAACCCCTCTGGCAGCAGCTGAGCAGACATTGATCTGCTCCCTAAAGCTCCATCATTGGCTCAGCTCCCTCTTCCAGCTCCTCTCTCGGATGGAGAAAGGCATGCTGCAGAGACTGAAGGCAAAAGTAAGATATCCGGCTTAGGAAAAAAAAAGATTCTTTCTCTACTGTAGGCAGGAAAATCTGTGTCGCCTGAGTCAATCCACACGTGGGCTGAAATCCTGCCTCTACTGAGCTCCCATGCTGCAGGACAAAACCTGTTATTTTACTATTAATGAGTGGGTGTCTACAACTGGTGTCTCTGCTGATAAGGACCTTCTTCCATACTTTGTGGGCTGACTGGCTATTGAGGTGAATAATCTGTTTTAAGTACTTGCTGGTTTGCTTCACTATTCACCATGCAACTGGAAGCATTTATCATTTACAAGAAGCATATACTTATAGTTTTTCTTTTATGTTCCACATTAAAGGGCTTTGTATATTTATTAGCTGACGGCAGTGAGCATTATATACTTCTCATTTGTTTGTGGTTGTCTGTATTTCCTGCTGTTAGCAGCCCAGCAGAAAGCCAAAGGAAGGGTTTCCAGGAGTAGCGGCGCACAGGCTTTTCCATTGCATTTTCAAAAGAACATTGCATTCACACAGAACTATTTTCAAAATATGGGTGTTTTTAGGGGATCAAAGACAACTAGGCAAAATGATTGAAATACACCTTGTGCACGGCTGCCAGTATTTTTTTTTCTCTATGTAGACTTTCGGTCACATCCCATTTTGCGCTGGCTGTTTTTCATTTCACACCGTCAAAGGAAGTGCTCCTTTTTCAACACAGTGCTGATCCCTGTTTCAAGGCTGGCCAACTTTACTGCTTGCTTCCTGGAAGGTTTTGCACAAATGTGTATAGCCTTCTGGGCTGGAGAAAGTAACAGTGAAGCCACTATTTTCTACATTTTCCATACTATTTGCTGTATTTTCTTTCCCACGTGCACAACAAAGGGGTTGAGACTGCTCCTCCGGAATGGACCACTCTTTTTCCCTGAGGAAACAAGTTTCCAAGACTTGCACTCTTACATGAAGTTGCGTTATATTTTCTGCTGTTTCCTTAGAGCGCGCTCATCTTCTTTGGTAATTTTTATTTTTTCTATATATAGATATAAACCCCCACATTTATTTATTTATTTATTTATTTATTTCACAGAGTGTCCCTCCTGCGTCGGGCCGTGTTGGGACACCCCGGAGACCCACGTTTGGGCGGGCAGGCAGCCTGGGGACCTCCCTCCCGCCGGCACCGAGGGGATGTCCGTGTGTCTGTCCCGTCCACCCCATCTCCCCCCCGCCCCACTTTGCGGGACAGCGGGGGCACTCCCACGCGAGTACCAGCGGCTCGGGAGCACCCAACAGCAGCCAGAGCCCGCCTGCGTCGGGGCAGGCAAACAAGGCGCCCTGACCATTTCCCTCGGGGGGCTGCCTTTGCCCCCTCCCCATCCCGGCGCAGCGGAAGGGCGCAGGGAGCGGGCCGGCGGGAGGGGTGGTGGTGCAGGTGGGGGCGGCCATGCCGCGCCGTGCCGGGGGCGGGCGCAGGAGGATGCTGATGCCGGCGAGCGGGGCGCAGCCTGACGCAGCGGCGGCCCCAGCCGCGGAGGGCGGGCGGGCGGGCGGATGGCGGGCGGCGGCGGCAGCGGGGCGCCGCGGGGCTGAGGGGCGGCGCCGCCGCCGTGCCGCGCCGCGCCGTGCCGTGCCGTGCGGCGGTCGGCCGGGCGCCGCTGCAGGCTGGCCCCCTGCGGCTGCCTGCGGGGCGGCGGCGGCGGCGGGCGGGCTGCGGGGATGATCCGGTTCCGGAGCTCCAGCATCAGGTCGCTGAGCCCGGAGATGAAATGCACCGTGCGGCTGCTGGACGACTCCGAGATCTCCTGCCACATCCAGGTGCCGGCGGGGAGAGGGGCGGCGGCGGCAGCGGGGCGCCGCGGGGCTGAGGGGCGGCGCCGCCGCCGTGCCGCGCCGCGCCGTGCCGTGCCGTGCGGCGGTCGGCCGGGCGCCGCTGCAGGCTGGCCCCCTGCGGCTGCCTGCGGGGCGGCGGCGGCGGCGGGCGGGCTGCGGGGATGATCCGGTTCCGGAGCTCCAGCATCAGGTCGCTGAGCCCGGAGATGAAATGCACCGTGCGGCTGCTGGACGACTCCGAGATCTCCTGCCACATCCAGGTGCCGGCGGGGAGAGGGGCGGCGGCGGCGGCGGGGCGGGCAGCGGTACCCCCGCTCCGGGGCTCGGGCGGCGGCGGAGCCGGTGGCAGGGCCCGGGGCGGCGGCGGCGGGTTCCCGCACGCCCCCCCCGCTCCTCTGCGCGGGGCTCCGCGCACCTGCGGCGCGGGCAGCCGCGGCTTCTCCGCCGCCTCCCGGCGCTGCGCCACATCGGCCACGGCCACAGCGCGGCGCGGAGCCCGCCCGGCCGCCGCCGGAGCCGCGGGGTGCGCCGTGCTCCGGCAGCCCCGGCACGGCATCCCTCGCTGCGGCCGGACGCCCCCGGGGAGCGGTGGCCCGACCGGGCGACGGGGGAGACTCCGGCGGCGCCTTCCCCCGTCCCCGCGGGGCGGTAAGGGAGCGCCCCGGTGGGCACTTGGTGCCGGGGAGGGGGCGTCGGGAGGAGACCGGCCGGCTCTGCGGGGCCGGGAAAGCCCTGGCTTGGGAGGCGGGCCCGCGGCGTGCGGTGCCGGGAAGCAGAGCTAGCGGGCAGAGTTCGCAATAAAACGCTGCTCCCCCTTCCTCCTAATTTAAGGCGAGAGATAACTTAACGGAAGGATTTTCAGCAATAGTAGTCGTGCAGTTGGAAAGACTGCAACTTTGCTGTGGTCCCCGTTCCTAATTACATGCAGCCTTTTCATTCCTTCAAGTAATCAAGTAATAGGGATAAGGAGGTAAAGAGTAAGGAATCCGTGAATTTCTGGTGGGAGCAGCAATGTTTGTAGTGGGTGCAAGCAGGGCTATTTTAGGTCCCCTAACAAGACCCAAACTCTGATGCATTATGGAAGTCTTATAGATTCTTAAACTGCAAGCATTACAAATCAAATTACTCTGTTTGAAATTTCCGTGGCACTCATAGAATCACTGAGATGATCTTGGCATCCAGGTCCGAAGATGCGAGTGGTCTTTTAGGAAGTTGTTTGTCACTCACAGTTGGTCTTTCTGTCTCTCTGGCAGTATGAAATATCCACAGCTTTAAATCAAGTCGGTGGTCTTGTACGTACAACTGTGGCTGAAAAAAATCAAGTGCCGTAAGGTGCAAGCTGTGTTTTTGCTTGGACCAAATTCTGTTTTTTATTAGTTCCAAAGGAGCCATTTAATACTAGAATAGAATAGAATAGAATAGAATAGAATAGAATAGAATAGAATAGAATAGTTCAAGTTGGAAGAGAACTACAGCAGTTATCTCATCCAACTGCCTGACCAATCCAGGGCTGACCAAAAGTTAAAGAATATTATGAAGGTCATTGTCCAAATGCCTCTTTTCAAGACAATGGCACGCTTGGGGCATCGACCAACTCTCTGGGAAGCCTATTCCAGTGTTTGACCACTGTCTCAGTAAAGAAATACTTCCTGATGTCTAGTCTAAACCTCCCCTGGTGCAGCCTTGAACCATTCCCATGCATCCTATCACTGGATACTGGGGAGAAAAGATACCTCGCTCTCCATGTCCCCCCCTCAGGAAGCTGTAGAGAGCAAGGAGGTCACCCCTCAGCCTCCTTCTCTCCAAACTAGACAAACCCAGAGTCCACAGCCACTCCTCACAGGACATGCCTTCCAGCCCTTCCACCAGCTTTATTGCCATCCTCTGGACACATTCAAATACCTTCACATCCTTCTTAAATTGTGGGGCCCAGAACTGCACATAGTATTCAACTTGAGGCTGCACCAAGGCTGAATACAGTGGGACAATCCCCTCTTTTGACCTCCTGGTTATGCCGTATTTGATGCTCCCCAGGATGCGGTTGCCCCTCTTGGCTGCCAGGTCACCCTGCTGACTCACATTGAGCCTGATGTCCACCAGCAGCCCCAGATCCCTTTCTGCAGGGCTGCTCTCCAGCCACTCCTCTCCCAGTCTGTATTTATGTACTAGTTACACTCAAACAGCATGTAGCCTGGACGTAATAGGAAATTACTGAAATGCCTTGTACCTATATCATTGTAGTGTTCTTGTTAATGAATAGCGTGGTTATGAGATCATAGCTTTAATAGATAAGCAGCAGAATGGCCTTCAGATTCTTTTCTTGGAGCTGAATGCAAGCTTTGCATAACTTATTTGGCATCCTTCAACATTAGTCTCTTTAAACAATGATGAATTTGAGGTCAGAACCTGAGATGGTGTCATTATAGCTCTGTAGATTTATAGTGCTCAACAGATTTACATGTGCTAAGAGTATGCCCTTTGATGCCCACAGGGTAGAAAAAAACAGTCATTACTTTAGGTGTGACATTGTGCAAGGTGCAGTAATGAGCTCAGAACCAGTTGAATCGTATCGCGTTGTTGTGGCTCATTCCACTTGTAATGCATGCGGGGGAAAAGTGGTTTACACCACAGTTGAAAATTTAACTATTAAAATTTAACTATTACAGTTCTACAGGTAATCCTCAAAAATGGATTCTTTTTTAAACTCATCTAGAACTTGTTTTCCTGAGTCCGCACACTTGACTAAAAATATTTAAAATGTAGGAATAGGTGCTGTTTTTTTTTTTTTCCATAGGGTATTAGGTGCTGAAATTCTAAACATGTAAATGCAGATCCAAGTGTGAGGAACTACTTTGCTCTTGGTCACTTCAGCAGAAACACGCAATTAATGATGACATTTCATGGTTCTGACTTAACCTGTCACTCTTTTCTGTGCCACGTGCTTCGAACTGCTTAATCCTATCTATAGATAGCTACCCTTTACCTATCACTGCATATGCAGAGGAGATATAATTTAGCTGTATAATTTGTTTATCCTCTTGTATGTGCATAGCTGTTAAGACATGAGACTAACAAATCCCAACCCATTTAACTTTTTGCCTTCAGCCTCTCGATCAGATCTGTATTTGAACTTCATAATGTGGACAAAACTTGCAAGGAGCTTTCACAATGCTACAATTTTATTTTTGAATGGGAAAAACCCCCAAGTTGTGAATTAGTTGTATATATGCATATAGATGCGTATTCAGCGGGACAGAACAGCCCAGATGATGTGCTGCTGGGTTAACAGCAGAGATGCCAGGGTTGTGCCAGCTGGAACATGTTGGACAGCTGTGTTTTGGTCATTAAGAGGATAAGAAAGCCTAATTCTACAGCACTGAGAAATGCCAACAGAGTCTCTTAAGGACAAGGGATGCAGCGGAGAACGGTGACGACTGAAATTCTAGCTGTGCATTTTCATGGGGAGAGGAGAGGAGATATGCAGCTAGTCTGCAGGTATTGTATGTGTAGCTGATGATTTGCTGCATTTTGGTGCGCTAAGTTTTGCCAGATCCTACTTTTTCAAGTATATCTTTCTAGCAGTTGGCTTGCCCACATGGGCTAGTATTGGCAGGCCCCAGTACCTCTTCAGTGCAGAGATGTCCGCTAGCTAAAATCTTTGTGGGTGCTCTGTAGATCTTTGGTGCTACAAAATCTGCAACCAGAATTGTGTGTTACTCAGCTAGAACATTGGGAGGTAGTGTTAGGAAAGGTAAGCAGGAGCAGATGTATTTAGATACGTATGTGTAAATTTTTTTTTCCTCCCTGTGTCAATTTTGTAGTGTTTATGTAGGAAAATAAAATAAATTTTTACTGTTAGAGTTCTTTCAAGGCAGTGTTTCAGCAAGCCAACAGGCTAATAGAGCCCGCTTTTGGAAATTACATTTTATAGCAAACAGACTAGTGACAGCATATGGGGTGGTGTGGGGAGAATCAGAGATGAATCATGCATTTGCAGACTCCAGCCAACTAGTTATCGAGCCGTGCAGCTGCCATGTAGGTCACCAAGTCGCTCAAGGCTAGGTTTGCAGCTCAAAGGTCGGGATTCAGCATGTCGTCCTCCTCATCTGAGAGACTTCGTGACTGCAAATTGGCTGAAGTGGTGACAGACAACAGGACAGGGCTGGGGCCCAAGGGATGCGCAACTAATTCTTGTGATGACATTTATTTTCCCATGTTTTTTTTGTTTGTGGAGCCTCTCTGGGACCCGTATGTCGGGCAGTCTTGCAGCCAACAGTAGGGTGAAGTTGTAATGGCACAGCTAAAACGGAGAGGTTACAAAAAACAGCCTGAAGGGCCAGTGGGCACTGTCCGCTCCCACGTGCGCGGCAGAGAGGTGACCTGCTTGTGCACGCTGCCCGACAAAGCACGAAATCAAGGCTTGAAAGAGGGCAGTGGGGGAAGTAGGTCTTCAAAACTATTGGAAATGCGTCTGGAGCAGCAGGAAGACCTCCTTTCTGGAGGTGCTAATGAGATACTTATTTTCTAAGTCATTGACATAACGAGCACTTTACTCCTGTTTCTGCAGGCTTCATGTGAAAACTTCACGCATCTAATTAACCTTTTAGTAACAATAGCCTAAACATCTTAAATAATAAGGATTTTTTTTTCCTGGCTTGTTCTGTAAGATTACTTGTGCTTATTGCAGTTGTGAGCAGAGTTAATCATCAAGGTCTTGTTGTCATAGAGTTTTTGTTATTAAATACGTAAGTACACCTTGGGTTCAGTGGTGCCACTGGCATGCTTTAAATTAGGCATGGGCTTCAGTATACCTTGTTTAACTGAAGTGACTCTTGAGCACGCTACTGTTCCTTTAATTTTTAAAAAATATGAGTAAATATGCGTTAGTAACCATTATAACTCTAGAATTATTTGTCTATATGAGGTTAATACAAAATCAGAAGCTCACTCTCAAAACCGCTACATTTAATGTATTACTTTATTTTCAAATTAATAAAAGTTTTACTTTGCTCTTTGAGCTTGTTCAGGTCCAGCTGTGCAAAACTGGGGGTAAGGTTGGCATGAATGAGGCTTTTCTCTCAGCTGGAGCTTATTGACAGTGGTAGTGAACTTTGCTATCTGTCTGTTTTTCTGTAAAAATATTGTATGACTGGATCTTCTTGTTCCTCAGCCCATATGTACAATTGTGTAGTAACGGGGCCTTTAAAATGACACAGGTTTTGCTTTGTATGAGCTTTCCCAAACAAAAATATGTATAGGTATCCCCCAAAATATCACCTGGCTACGCTACTGATTTTTTTTTTTTGTGTATCTAAGTGATTATTTGATTGTCATTTAAAAGAACAAACTTGAATTTCAGTGTGTGTCCAGCTTTTGAGTAAGGAGAAGACATAATTTCTAAAAACTGGCTTAGGAATCAGGAAGAAAACAAGCAGAGCAAAGCTTTGGTTTACTCGTGATCTGTTCTTAGACTTTTTACCTTCTTTTGCATGAATAAAAATAAGGGTGACAAAATCCAAGAAGTCTCATTTCTTTCTGCTGCTGATTGTCAAATAGTGTAAGAAGGATGCCCTTGTGTCTTTTAAATCTTAATTCAGGAGCAGTTTTTGTGCAGTTTGAGTACTACTATCTGTAGTTTGGCTAATACTTTGCTAGCTTGACTTTTTTTTTTTTCCTTTTAAATGTGACATACACTGTCCTGTCTAGTTGTTTTTGTAGCACATCATTGATGACTGGAAACCTACCTTGTTGCTTAATATTTTCTGCTTGGTCTGTGTCTTGCAGGCAGATGCTAAATTTAATAGAAATCTGTTAACCAAAGAGCTCTCTTTAAAATTCCCATCCCTCACTAAAGTGTAAAAAACAAAACAACATGCTGAAGCAGGCTGTGAGGTAAAAGAGCAGTGTCCGTGAATCTCACTGTGAAGATATGCTGAACATTGGCAATTTGGAGAAAAAATAAGTGGGGAAAGGGAAGGCAGCATGAGAAATGGAAAGAGCAGAGAGGCCAGAGATGAGAAGGCAACGGAGAACCATAGCTGTGGAAAGGGAAAGGTTAAGGGATTATGTAGGCAGCAGGCAGGAGATTTAGTGAATTTATATTTATCCTGTAAGCGATGTCAGAACCATAACCAGCGAGCGCCTTGAGCTGCTGCGATGGTGCTGTAACGGTTCAAAATAGTAAGATGAGATAAGGAAGGGGAGGCAAGTTAGGGTGGGTTCTGTGCCGTGCTCTGTTGACACATTTTAGAAACCGTATATAAGGGCTTGTATTCCTAGCTTTGTGCTTGAGCCTCGAATTGTACAGTTACACCAGGTACTCTTGGCGAGAGATGAGAAGCCTCTCTAATTAAGCTAAGCCTATGGGTTAAAGCTACCTCTGTTGGCATTTCATGTGCTTGATTAAATTCGCAGTAACGTGTTTTCTTTTTCATAGCATTTATGGGTGTGCTCTTAGCTCCTTCCAGGGCTGAAAAGGAAACAAGGAATAGAAAGTGCTACTAGAAAGTTACTAGGGTGTTCTAGGTGTACTAGGGTGTTCTCATTTACAAATTAAGAAATTAATTGTCTTGACAGGTTTTGGTAAGTGTTTGTGAAGCTCAGTGTTTGCTTCACATTGGTTTCTATATCTGCGGTAGGGGAAAGGCATATATCTATATGTAAAACTCATGTGTTGCTACCAATTCACAAATTCTGTTGTTCTTTCTTGTTATTCTTAAGTGCAAATGCTTACAAAGTTGGCTTACGCAGGATTTTATCCAGTATCTACTAAACTGCAGCTGAACTGCTTTTGTGTTGGACAAATCTTATTAATGATGTTGAATTAGTTTTTTCCACACTTGCATGTTGTCCGATTAATGTACAAAATCTGTAAATTCTCTACCGTAAAGACGATGCTCTTGCCTTTCATTTTAACTCTGTATTTCCTGTGTGTTGCAATTGGCATCGTAATTTATGTTTCGATTGTTAGTAAACAAAGGCAAGCGAACTTAGATGTGTGCCTAAGGACTTGCCTGATCCGGGGTTGAAGATGAACATGTATTTGAGTAAATACCGACAGTGTAGATGATAAGTATTTCAATATACTGGTGAGGCCTGGTGCTGCAGTGTAGAGAAAAAAAATATGAAAAATGCAGGTATCCTTAGATAAAGTTAGCTAGTTAATGAGGACAAGCTGAAAGGATAGTTACTGATTTAAAATATGAGTATAATCTTTTCACTTATACCCAGCTTTCATTTTTCTTACAGCTTTGAATAAAATTTTTTACATTCTTTATTGTCGTGCATGTTTGGACACTGGCTGAACAGTAGGGGTGGAGCTGTAGTAACAATAAAAGGCAACTGGAGAATCGATAATACAATGCAGCACAGCTTAGATCTCCAAACTGCAGATCGCCGGTTTGATCCCATGAGGTGGGCGGTGGCTCCTGTGAGATACAGGGTGCTTTCGGCTTGCAGGAACTTCATACACCCTTCCGTTTGGAAAGGGCTTCTGGCACCCCATGAGGATTCGTCTTCTTGCGCTGGAGATGTGGCCCCTGGTCTAGGCATCTTCAGTGCATTGATACAAATCTAATATAGGAGGCAGCTGAGAAGCAATTATTTGGCAGATTTAATTGGGCTAAGATTAGAGCCAAAATGGATCATTGGTGAGGAAGTACTCTTTTTTCACTTTTTGGTTGTATTTGCCTCGATCGACTTTTCTGTATAGGTCAGGAATGATTTAATGATGTATATCAGTGCTCCTGAAATTACCTTTAACAAAAGAAGAGATTAGTGCCTTTTCTATGGGAAGGTGAAATGGGGAGTCTGGATTTTGCCTGTATGGTTGTTGCTGATGCCCTTAAACTGGCAATATATTGAAAACTCAAGATTTAAACACTTCGGTTAAAGAATGGGAGAAATGGCAGCTGATTTTTCTCTTCTCCCTCAAAAAAAGCAGGTGGGTTGGGAGGACTGGAGAGTAATTCTTTCGTTGGTAAAGTGCTTGTTTTCTGTAGCACAGGTCTCTGTCCTTCTGAGTATTTTGGCTCATTAAATCAAACGTCCTGAAAACGGCTTTCTGCGTGTTCTTATTCTTGCCCTCTTCTTGCGCTCTCCCTCCACTGCCCGGTGCGGATAACGTCAACCTGTTGGCAAGGTTCGTAATATCCAGACAATCTTTCTCTCCTTTTCCTGTTACAGTCAAGCTGTCACCAGATGACTTCTGCTGTGTCTTTCCCTGCTGCATGTGGAAAATATCTCCTCATAGCTCTTCCTTCAGCTGAGGCTGCTTGTCTGTTCCTTCGTTCTTTGTTTGTTTAAATACAGCCTCATTTCCCTCCCTAGCCTTCCTGTCTCAGAGACCCTTTCTAGACCTTACAAATCATCTTTTTTTTCCTATCGGATTATCTTGTTCTCACTCTGTTTTAATTCCTTGTCTGACAGTGAAAACACAACTGTAATAATTCAGCAGTAATTAAAGTACTACTAAATCTTTTTCTTTCTGGCATTAAACTAAAAAAAAATAAAGAGAAAGCTCTAACCACTCTTTTTTTTTCCTTCGCTCCTCTGCTGTCAGTTTATTTTATCCTTTCCAGCTACAGGCATACAGTTCATAAAAGCGTTCACGTTTTTCTCCTTTCGGGGTTTAACACAATGCTTTTGATGGAGGTGTGTTGATAATCTGCTCTTGCCATTTGAATATGCTGTCAAGATAGATGCTGTTCTCCAGCTCACGGTTAGTTACGGCAGTAGTAGGCCAAGTGTGAACAGTAACCATCCTATTCGTGGTCACTGTTCATGGAAGTTACTGAGAAACTCGATTAAGGAGGACCCAGGGATGAAGCATGAACATTGATACTCTAGTATACTGTTACATTTAGAGGAAGAATTTTCCCTGACTGAAGGTAATGCTGGAAACTTGAGTTAAAATGGACCATACCAATCTGTGTAAGGTCGAGTATACGTATAACATTTCTCAGCCGAAACGAGAAGCTATGGGCTATATACCGTGAGCCCTTTTTCACCAGAAAGGTTCGCAAACAGAAATAACTCCTGCAATAATTGGAAATCTGGCCATTCCAGATAGTTACAGTAAGAAATGTAGGTATTAAGTGGCTGCAAAATGATTGCTCTTTAAAGGCTTCCTTTGTTAAATGAGTCAACATCTTCATTAA
Source organism: Chroicocephalus ridibundus (assembly GCF_963924245.1). Taxonomy (NCBI): domain Eukaryota; kingdom Metazoa; phylum Chordata; class Aves; order Charadriiformes; family Laridae; genus Chroicocephalus; species Chroicocephalus ridibundus. The sequence continues at coordinate 43,423,224 of NC_086316.1, forward strand.
AAACACTTGTTATTTTTCCCTTGTTTGCTTAAACCCCAGGAAGAAGTAAACAATCTGGGTTGAAGACATGCTTTGCTCCCTGCAAACATTATTATCTCAGAATGAAATCTTACCCAAAAGCTACCCTCTTTGGAAGAGAATTGTGCTTTAAAAAAAAAACGAAACAAATCAAGATTTGCACCAGGCCATTTTTTGTCCTGATGTTGTAATACGTAAATTTACCATAATAGGGCACATATTGCAAAGGTAACTTGGGGTATTTCTGAAAACAGTCTGTAAAACTTTCTTCATACAGTCAGTCTGTATGCCCGCTTCTTTTGATCTTGCACGTAACTGCAATAGAAGCAAAAAAAGAAGTGGGATTGCAAAGCGAAAACAAACAAACAATCCCCTCTTCCCCCCAAACCCAAACAGTATCAGGAGAATGTACAACAGGACTTAATAATTTATTAAATATACAGAGACAAAAAATCAGTTTCAAGTTAATGGTGAAATCCTGTGGAAATTGATGCATAAAAGTTCAGACTGTAATGGTGTATTTGTATTGTCTCCGGGCACGGAGGCTAGTGAACCCTTTTTGTCTCCAAAACAGAGTGTCTGCGTGTGAAATGCCTTTTGGGAATGGTTCCTGGACCCCTTCTATCTGCCAGGCGATGCCTGGGAACTGGTCGGCAAGAATGCTAATTGGCACAGACCGGATGTTTGTCAGGCAATGCCCTAACAGTTTGCTAGCATGGGTGGTGGATTTCAACAACCCAAAATACTTGGAGGCTTTTAGTAGTTTTAGTATTTATTATTTAGTTTTAGTATTGATGCAAATAAAAATAAATAAATAAATATGCACGCAATCTATACTAAGGATGTATTTTATAGTTCTGATACCAAAACATGTGAAATGGTAACTGTTCATAACACTGTCCTCCTTAAACGGAAAATCTGAAGTATTGTGTGGAGCATCTTAAACAGTTGGTGGTAGTTAAACTAGGAGTAGCATGGATTTTAGTACGTGCTTACAAAATAGCTGTGTTTAGGATCTGTGGCTGTAATCTTGGATTTGAACCTGTAATCTCTTCTGGGATGACAGAGTCTTCATTTTTTTTTTTTTTTGAATGCTCTTAGCATCAGAGTCTAATGCATAAGTACGCTGCGGCATCAGGACATCAGTTGGTGGTGTGTTTTTGTTTTTATTTTTAGAGACACAAACTCCAAGCCCTGTAGTGGAGTGAGAAATTAGATGTCATTATTTCTTTGAACACTAATTGCAAAAATGTAGGTGAGATGCTCTATGGAGTGCTGTGCACGCCACCAAGATGCTACAGAACATACTTTTAATCCTATTTCTTTAGGGTTTTCAGAGTAAAAGACAACCGATTCTTCACTTTCACTCCCTTACTTTAAAATTGGGTAACAAAGATAATCCTTTACAGTCAGAGTGGTGATTGCTCTTGGTTAGATGGGACAGTTACCCGGGGTGCGAGGTGAACGCTGAAGCTATGCCGTGCCAGCCTGAATTTAGGTGACTTGAAGGATTTATCCTTCAACTGAACTGAGACGTTCAGTGTGCCAATAGGTGGAGTGCAGCAAGCACACGGGCCCCGCTTGCCCCTGCTCTGTGTGAATTTCCTTTAGCTCCATCCTGGGAAAAGGAAGGAAACAGCAGAGGCTTTTACAGACGGTGCCGTGAGTGATTCAGCGTGCAGACTCAGCTGTTCACATGAAAATCGCTCCAGCAGCTTGCGGTGCCCTTGCCAGTTGCTAGGTGCAGATCTAGGGAGGCTTTTTCTGTTTTGACTGGAGAATCCACTCGCGTTGCCAGGATTTCCGGATTAGTTTTCTCGTACAGTCTGGCAGTTGGTACTTTACAGCCACCAGAATGGAGAAGACTTGAGCAGGAATCGTCAGTCCCCAAGCTGCACGATGCTGCTGGCTTGTGGGCATTAAAGCAAAAAGAGCGGCACATCTAAGTGGAAAATGAAAAATACACAGGTTCAGGACAATTTTGGTTATTTTTTTCTGTGTGGGCTACACGCACCAAATGAGTAGCAATTTTCATCCTGACCCTTTCTTTAGCGTCAGAGGCTGGTTTGTAACTTGCACAGAGGAGTTTGTGGTGTAATTTCTGGGAAAACATAGTAAGGGAATGCTTAATTCATGTTGTGATGATGAGACCGCGTGAAGTAATTCGTGTAGTTGGCCTGAGTTTTAATGGAGGTAAAGGGGGGAAAAATACAACTGTAGAAGAAGAAATTCCAGGAGCTAGATGCTGATATGTGTGGGGAAGAGAGCAAGACTCCGGTTGTGTAGAGATTTCAGCAGTTACGTGGTACATTACAGAGAAGATGGCAGCATTGATCACACCCTTCCAGTGTTTGCACCCATTTTTTATTCTGTTTTGTTTTTCTGTTATTTAGAAACTCTTTTCCAGGGAAAGAATTCATAGTTCATAAAACTATGATCCCAACCACTAAGGTAATATTCACTTCTTTAATCTCTTTCCCTCCTTATTTTTCACTTCACATTTGCTTTAAGGTGTCAAGAGGTGAGCTCTGTTGCAGTTTGGTTTGTGTAAATAACTTGTCATCTACATGCTCTATTAGAGGCATGTACCAAGAACCACAAGGGATTGTGTTGGATTGGGTCAGGAGGGGAAATAGAGTTGTAATTCTCTCTGCAGACCCCTTGAGTTTGATTTCTGCTCCTGCTTTTCAGCAGCCCTTAGCTTACTTCCTTCTTCATCGTGGATGAATATTTCAATACCGTACCTAAACTCAGACTCCTACAATACCCTTCTGAGGCCATCGTCTGACTCTCCAGTTGCATCTATTTTTCATTAACCTTTTCTTCACACCTCCAGTTTCTAGTCCTTTTCACAGTGCTTGTATTCCTGGCACCTCTAAGTTAGGATTTCTAAGGGTTTTTTTGGAAGTGGGGCAACACACTGTTGGATACACAACAGAAATCTAGGTCTATTGATAAACATAATTCCCTGGTTTGCTGATTCCTGTAATTATTTCACAGAGAATGTTCAAAGAATTGTTACAGATTCATGCTAATCATTGCTTACTTTTGTCTCATTGGCTTTTTTTCCCACTCAAGGTGCTTTTTTTGATCATGATTTTGATGATGATCTGGAGTTAGTCTTTGGACAGTGATTACTAGAAGTACTGGTTTTTGAAGTTGCATGCTATATTTTTCTTTTTTTTGGTAATCTTTTGCAGTTTACTGGCTCAGCGAAATATCTTGACTCACTTGTTACATTTTTGTTTTTCTTGGTAATATACTGACTGCACAGGGTAATGTGTATATCTGTGTGTTTGTATACAGCCTGTAACTTACCTGTAACGGTCTGTATAGTTGGAAGGCTTTTACAGTATCCGAATTGTTTGTATGTCTTTGTTTTGCTAACTGCAATTTATAGTGATCAGATTTTATAACAACCAGGTTGTACCTTAGTAACTTCAGTTTCTTCACCTTCTTGCTCATTAACTAATTTATTCTTACCAATTTAATTTTCTTTCATCGATTTTAAAATCAGAAAAATCTTTATTTTCATGGTCTGCTAGGCTGACCCCTCTCAACTCATATTACATTTTTTTCTCTCCTTCTCAAAACCTTAATGGAATTTACGTATTTTTAAATTGAGATCCAGCATTTTCAGTCTTTATAGTGTAGACTTTTGCCCATTCTTTACAGTTGCACTGTTATGTGAAATCCTCCATGATACTGGGGTGGTTCAGGAATAATGGAAATGTTTCTGTGTCCTGCAAGGGTTTTCATATAGCATGAGGAAACAAATAATTTTTGAAAACTAAACCTCCCTTCCTCCCTAGTTGAATTTCCTGTTAAACCTCTTAGCACCGCTAACATACTCTTCTGTATGAATATTCACATCTTTTAATTTTTTGTTGTGCTAGAATTTATTTAGACATCCTGTCTTGTTTACAGGACATGATACATAGTTTTTTGTCATGAGGTGATAAATAGTTCAGTGGATATCTTGTGTCCTGGAAAAAAAGACACAAACTGAATGTTTTTGTATTCATAGCGGCAACATCTGTCTTTTTATAGTTCTTTTTGACTCTGTGAATATTTATGCTCTTGTTGCTTTGTGATCAGAGCTATCATTGTAATCCAAAACCAGCAAGAGAGTTGTATTTCTTTTTCAGTTTTTCCATATATAGCTGGTATTCTGAGGATGGAAAAGCTTCCGTTGCATTTAATGCGTTTCCATTAACTTGCTTTTAAGAGCTCTGGCTAGCTGTATCTTTTATTGATTAGGAAATAAAAGGGAAGATGCAGATGTGGATTTAGGTGGCTTCCCTTCTTTCTTCTTCTCCCCACCATCCACAGGTGGAGTTTGGTCATTTTGAGGTCACTGGTTTCTAGTAGTGATTTTGGTGCCCTCCTTTGGCTTTGCCAGGCTGAACTTTGGTGGTACTCCAGGAAGGGTGAAAACTCTGCCAGGTGTTGGCAGGTGTGGCCCAAGAGGTAATATATTTTTTTCTGATGTCCAGGTTGCTAGTTACACCTGTGAAGTCCTCGCTCCTCTCCCACCCCAAACTGACCTCTGTGGTTCTCTTACTTGCTGCCTGTCTCAGTATTACTCGTGTTATTTGTATTACCCTTTTTCTCTATGAAGCAAACCTCTTTGCTTTCAGGCTTGGCCGCACAGGTAATCTCTTGAAGAGGGAACTTCTTTTTTTTCTGTTCCCTGCATCAAAGTGGGTTTCCCCCCAACCCGCCCCGCTCGCCCTCCCCTCTCCCCCCTGCCTCAGGTTCTGTTTTTTTAAAGAACAAGCAGGTAGGCACAGTGACATGTAAATCCTTTTTGAAATTCCTAATTCGCTGGCTTGACAGTACTCAGAGAAGACAAGAAGCGCTATGTTTATGGTGAACCTGCAGAGCTGGTTTGTGCCCTACATAATGTTTGGCACTTCTCTGAGAGATACAGAAAGAATTGCATTTTCCAGCCTTTCTCTGCCTCCTCTCTCTCCAGAGGATTCACTGCTTACGCAGAAACCAAAACGTGTGCTGGAGGAGGATTCTGAGTGTTTTATTCTGCAGGCTGAATGGTGAAGAAAGGTTATGAATCCAGGGGGGAGCCGGTTTAACAAATTCTGTTTTCCTGTTGTGTCGATACAGATTTGATATTGCTTTGTAATTAAAATTGGATCTGCTTCTACAGAATGTTGTTTTTCTCATTTTGAACTATGTAGCCTTTCCCATGCATTCCTGAAATAGAACAGCTAAATGTATGCTTAAAAAAGGAGGGAAATAAAAGGGAAAGCGCTGGCCTCCCAAAGGTGCACTGGGATTCCTGTAGCAGTATTTCTTTGCAGAAATATCATGAGTGGAGTTTTCTTGCCGAGAGGGGGCTTTCTGCTTTATGAACAAGACAATTGTATATTTCTGTTCAAAGTAAACATCATTCTGACACGTTTCATAACCGCGAGATATTTTATGCACTCACTGGAATAAACAGCACACAGGGCTGTCTCAGGCACTTAGTCAGTGGTTAATGTTGTGCCTGCTTTTACACATCTTTCAGCTAAATCAGAGATCAAAACCAAACTCCAGCACTTGAGGGCATGTGGGGAGGATTTTTGACACTCTGGAGGAAAGTGAGTCTGTAAAGCCTTAATGATTACTCCTTCATCTATGCAGATTAGCTTTAACTGGTGCCAGAGCTGCTGTAATATTGATGACATCCCTCACCTTTTTAATGGCCCAAATGTAACAGAGCATATGCTGGTAGTCTAATTTTGTTCTTTATGTAAGGACACCACAAATGGTGAAGACTGCATACAAGGATGTGAACTATGACTACAAATTTGGCATGTAACGTGTTTTCCGTTAAGTGAATGAAACATGTTTAAAAGCCGGATTTTTGTGCACTGGGTACGTCCCAGGGCTTAGCTGGCATGAGAAATTTTATTATGCGAATTCTGGAACACTTCCCTGATCATGAGGCAATTAATAAAATGTTGCAAGATGTAATGATAAAGTCATATGTTGAGCAACTGCCTTTATCCCCAAGAAAGTATGAGGGTGCATGGAGGTAAAAATCGCCTGTCGCTTTCCATCCCTCTTGGTCTGTGTGGTTTGGGTTTTGGGTGAAGTGTTTGGCAGTTAGAGCACAGCAGTAGTTGGTGAAAAATTAAACAGAGGTAATACGAATGTTTTACAGCCAGATTGAGGAGTAGTGGAGTTCAGGTTTACTGGTTTACAGTATGGGATCAAAAATGCCTGAAGTGGGGCTGCGATGACCCACGGTTAGTCGGGGCTGGCTGATGTGGTCCAGTCCCTCAGAGAAGCAGGAGATGCTTTCCATGGCTTTTTGTGGTCGTAGTGGGACCATTCATCCTCAAATGCCTATTTATAGTGTTCCTATGGGGCACACTGAGAGGTGTATATCTGGATTTTAAGGATAAAAGATGCTCTTGGGAGAGAGGCTGTAATGGAAGCTGTTTAATTCGGAGCACTTTATGAGTTCTACAGGAGTGACTGCAAAATTCCCAAATCTGGGATAGAAACAGCAAGGCTTTGCCCTTTGTACGTGTAAATACATTAATGTGGGAATATTTTCCGTGAGATTCATAAGAAGTACTGAGTTCCTCAGGTGACTGCGTGGGATGGAGTGTCTTGCACTGAACTGGAGCCTGCCTGCTGCAGAGCTTGTGAATGAGAATGTGCTCTGCTACATGTAGTGTGGAAAAACGAATTATCATTCATATTCATTTTCTGCTTCCTGAGCCTCTCTCGCTTTAAAGAGAGAGGAGATGGAGCTTGTGTTGATCACGGCGTCGCTGTGACACTCTTCCCAGGTTTGCAGGGTCACGCTGTCCCCCCAAAGTGCTCAGGAGAAAAGAAGCCATCCAGGCTGTCTCTACGCTGTTGCTACGCCAGAGCTGGAGGGGATTAATTGACAAATGTCTCTTTCTGCGAGGTGGGATGGATACTGTGTCCCGGAGGGATGTTAAGCACTAAGCTTTCCCATGCCTTGTGATTCTCATAAGCAGAGCTATGACCCGGTGCACGGCAGGGTTACTGCCAGACCTCAAGTACTCCAGGTCAGCTGAAGCATTATGTTTTTCTGTATTATTTACAAGGTAGCCATTCAGGAGTACAAATAGAGAGCACAGCAGAGGAAGCATTCAGAATTTCCAAAAATTACACCATATGCCTTTCACATGCTTATAATTTGGCGAAGGCAGAATCATGTTCCTTTCAGAGCTCATTGTTCCTCAGTGCAAGTATTGTCACAGTGTGCCCTTTTTTGCTTTCTTGCAAAAGGGACTGATAATAATTTTCTTCTGTGCTAGTAATTTGTTTTTCTCTACCATATTACCATTTTATTTTTGCAGGATTTTCTGTTTTTAAATGATAAATATGTGTCTTACAAGTTTGGGAGACTTTAATGAAGAACGACTGCTATTTAATTTCTGTAGTCTAAAAAAAAAACACGCCAAACAACCAAAACTCAGATGCTTCTGTTGTCACAGTATGTCTAATGAATGCAAAGGAGCTTAAAGCCAACATGCAAATGGTGGCTTGACACAGGGAACGAAGCATGTGGCGTGCATTTCCATGAGCAGCGATAGCAGTGTTTACCACAGTAGCGTCTCAGAGCCTAACGCATGGATAAGGACCCCATTTTACTATGCAAACACAAAGTAAGACACACTTCTAGTCATGACTGAGGACACGGACACCCAGTGGAATAGTATGCTGTCTAAACAAAACAGCTTGCTGCCATTTAGATGAGAAGTCGTACTGGAATCTGCATGTGCTCTTGGTTCGTGGCAACCAGGAGTGAAAACAGTCTGAAGCCTTTTTGCCAATACATTTTAATATATAATCTATAATCAATCATCAATAATCTATTAAAACTTCAAATGCAGCTGAGTTACATTCTGTGCCCACGTTCTTAAAACAAGACTAAGTGGGCAGGGGCAGACAGAGAAACGACACTGGGCAGCGTGATACAGTGGTGTCTGCACTTTGTCATCTTTGCCGAGAAAAGAGGGGTTTGGAATATAAAAATGGAGTGTATTTTGTGGTTCCTCCTTCCTGCCTGAGAGAAGGGCTGACCTGGAAGGGAATGCAGAGTTGCTTGTTTTGGAAGTTTAGGAAGTGGAGCGTGGGAGCTGAGAAGGGTGGGTGAAGGCTCTCCACTCTCACTCAGCAAGAAGGAGACAAGGAGGCATAAAGCGAGAGGGTCCTGATTGATAGACAGAGGGAAATTACAACTGCGAACAGAGGGATAAAGAGTAGCTGGTGGAAATGGCGAAATTGCTGGGGGGATGCACAAAGGGATATGCTGAAACAGCAGACCAGGGAAAAGATCTTTGCACCACTATTTGGGAAGATACCAGTGGAGCAAAATGGCATTTGGCAGGCCAGAGGATATGGTATTGGGACAATCCTGTCACGAAATGATGGTATCGAAATAATGTCTTGTTTTATTATACCTTTGTCTATGTAGGTGTGTCATGGTTTTGGCCAAATTGGCGAATGGCCAGTGACAGATGCTCCCCCCCAGCCTCTCGTGCACAGAGAGGAGGAGGAGAGACAAAGAGATTTACAAGTTTAGAAGGAACTAAACTACTTTAATGAAATATTAATAATAAGATAAAAAGGAAAATAATGAAATAGATACAGTATATACAAAATCGTACTAAGCTCCCAGGATGATGTCACCGGCAGGCACCGGGGAAGTCCCAGAGTGGACTCAGTGATGGGTGGGAACTGGATTCCACAGACAGAGTCAGGAACACATGGATCGGGATCAGAGGCAGATGAACAGGCAGGGTCCTCCTCGGACATCTGCCATTGAAGGAAGAGAGCTGACCCTTTGATCCCTCAGCTTTTATACTGAGCTTGGGGCAGATGGGATGGAATACCCCTGTCGGTCAGTTCTGGGTCCCTTGTCCTGTCCGCTCCTCCCCGCAGGTGGGACCCCTCTGTGCTTTTCCGCTTCCACGGGGGCAAGTGACGAAATTAGCTGCCCTTGGTTGTTATAGCAATAAGTATAAGCAAGAGCCTCTCTGCGTACCATTCCTTGGCACAAACTGTCCTATCACTCCGAACGAACCGTTTTCGACACAACGTGCTGTAAACTTCAGAGAGTTAGAAGAGGCCTAGCTAAGAAACAAAATTACTGAACAGAAAGTTGGTTTTGTTTTACCTCAAACCAGGACAAGGGGTTAGAAGACGTAATGATTATTCGTAGAGAGAATATGATTTTAGGAAACAAAGTAGGTGTGTGTTAGGAGAACATCGGCTTTGTCACACTTCAAAATTAATTGAGCAAGTAACAGCTTTTTAAAAGCCTTCTTTGACAGACCAAGGATGCATTGGCTGTGAAGCTGGTTGTACTGTGTGCTTCCAAGAAGGTAATAAATCTCCAGACACCTAGCAGTAGAACTCCATTTTCAGATAATAAATGATATTTTAATACTTCTTGTTTTGAATTTGGCATGGAGAATCCTGAATGACCTGCTAGTGCCCAGTTCTGTGCTGGCAGGGTCACAGTCTTCTGGATGATTCATCTAGATTTAGACTTGCCCTGTTTTGGGATTGTATGAAATGTTATCTGCAGACCTGAAAGGTGAGTATCAACTCTATTGAGCTCTTCAACTTCTACAAAATTTTTGTACTTTTATCCAGCAATTTATGTGCACTCTGACCTTGAATGGTATGATTTTCGATATGATAAGCAGCTTTTAATGCTTCAAAGAATACTACACTCTTTAGCAATAAAAAATGGCTGGCATCTCTAACATGAAAGTTTTAGTGTAAAAAACTCAGAGGTTTTAACAAGGTTCTACGGAACGTTGGGTAAAAGTGCCGGTGAGATGCTTATTGTCTTCTGTGTAGTTTGCTGCTTTGGAGAAAAAGGTTGAGTCACTAGGGAAAATGAAAATCCATTTAGAAAAAATAATGCAAATGTTTCTGTTGATTTGTATCAGGTATTTGACTAGATTAAGTTGAATTAGGCTAGATTAGTTTACTAAACTAGAACAGTTAAAATTAGACTAGGTAACAGACTTTTGGCGTGAGGCAACCAGCTGAAATGTTACTGCTGGAAGACTGCAATATAGGGGATGTCTGTTAGAAAATTAGTAAGTTAAATTACTTAAATAGTTTTAATGAACATTTCACAGTTGGCTTTTAAAGGATTGTTTAATGTGATTAAGGATTGTGTGGTGAAGAATGCCAACCGACTGTGACTGTTTTCAATTCCTGACCAAAAAATGTGAAGGAAAACCGGTTGCGTGCTTACTCCATTATTCATGAAATACTCGGGGATATTATGTGTAAGGTTTAATATGGCACACCTGAGTTATGAAAGTGTTTTTCTTATTTGCAACAGATTTCCCTGTGCCTTTATTGAATAATCGGTGTATGCAAGCGTACATAGTGCTTTCCTTACTGCTGACACTAGAGGTGTAGGAGTGGGATATGCAAATACACATACCTTTCATTACATATAAATTATAGAGTATTTAAATGTTTTTTTTTCATCAGTTACAACCAGTATAATCTGTATACAACAGATTACATGTTTGTTAACTGCAAAATGTGCATTGAACCAATGCCTTCAAATATGATGGGACAGAAGTTCAGGTACGTTAAAACGCACTGATGCTGGTTACGTTAGCAAGTAACTGACTGTGTGGATCCGTGTTTGTTCAGCTCCTGGCAGAGTGGATTTGGAGTGAAGTTAGAAGTTATGTGTACTGCTTTACAGATAATCTGTGTTACTGTGGGAACAGGGTTATAATTTACATCAGCTTTAGGCAAAACTGTACAATACACAAAGCTTACACTTTTTTTTTTTTTAATTTAGATTAAGATGTGTACAACTCTTATTTGTTTAACCATTTAGTGACATCAGTTAGAAACAAATTTTTAATGCAAAACATCCTGCAGGAAATGGGTCCGTTTTCAGCTGTAAAGCACTTCAAAATCTCAGGGTGGGAAACAAAACCAGCAGTTTATAAACAGCAACTTTAGTTTGGAAAAATGGTTGGCTCTTTCTCAAGAAATCGTCCAAAGTGCATTAAGGGGAGTGGAACCACCTGAAGGGTCCCAGTGCAGTCAGTGGAATCAATATGGTTGCGGATGTAAGTAAGGTACATGGGGTATATGTGAGTCACCTTTATTTCCTGAATCATGCTTGGAGTCTGGAACTGCACGTGCACAGTACATAAAAGCAGTTGCTCTCAAGTGCGTTCTTACAGTGTTATGCTTACACTGATCAGGGCCATTTTCTTGCAGGCATGACTTCATCTTGTTTTTTAAATATACTGTAAGCGGTTTCGTAGCTTGCTCTTTGAAGTTAATAGAGAAGAGGTTTGGAATATTGTATCCGGCTCTGTTGGTGTAGACAGACTGACAGTCTTGGATTTTGGGCAAGAACGGTAGCTTCTGGATTAAACGTTACAGCTATTACCTTCAGTACTGTTTTTCTGAGAGACTAAGCATGCACCACCAAAGTCACATGAGCATCACAATTAGCTTTGAAACTTAATTTTATGTAATGACTCAGGTCTTGTCAGACCAAATAAATAATTTGTATGAGGCTACATAGTTCTCATGAAGACAATCTTTTGCAGCCACTCAGAACGCTGAGGTTGTTTGCTTTACGTACTATAATAAAGCTGATTTTATGCCTGATGCAAACAGATAATGAACTGGAGTTCCCTGTGGTGATGTTGCTAGGTCTATCTGTGATTTTTGAGTTGCAATCAAGGAAAAAGGGAAAGTTACAAACCCATCCCATTGTCATAAGAAGCCACTAATCCATGTTTGACTTTGTTTTATCTGCACAATACATTAAGGATTAGATAAAGCAATACACAGTCGTATCTAAAATTTGACATGTTTAATGGTACCAAATAAAATAAAAATTCCAAAATGACAAACCTTATAAAACTTGACTACTTTTTTATTATTTCCTTATCCATTATTTACAACAATAGCTTTTCCTTGAACAGTCATACGGATTGTTCCCCTCAATGACTTGTACAAACTTCTGAAACTGATAAGGAGGACTGAAGAAAGAAGGCTTTTTTCCTCTTCAGCACTGTGAATGAAATGATAACAAAAAGATACAAGTTCATACAGACGTGAAAGTAGTACCATAAACAGACCATATCTCCAACTGTACGTATTGCTTTCCTTTTTTTGGTAAGTTGTTTTTACATCTAAAACATTTAAGTAACTTGCTGGATTCCCTTCCAGTCCGTAGTTTGGTTTTAATTAGTAACATTTATTTTGCTTATTTTTCAGTTGAATTTGAGTGTCCTTCCCATTAGAACAGAACACAAATGGAAAGGAACTGTTGAACTTAGCTTGGCAATACTTACTTCCTTACAAAATTATATATTATACATACTCAGTACAATGGCATGGTTATGTTAGTTAACTTCTTCAAGGATTGTCAACTAAGGGCAATTAATTGAAAGAAAACAAGTGTAAATAGTAAATGGAATTGTTTATTTTGCATGTCAGTAGTTTCCTGGCTGCTATTGTAAATCCAGCCTGCTAGTGCAGGAGTTTTCAACGCGCATAATGGCTGCAGTGGCAGTTTTGATTTGGGTTTTAAAAAAAACAAAAATAAATAAAGCAAGCAAAAATCCCAGCTAGTTTAGAGCTGAAGATCCTTCCCTGCTACCGTAAAGTGTGTCTGATGAGGGATTTTGGTAAGCATTTCCACCTCTGCCATTTATATTTGTGGGCTAAATCCTGCCTCTCAGTGTGAAGCTGTGCTTGTCACTGGTTGCACAGCCTGGAGTAAATCAGGGATGCCAACTGCTGGGCTGGGCGACTGATACTGACCGTGTGGCTCTATTGCTTTGGTCTGTAAAACACAGCGAATTATCAGTTTAAGGGGAACCTGCAAGGCTGTGTGTTGTTTTTTTAAAATTGTTGTGCTTAGGAGGAGACAAAAATAAAGGTCTCATAGATTCACATTTACTGAAATAGATTTTTCAGCATAGGTAATTTTTCCTTGCAGAAGGGTCATGAAAAGTGTGACAGTCCTGTCTTTGTATTGTTTTGTTTTTATCACAGCAAAGTGATGTTTCAAAGCATTTTGAAGGAAAGAGACAGCATTAGGTTGGAAATTCCTCTTAACAGTAAATAATGTTCTGAGACTGGGACATCAGTGTTTCTGGAAATACAAGTCTTACCCTGCTTATAAACTAGCTGGAAAGAATCAAGCCCATTAAGGATATGAATTTTTGTAATTATTTTAAGAGCAGATACATAGCTTTTGCCATTTTCAGTCACATAAGCCTGATTTATCCTGTGTAAAACAGATACGTAAAGCGTATTATTTAAGTGGGAGACTGTAAACACCCATATTTCAATTGAAGAGAGGGAAATCTGGGGGCACACGATCTGTGATGAAACATTTATAGAAGGGATTATTATGAAGGTTTTTCTGATTCCTGCTGAGTGCTTCACTGAATGCTACATAATGCTACTAAAGATTGAATTACTGGTCACAGAGGATGTCCTTGTGTCAGTAAAGGTTTCTAGGTAAGTGGGAATGAGTGCATTTTATTACTAAGCTGTAAAAACATTTATTTATATATTTGTGTATTTATTTATTTTATTACTATTTATTTATTTATTTTAAAGAAGGCACGTGTGCCTGAGGGGAGAAAAGCAAAAGCAGCATCTGCATCACTTCTTGCGAATTTTTTATTCTTAATGGAACTCACTTTACTTTAGGGAAGAAGTCCATCAGCAAGCAGTTTTACACAGCATTACCCACATCCCAGGTGCATGGCAGTTTTGCGCTGAGGTCTGCCTTGACCATATGTGGGAAGGACCTGTATTTTTTTTAATCTTTAAGATATTTATTTTTTTAAGACCATGCTTTCATTTATTTTTTTTTTAATTTAGAGGAGCTGTATTCAGAGTGTCCTGAAAATCCCTGAAGGCTAGAAGCTGCTGTCATCACCATCAGAAATTTTCAGCTCAATTACTCGACTCCAGAACGAGCTGGTAGCTTAAAAAGAAAACCTTCCCTGCCCATTATTATCTTTTGATGTGTGACTAAAGTCTCAGGCATTTGACATCTCTGGTCTTGAACTGGTGCTCCCTATCTGTGGTATCGTTGGGCAGTGTTTCAGAGGGTATTCTGCTCTGTTTATGCACACCCACTCGTTATATGGAGGTCTTGCCTACTGGGATGGCAGGCAGGACCCAGCTTCTGCCCTGGCTGAAGTTTTCAGCAGTGTAGTGTTAAGACCAGGAGCCTTGGCATTGCTGCAAGTGCTTTGCATGTCCTCTCTTAAGCCAGTCCCTTTGTGCCCCGCTGCAGCGAGGTGTCTCAAAGCTGCCAGTTGGGAGATGCTGCCGTTGGCACAGGCAGCAAGTGGGCAACTAGCAGGGACTCCTCCGCTTGCCCAGCCCTCTGCAAGTGAGCAGGGGGTGAGGAGTTAGCATCTTCTGCTGGAGGGGTGACAGTGGTGGCCTAGCACTGTGCTGCCAGGAGTACTGGCCACCCTTTGGTGGTCTCTGCTGTGGCTGCTTCATTGGCTTGAGGCAGGGGAGTGTGCTGCGTCTGTAGCTCAGCGAACAAGGGGATTGACTGGGAAAGGTGCTGAGGGTTTACATGGGATAGGGATAATTGGCTGCACACCTGTAGTAGGCAATGGGCGGGGAGTCCACGGGGAGAGATTCATGTGTGGCTGGGGCTCCCCTGTCCTGGTGGGTATAGGGCCGTGGGGTGAGCAGCTGGGACCACAAGGACTTGCTTTGTTGCTGCTGCGCGTGGAGGCGACAAGGACAAGGTGATATTCTTTACGTAGAAACCTTTGAGCTGTCGCTGACTCCTTCCTCTTTATGCGTTTCCTTATCAGCTTCATTGTATGGGTATTCATTCTTCGGGACTACAAAATGCCGTGCATGAAGGTTTTAGTCCTATTTATGCTCCTTCTGACATTTCAAGCTAGCAGCAGTCCAGTTACAAATACTTGATGTATTTCCATTCCAATCACAATAGTGTGTCTCAAGCTGTAGCTGTAGCTTGAATACTACGAGCTGTTTACATTTTTATTGTACAGTAGTAAGTTCGGCCAAAAAAATTATCCATAGAACAGTTTTTTCAATGTGAGATTCATATTATTCTTCTTATTTCAGTTAAACAGTGTATCTTGGAAGTTTTTCCATTCCGGTATCGGTACTGTGTCTGGGCGTTATATTTAAACGGGTCTTTAGGAATGGGACAGGCCCATTGGTTTAAACCATACTGAATGCTTGAAAATTGAGTAACATGGTGCAGGTGAAATTCATCAAGTCTGAATTGGGCCTTTGCCTGTTTACTTCATGGATAATTCTTAGTCCAGATCTTACGGACTCATGTTATATTAATCTCAGTTCTCTAATTTATTCCTAACTTGCATCATTTAGTTATCCAGAGGCATTTGCTTCTAGGCTTTTCCATTTTTTGGATGCTCTCAATTATTAGTCTTTTTTTCAATTGTGTACTGAATGTATCTTCACAAAAGGCAAAACACTCCCATTAATATGTAATATTGAAAGATCTGTATTTTCCATTATGGTCAATCTGTGGATAAAGAATCAAATCTTCCAGAATGCTTCCTGGGATGCTTTGGTTTGTGGCTGTTCAAGGCTTCATTTGTTCGTTTGGTTTGGTTTGGTTCTTTTTCTTTTGCCTTTGATTCAGTTTCAGAGTGCCATGGAGACTTTGCATACCTTTGTGGCCTTAAACATAATTGAGCCTAGTAGTCTTAACGTACATGTTTCTGAAAATCAGCAAATAAGTAAGTCAATAGTATTCAACAGTATAATGAAAAGGACTGATAAAATCTGTTGTGGTCTCTTTCCTTAATAGATTTTTACTGTTTGCCATCAGAAATTGAAAGGATCTTGAGTATTCATGGTTATAGTACATTGAGAGACCAGAGGGAAGCTACAGTGGCTTTTTTCTGTCATCCCAGCTGTGGGTGAACGATATATTTAACTACTTCTCTAGAACCAAGCTCAAAAGCTTGTTTCATTATTCTGTGAGAGAATTTTATTTGTAGTATGTGGTATTTGTTAATTAAGATAGAATTTGAATAAATGATCAAAATGCTGATTTTTTTGTGCTTGAAGCTGTGCTATTTTTGAAGGTGAGGGTAATAATCCGCTGTGACTAATGTTTTTGATTTAAAAAAAATCTTTTAAAAATATTTATATATTTGCTTTTATTTAAGATTTAACCAGATCTGCCCTCTTTTCTGTGAGCTTACCAGAGAGGAATGATCAGGACTCCAGGTATACATTTATTATGAGGAGACAGTATGTCTGAGTGGAAGGATGAATGATGGTTTATACTTAACCATCTCTGATGTTAACTTTAGTGGAGTTTATTCTGTAACAGATTTTTTTCACTGATAGCTGACATTCCTCAGCTCTTTCAATTTATAATTATTTCAATTTATATAGGCGCTTACAAAAAGTGTTTGGTCTCTTGAGTTTTGAAGTGTGAAAACTTTGTTTTGAATATATTTTCTTCTATGATCCAGCTATGTCAAAATATTAAGTTGTAACTGCTGCATGATAACAATGACCTTTCTATATTGGATACAATACTATTAATTTATCATTATATGTGTGTGTGTATAGTATTGGTTTATTGTTATGATTATTGATTTATGTATAGGAGGACAGGTTCCAGATAGATGGACCAGGTTGAGTAGAAACGTGGAGCTATTGGGTGCTAACTTTGATGCATACCATGCATTTCGCACCGCTTGTGGAGCTTAGGTCAGAATGTCCACTGGTAACGTTCTTTCTTCCGTCCTTCTTGTTATCTAATTTAAATAATGTGGTCCATGCTTACGTAATCCTAGTTCTATATGAAATGTAAATATATTATTACCTAAAGGACTGAGAATCCCCCATGGACAATTCTGTAACCTGTGCTACTTTATTCCTCCCTTACCACATCTGCGAAATGGTGCCTGCGGTGAGGATTTTCACTTAAATTTGTGTTTCCTGTGTTCTGCATTACCCTTCAGCGCACCCCTCTCCACAGCACCTGCTTTTCAAAGGACTTGCACGGGGTGACATAATACCTGGCTCAGTTCGGGAAACTAATGACATCTCTGGCTCAGTTTCAGAACCTGGTCTGAGCCTGACTTTGCTTTTTGCAATTGCAAATGTGTCTTCTTTCAGTTGCTGCTGCCTCATTCCGCATGTTACGGTGGCTTTTCAAGTTGGAGCTGTCACGAGTTGAGCTTTTTTAACCTGTCCCACTCTTGCTTTTCATCCAGCCCATCTCTCCTCCTCCCCGCATACAAATTTATTTGTAAAGCCTATGTGCACTTCCCTAAAAAAACTGAGACATTTATTTTGACGCAAGTTCTCCCCATAGGCGATGTGTTGAGAGATTACACAGGTTCCTTGCACGAGGACTGGATGCAGCACCTGAACTGCTTGCAAGGACCACCTTCCCGAACAAGCACCATTCACAGGCTTTTGGTGAAAATTCTGTGTCCTTTTGATGATCCGTAATTATTTTTTGAATTACACTCACTTGGTCATTGAGATGTTTACTCCGTGAATATCATAGTTAACGAAGGAGTAAATAATTAATTTGAGTCTGCTGAAAGTAGACCTTGATTAATTCACCGTCGGCGAGGCCAGGCATCAGGGAGCAGTTGCCGTGTGCTGACTCCAGCTCTGCGATGCCAAAAGGCACCGCGCGTTTTCTGAGCAATGGGGAACTGGGGCAGCACGTTGCAGCTACTTCCCAAAGCCCTGGGAGCGCAGGGGAAGGATTCCTGTCAGAACGTAAGAGGCACTGCATATCTGGGCCACTGGTGGAGCTTTGACAAAGTACAGAGCTGGCTGTGGACCAGAATCTGCCATTTAAAATCATTTTATGCCTGGTTTAACATGTTAGAAACCCATAAGCAGTGGCAACTAGTGAGCAAATAGAATTGTCCAACATCAGATGCTGTTTTGAAAACACCGAAGAATTTGTTTGAAAAAAATCTCAAAATATATGTAAGAACTTGTGTGTGTAGCAGGTTTAGATTTGTGTTTGCACTGCTTGGCAGATGCTGCTGTCATTTTACAACATATTACAGCATTCTAGTTAAAAAATAAACTACAGTCTACTCTTACTGATGGTCACGTTCACTTCTCTTTTCTTTCCTTCTGAATTTTTTCTGCTTCCTTTGTAGTACCCCATTTTAGTAATTTGCAATGACGCTTACTGATAAATCTTATTTGGACAAGGGAAGATGAATGAGATAAAGCGAGAAAAGTAAGAAATAAAGGAGAATGGAGAAGAAAATGCTGTGGTCAAAGACTGGATTTAAAAAAAAATGGACTGCTTTTAAAGCTTTAAAGAAGCATGGGAGGTGGTCAGTTGCAACTTTTTATTGTTTTCCTCTCTAACTTCTGCCAGCCTATTCAGGATCTTTTCAAAGGGTCATAATTAAGTCTACTAGATAAAAATAGTTTTACAAATATGTAAATTGTGTGGTAAACCTGAGTGGATTAACAGCTTTTTTTTCTTTGCCCTTTTTTTTTTTTTAAGTTAGTGTGGAGGACAGCATATTTCAGCCTTGGGCTTAATAGCACCAATACGTTTTCCTGATGCTTGGTCTGGGACTGGTTTTGGGGTTAGGTTGAGTTTCTCGCTTGCCAAATGGGACCTCTTCCTATTTTCTAATTAGGAAATATTTGTGATAAATTTGGATATATTGGCATATAAGGATGTATTAATACTGTTGCTTTTGTTATATTTAATTTCTGTCACTTGCACACATTTGTGATAAATTTGGATATATTGGCATATAACGATGTATTAATGCTGTTGCTCTTGTTATATTTAATTTCTGTCAATTGCACACATGCGTGCACACACATGCATGTTCATGTATGTATGAGTTTATTTAAAAAACTAGGTAAAATTTCAGCAGAGGTGAGATAAATCACTTCTTCATAATGAGATGTATCCTAGATGAACAAATAAAGAGAGAATTAGGGTCTTGTTTTCTTGGGAAACAGTCTGATTCAGGTAAATGTGGACTTCCCCTGGGTCTTGTGTGTTCTCAGTGGATGTCCTGATGTGATGAGATGTCAGGATTTGTTCTGTGTTTTTGACACACACCCTGTCACTTCTTAACACTTTCCTCAAAGCTTCATATTTGATGAATTGACATTTTTTGTGAAAACTTGGTCTGTGCAACTTACTTTGTGCAATTAAGAAAGAAATGGACCACCTTTTTTCATTAGAGAACTTTACATTTAACCAGTTTCCATGGCACGTTCGTAAAAGTGCAGATAGATATTACAGAAATTATTTTAGTAATCTTGGAATTTTTTTAAAATAGCTGGACTGTTGAGGTTTTCTGTTACCCTTTTGCATAGTAGGTGCTTTCTATGTTATGAATTTATTGTATGAACAATTATGAGAGGACAGCATTAGTGGCATTTTCTGCATTCAATCATAGACTCATAGAAACATTTGGTCTGGAAAAGACCTTTAAGGTCATTGAGACCAACTGTAAACCTAGCACTGCCACGTCCACCACTAAACTATGTCCCTAAGTGCCACGTCTACATATCTTTTAAATAGCTCCAGTGGTGGCGACTCAACCACTTTCCTGGGCAGCCTGTTCCAATGCTTGATAACACTTTCAGTGAAGATATTTTTCATAATATCCAAGCTAAACTAATGTTTTAGTTTTGGTTAGATGACTTGTAAGAAAGTTTCTTGTTTCCTATTCTTGGTGAGAATATAATTCTGTCTAGTATAATTTCCTATTGCTTCTTTTAATTAGTTGTCTGTTGGCAATGTTTCTCTTTGTGCCACCTCAAGCCATCGAGTGTGGGATTCGAAAGGGACACATTGATGCTCATTTGCTAATTTGCAAGAGCTGCATTCTCCTTGGGATGGATTTTTCTTGCTTCACCTGTTCAGTTTCAGTTAGCTGTTAGTGTAGGTGTCAAAATGTACTACAGGCCAGTTAGCTCTGAAGTATTTTGTTGATGTGCTTCAAAGGCTGTGAGGTCTATGCAAGTTGCAAGACAATGTATACCTGCCTGGGATCATACACAGTTGGGAAACTGCAATTATCTTGCTGCTTCATGAGCAGAGCTAGTAAGTCTTAAAATAGTTCATTTTTTGAATGGGCTGTGGCCTTATAGACAAGTCATCCATCTGAACAAGGAGGGGCTTGAAACTGAAACTACCAGCTCACCCTGATGTGCCTGGTGCATGGCACTTCCACCACCTTTGAGGATGAGTTCTTACAAAATGGTGTGGTGTGCTATCACTTGTTTTCTGTAAGTGGTTTCATGGAAGGGTGGGATACAGTTGCTGCAATTTATTGCAATGTTTTCTTGTGTGGTCCCTTGAGTTGAAATGTATGGTATGAGCATGGGGGGAAGGTCAATGGTTTTGTGATATGCTAGTCCTCAACTTTTTTTTAAGGAGGTAATTCACTTAGCTTCGTTCATACATGTTCCTCTCTGTGTCATCTGATCTACTACAGAGACAGCACATGACTAGAAGTTGCATCTGCAAGCGGGGCGAGCTGTGAAAATGCCTGGCTGCAATTCAGCTCCTACCTTCAGGGCAATTTTCAGAGGCCCGTTTTCCCAGAATCAACTTGACTCCTCTCTCTGATGTGAATGGGATCTCCCTTTGTCACAGTGGGGAGTAAGGGGTGATGGAAAGAGCCATTGGAGGGGTCAGATCTGCTGTCGTGCAGGTCGAGTCTCTGTATTAGTCAGGCTCTCTCTTTAACAAAATCATAAAATAAAATGCAGCATATGGGGAGCCATAGACATGACCAGCTGAACTGTAGCCAAGTTGCAAAAGAGAGCATCTGCTGTGTAATTCTTGTCAAAGAACAACACTAATCTCATTGAGTCATTTTTTCTCATGAAATAATTTTCTCCTTTTGCTTAGCTCAGTCAGCGTGGTTAATACTGTTTGCTAGGCAAGATACGTACTGCTAGGATTGACTGAAAGGCCTTGGTGTGGTGACCAGTTAAATCTGTGCAGAAGATGGTACCAGGTTAACAGTGGAGTCGTAACACAATGATGCATAAACTCACTCTTCAGGGTATTTTAAATGACGTACTGTAGCCCCAAAGAAAATGGAATAAGTTGAGTCACGTAAAATGTGATAAGGGGAAGAAAATAATTTGAATATTGAATGTCAGTTAAGCCTGTGTTATAAAGATGCAGAAATTTGATACAAACTAAAATGACAGAAGTGTGTTTAGCATTTCCAGTTGCAAAGTCCACCTCACACTTTTTTTAAAGTTTTTATACTGCAAAAATGGCACTCTGTTTAGTTCAGTATTTGCTGGTACTTGAATCTTCTTTGACAGATGAGCAGTATAGTTAATTTTAAGCCAGCGGTAGAAACTTGGATTTGATCCAAGCAGTCCTTTGATTTCTGCCAGAAGAGTCCCATTCCGGAGTTGCTGGGATATCTTTACCTGGCACTGCATTGTGCTACTTTAACGTACGCCAAATGTTGAGTCCCGTGCTGTGACTGCTAACGTGGCATGTGCTTTCCTTTCTCTGCATCTAAGAAAAGGAGAAGCTGCAGCTGCTAATAGGAGATGTTAGCAGAAAACAAATTTCATTATCTTCCTTCTTGGCTCCAGTAATTTCCCTTTATACCTCCCCTTGACTGGAGAAACAGGAAACGTTGCTGATAAAGTATCACGGGCTCAAGTAGCTATTGCATGTTTTCTGAGAAATGGCATTGCGTCTGTGACTTACAGCATTCCTAAAAGCAGATGAGAAGATCTTTGAGAAGAATTAAATAATCAAAATATCAGAAAATCAATTATAATCACACTGGAAAATGCTCTTATTTCAAAATTGGTCAGTATGACCACTACCTCATGTTTTCGCCATTGTAATTTGAACATACTTCTATCTGATATTATCATCTGCATCTAGAGTGAGTGGAGATTAACACTGTGTGTCATTTGAAAACTGTGATTATAAGCTTCCAGCTGGAAAGCACATTTGCTTTAGCTCCATCAATTCTGCAAGAACAGCCTCATGAAACTGTGTAAGGGTAGGAGGAAAAGCAAACAGAACTGAAAATAAGAAATCTCCTGTTGTAAACTCAATTGGCTAGCGGATATTGCTAAGACTAATTGTCAACTTAGAATTCCAGGAAACTATTAAAATTTTTACAAATTAGAGAGGTTACAGGTTGGTTTCTGTAGTTAGGATTCTTAAGTCCATGCTGAAGATAAAAATGCTGACACCAAACAGTCCAGCGCCTTTTAAAACAGTGCTGGGTAGGAAGTCTTATACTCTTAGTTTGGATTTTGGCTAGTCAGTTTACAGGCCATGGTCTTGGTAGCTTCAGTTAGAGCTTTACCTCTAACCCTTTCCCTAGAAGCTGTCACTGCACTGGCACTTACCAGGGCTCCGGGCAGCTGAGCAATTTTTAGAGATTATCAGAGAGAGGTATTGAGGAAGGTGGGGTGGCAAGGTAAAACTGACTGTGATGTCTTTACACCAAACTAAGAGCCAAAGAGAGATCTGCTTGGCCGGGAGATCATGATTCCTGAGAGAGAGCATGGCCGGAGGACAGCTAAGATTTCTGAATGCCCTGTATCAGGGTTTCCTCGTCTTGCAGGTCATTGTGAGAATGGTCAATTTGCTGCTTCTCCGTGGAAGAAACACAAGTAAAGATGAATTTGGGTGCTGAGTGGGCTAATTGTCCCAAAAGTACTTTATAAAGTGATGATTTACTCTAGAAGATTGTTGGACTCTAAAATACTGTTGCTGCTAGGGAATTTTTCTCCTTTGTAACTCTGATACATTACATTTAAATTTATGTAATACTGTTAGTCTCATATTTCAAACTGTTGTCCATGCTGAAGATGAACAAGAGAAAGTCGGGGGGAGGGGGTTGGGGGGGACAGACAGAGGCATCTCTGTTGACCTCAAAGAAAGGTCATAGCTACTTGAAGAAGCCATACTAACAACCGAGCCTTGGGAGAAGGCTTATCCTCTGCTAAAGTAAAATTTATAGCATAGCAGCTGGATTGAGCTCCTACTCTGCCTGATTTCTTGGAGATTCTGATGGTTGCGCCCTCTGAGGAGAAGCTGTCCTAAGGCAAGCACCTGTCAGACCATCTTGTTTGAAGCTGTTCAAGGAATCCAGCTGAAGAGCACTCAATGCGTGCACTGGAAGCGTCGGTGGCGCGGTGAAGGCGTGCCTCCTGAGGAGCTGCTTCTACGAGCAGGCTGTCTCCATTTCTGTGAGCAGTTATGATCCGTGCACAACCAGATGACAAGCTGACGTGCAGATCATGCACAAGTAGAAAATCCTGCATGAACATGCAATGTTCTTGTAGCTGCATTTGGACATCACAGCTTGAGGGGTCCCCTGAAGTTCTTCTGCCGTGCGTTCTAACTGGGAATGGGACTTTTGGCCCACTAAGAAAAGCGTTCTCTAGCAAGAAGTAGGCTCTCATTAAACAAACGTGAAAAAAGTATTTTTTGTAGTGGACAATGCTAGGGTGGGGTAAAAATGGAAGGGAGACATAACGACAGTCCAGACCAATGATAGGGTTTTATGATATCAGCATGTTCCTAGACCTAACTATAGATATATAAGGCGACTTTAAAGGTGGACTTCTAAACCAAGTCTATCCAGGATGATAAATTTCAAATAATAAGCATTTGCTGTTAGGATCAGATTTATAAAATTCAGAAGCTCACACTATAATATGAAAATGTGTATGCATTTGTTGCCCTTGTCCTGCCTGAACAGAAGTAAATGGTAGTGGTGGTTTGACCTTGTCTGGATGGCCGGTGCCTACCAAGCAGCTACATCTCTTCTCCTGTTCAGCTGGACAGGGGGAGAAAAAAAATATAAAATGATGAAAGGCTCATGGGTTGAGATAAGGACAGGGAGATTACTCACCACTTACCATCAGGGGCAAAACAGACTCAACTCGGGGAAATTAATTTAATTTATTGCCAATCAAAATCAGAGTAGTGTAATGAGAAATAAAACCAAAATCTTAAAACACCTTTCCCCCACCCCTCCCTTCTTCCTAGGCTCAACATCACTACCAAACACTCGACCTCCACATCGCGAACGGTGCAGGGGGACAGGGAATGGGGGTTGGCATCAGTTCATCACCTGTTGTCTCTGCTGCTCCTTCCTCCTCACGCTCTTCCCCTGCTCCAGCCTGAGGTCCTTCCCATGGGAGACGTGAACTTCTCCAATGTGGGTCCCTTCCACGGGGTACAGTCCATCAGGAACAGAATGCTCCAGCGTAGGTGCCCCATGGGGCCACAAGTCCCGCTGGCAAACCTGTTCCTATGTGGGCTCCTCTCTCCATGGGTCTCCAGGTCCTGCCAGGAGCCTGCTCCAGCGTGAGCTCCCCATGGGGTCACAGCCTCCTTCAGACATCCACCTGCTCCAGCATGTGGTTCTCCATGGACTGCAGGTGGATATGTGCTCCACCGTGGACCTTCATGGGCTGCAGGAGGTGATGGCCTGCCTCAGCATGGTCTTCACCTCGGGTTGCTGGGGAATGTCTGCTTCAGCGCTTGAAGCACCTCCTTCCCCTCCTTCTTCATTGGCCTTGGTGTCTGCAGGGTTGTTTCTCTCACATATTCTCATTCCTCTCTTTCCTCTCCTGTTCTTGCACTGGAATTTTTTCCCCTTCTTAACTATGTTTCGCAGAGGCGTTACCACCTTTGCTGATGGGCTCAGCCTTGGCCAGAGGCAGGTCCGTCTTGGAGCTGGCTGGCATTGGCTTTATTGGATATGGGGGAAGTTTCTAACAGAAGCCACCCCTGTAGCCTCCCCCCCGAACCTTACCATCCAAACCCAATACAACTGTTGAGCTTCTAAGTACCAGGCTCTACTCTTAATAGCCATAGATAAATATCTCTTCCAATGACTTGTGGAAACTTGAATGCATACCTACATGCACTTTTTGTGGATGTCTCTACAATGCTTTTAATCCTGAAAGGTCAGATGAAGGAGATTGTTATGGTTTGAGAAACCCCCAACAATTTATTGTTGTTTAGATAATTATTCTATCACCCGATGACCCCTCTCCACCTGGAAGGGGGAATTGAGAAAAAACAAGGAAACCTGAGGGCTGAAATATAAACAGATCTAATAGAATAAGACTAGATAATTAACATCAATAACACTAAAGAAGCAATATTGATCCCGATACCAATACAAAATATACAAGTATTATACTCAGCCAGTTCTATGAGCGGGAAGCTGTGCAATCCCAGGAGTGGACAGCAAATGTCAGACACTGCGAGCGCTAAGGCTTCGGAAGGAAGGGAAGGGCTCAGGGGCCTGGCACCAGGGCAAGGAGTTCTCAGGATTGCAGCCATCAAGAAAGAGAGAGAACTTCTTGGCAAACTTTCTAATTTATATTGAATTTGACATTCGTGGTATGAAATAATCCTGTTGGCGAGCTTGGGTCAAGTGCCCCGGTCTCGGTCCTCCCCATTCCTGCACCTGGCAAGGCTCGAAAACAGTGAGACCTTGAATCCCACAAAGCCTAGCTGGCTATGAAGTAAATATTTTCCTGAATTCAGACACTAGAGTCTTCTAAAAGTGCAGTTTTGCCAGGCATTAGAAGAGAAATTACTCCTGGTCACTCAAACTAGGGCAGAGATGTACAGAGCCATCCAGCTTCTTGGATGCAGGTTCAGCAAATACGGAGCTGAAGTCCTGTAAAAATACCTTAACAAGGGTAAGGTGCGTTGTGAATTTCTTCTACAAATCTCCACTCTGCAGTGGAGTCATCTAATAATGATGCTTTAACGAAGTGGCTAGGGTTGTCTTAGTGCTATTTCTGTCTGTAGTGTGTATTGTGTCCTTCAGAAGCACCCTCAGAGGAGGTCATTGCATTCCTGTGGTAGACGGCTTTCCAAATAATTGGGGTGTTACAGTAAGAGAGAGTCCTGGATTGCTGAACAGGATCTCCTCAGAGAAGGTCAGGACATTTATGGACTAGGGTAACTTCATGAATGAAAAGGAAATGTCACCTATTTTGTATGTTCAGGCGTTGCCATTATTATCTCATACTTAATTTTAGCCTTCTCCACTTGTTACCTGTCTGTCTGTAATTCTTCTAAGCAGCTTGTTGAGGACAATAACCTGCATAATAGTCTTTGCAGAAGCAATGTAGTGGGTCTCTTCACTATTAGTAAAGAGGAAATCAACGTTTTTTTGAGCTTTTCTGGTCATGCTGCATGCTGAACAAATGAAACGTTCCCCGAATAAAGCTCTGTAGCAAAGGCCCAACTACTTTAAGCTGCTAGGAGGCTTAAACAGTACTAAGAGCAAAGCTCTCTCTGTGGTATTATTTTATTAAAGTAAGAATCTTTACCTGAAGTGGTGATACTTATTTTTCTCAGGTAAATGCTTTTGAGGGCCAAGGAGAGAAAGCTTCCAGAGGCTTTAAATGTAGAAATATAAATGCAACAAAGAATCTGAAGCTAAACTGCAAGCACTTGTATTTCCCTGGTGTTTCAAGTATGTGCTCAGCTATTTGACCTTGGATGATTCCAATTCCTAAGGATCCCAGCTTCCAAGGATGTGATCCCTCTGTTTAATGATTTGAGGACACTGTGGTGTCTGTTAATACTGATACCATGGTGATAACATGTGGAGCTGGTGAGATTTTTCTGTTAGCTTTGTGGTGTATCCAGTAACTGCTGTTCTTAGGAAAGCAAGTGAAATATTTAACTTCTAGTTTCTTCCATTGAGAAGGAAAAAGGGGGAGGAAGAGGGAAGAGGAAAACCAAACATAATTGAGGCTGATTGTGAGAATGGGTGTAGTGATATCGTTATGCACTGCATGTCCTAGAAAATGCAGTACAGAAGGAATATTTAGTGTACTGCATATTCTGTTTTTCTATAATCATTATTAGTGGTGATGTTTAAAAATAATAACTGGAGATGCTGCATACAAACTTCTTTTACTATGGTAGATATCATTCATCCTATAATCAAAATTAGCATGTGTTTTGGATGTATCTTGTGTTAACCAATAAAAGTGTCTCAAAATTTAAGAAGCTGTTCTGCCGGTTTGTTTTTTTTTTTTTCTGGAAATCACCATTGACAGAAGTAAAGTTCTTCTGTCTTTAAATAGGTACTAATTTTTCTCTTTTCATGGCTAGACCTCATCCAGTATTAAGAAAACTATTTTTAGTGTTTGTAGGAGGAGTGTGCTACAACCTTTCATCCTCTTGGCTCTGTCAGTTCTTAAACGTGCAAGTCCAGGGAACCATGCTGCTCAGAGAATTTGTTTATGCCTTAGGGTTTGTATACATGTGGGCTTCATCACATGTTTGCAAGGGATAAATATTTCCTGCATCCATACTTACAAAGAGCTTTTTTGCATATAGAGTCATTTGTGACAGCTCCTGAGAATACAAGTGGGAGGGCGGGGGGAGAAGATGTGCCTCTTCAGCCTAATTATATTTTGAGTTTCTGTTTTGATGTATTTTTAATCTTGTTACTGGTCGATGTAGATTAGTAGTTTTGATGCAGTATCTGTCTTCAAAGATATTTCGCAGGTTAACGCAGAAGCTGAACAGCTGGTTGCAGTGAGTTGCTGCTGGTGGTGCACAGGAATCAGTTCAGATATGTTAAACTTCTACATTAGAATGAGATGCACTGATGGATATAGATAAAATAAGCATCTGAACGTAAAACACTATGTTATAAAATGCAATTGTACCTTAAAGTGAGACTCAGGATTTAGTAGCTTGTTTAAGGATTCTTGTTTGCTAAACATAGTAGTTTGAAAAAGAGCTATAAACTTCTTGCTGTAGAGTCTGGAGTAGCTTGTAAACCAGAAAGCTGCTGAAAGAATACAGTAGAAACTGGAAATTAAATGGAGGGCAACATCTGGGGTCTTATTAGTTTAGTGGTAGTCAGCTACAGACTAGTTAATGGGGATGTATTTAATGTGGAGGATTTACAGACCCTAACAGATATGAATTTTTCTGAGAGAAAGGCAGGTAGTTTAGACCCATTTTACAAGAGGTAAGGATTCCTTGCATGCTCCCAGAGTGCTTCCTCACATGCACACCCTGATTCTACCCTATGCTTCACATTGATGCCCACTGAGGTAATTTTAAAAGTGTGTGCTTTTTCGAAATTTACAGTAATCCTACTTTTGAAAGTAGTCTTTAAATTCCACAGTAGTGTTCACTGAAAAAAGACCTATTTGTGTGGGGTGAAATGATAACACTGAACGTACCCTCATTAGGCACCCATATTTGTTTACTACAGGTTTATGTGAGGTAAATTTTAGGAATGCAACTAGTTTGCCTTTTTATATCAACATTTATACAAGTTTTCTTTGCGCTAAGGTCCAATGTTACAATATTTAGAATATTTACTTAGAGTAAGTTACCATTTATTTTAAAATAACCTGCAAAACTTGAAGCAGTTGTGAAATTTGCCTTTATCTGGAAGAAAGTTGTTTATCTCCACGAATTGAATGGCATCACTGTAGTACAGGGTCGCAGGGGTTAACTTCTTGTGCTTACACATGAAAATTGGTATGCAAGTGGGAAGTTGAATGAGTGGTGGGAGGCTTTTATCCTTTCTCCCCAAAACAGTTTGGCACAGCTTGTATGAGAGCCTCTATCGTTCTGTCAAAGAACAGTGGGCTTCTGTTGCATTCCTGTTAAACGCAACCTCTGTAGTATTTTTAACAGGGAGTAGATTCCTTGTTCATGCATGTTTCTGAAGAAAAATGACATGCAGATGAGTAACAGTCGTAGGCTGATGCTACATCACATATCTGCTGGCCAGGCTGGTGGGGAAACAAGCAGGATTGTTCACTGGAGACACAAACTGGCATTTCTGCAAAATGTTGCTCTGTTGGAGCTTGTTTTAAGTAGCTTGAACAGCCCTGTGGCACTGAGCTGATAGGGGCCAAAACTGGAGAAGGATGAGAATCAGGGAGTGAGCAGCAAACATAAACCTACACTGCCAAGCAGCAGATACCTGTCTGTGTTGGCATCCTGTTGGAAATGTTTGTGTAGCTCACTGAGAACTGGTTTGTAGTGGAGACAGAAGATGAGAAGGAAGGATTTATGAGTAAAGAGAGGATCTCTGCTAATTTGCTTACATTAAGTTTAGGAGAGTGCTTCAGAGGGGGAAAAAAACAAAACTTAAAGTACTGTGGCTGTGATCTTCAAAACTGGAGAGTCACAAATTCTCGGGCTATAAATACACAGGGGTGAGTTGCAGGCAAAGTACTGAACTTGCCTTCCCCAGGAGCAAGTGAAATTCTCAATCTCAGTTTCTCAAACTCCGTTTCTCAAACTGTGTCAGTCTCAGTTTCTCAAACCAGCCTCTAAGTGTTTTGGTTTCCTGGCTGAAATAGGAAGCATGGTGCTAATTTCCATCACAAAGATGCCACAAGAGAGGTGAATCTATCAATATTTATTGGAAGTGTTAATGATGGGGGCTTGTATTATGCTCTAAAATGAAAGACTGCACAGAACTTTCTGCATGCATTTTTGCAATATTGTGATGTATGGCCAATTTGATAATGAAGTGGAGACCTTGGTTAACCTGGCTTCTGCAGTTCTGATGCATATGGATCCTGCAAAGGACCTACTGCAAAGGATACTACGCTGTCACGCAGATTGCTTTTACCTAGGAAGTTCACAGTTCTCAGTCTGCTGAAACTGAAGGCACATGCTGAACTCTTCATCTCTGAGGAAATGACTTTTAGGTTTAAGAGATGAATTTTCAATGGTGTGTATAAGGGCTGTGTCAACTGTATACTCTTCCCACATTCAAATTTTTAGTACTTGCCCATCAGTTTTATATCTCCATTTATTAAGTAATAATTAAAAAAAAAAGGCAAACCCGTTTTCTGGAACGTTTCATTTCTAGTTATGTTTTTACTAGAGACATTCTGTCAGCAGCAATGACTTCACCTTTTTATTTGTAAATCTGTGAGCTGTAAGGGTGTTGGGAATCTAGTGCACGGCTTCTAAGTAGGAAGATTAGAGAACCTTTTATTTTTATTTTTTGTTGCAGAAAATACTAAATAATCTGTTTGGACAGAAAAGCTTAGTATGGTGAATATACAAGTAGAGAGGAGGAGGGAATGTGGGGAGAGAGGAATACTCCTGCTCAGACAACCTTTGAGTTTCTCTGATGAACCAGAAGGGTGTTTAATTCAGGTTTTCTTTTTTTTCTTCCTCTCTCTTGTTCATCTTACTTCTTTAAGGGAACAGGAACTGAGGACTTTTTCCTGCTTTCATTTTGTGTTGTGTTAGGCTTTCACTCCATTGTGACTGCAATTTTTTGAGAACTGGCCCAGAGCACAGTAAGCTATGATGGTATTTTCATCATATTCTGTACCGCAGTACTGCCACTGGTACAGTGCTTGTCACTGGGCTAAAAAGCCTGATGTAGAGACAAACTAACTAGAGAAGAATTACGTGCGTACCCAAGAGACAGTTCTTTTATGGCTAGGTTAGACAAACAAGTCAACTTGGGAATAGGTAGTTCTCCCCTCTTGTGTGAAATATTTGCTTACATGCCCATAACGTTGCACAAGGCTGAGTTTCTAGAAGTCTGTTGCCTTTTTCTAGGCAGTGAAAGAAGCTCGCTTCAGATGAAGTAATGAAGATTTAAGCTGCGATCAAGTCTTCCAGACTGTTTAGAGGTTTAATAGCCTGAATATTTTAAACCTCTGGCTGTTTGTGAGCCTAATTTTTTTAGGTATTTCCAGAAGACAAGAACTTACTTTACAAGAAGATGTAAAATAAATCGAGGATATCAGCTAATGTATAGACTTGTAGCCCTTGTGTCTTAACCAGAACCAAAAGGAAGAGTGTGGTAAGATAGTGTATATGGTTGTAGTACTACAAATAAATCAAAACTCACCAGTGTACGAATGTGCGTACGTGCATCTGCACAAGTAATGGTGTATGGCCAGTAACGGATGTGTCTTGCTTTCGGATAGAGGTAGTTTCGTTAGCGCTGGAGGCAGGTGCCTGTATTTGTGCACTCCAGGTGGCCATTATCCGTGCAGTGCCTGCCATGCTGAATGGCCACGGAGTGCAGAATAGGTGACTGCTTGAAGTCCTGGGCAGAAGGTGATCTACTTATTTATTTTATTTATTTATTTTGCACCTCAGAAGCATGTTTTTGATGTTCATTCTAGTCAGTTGCCCCCACCCAGATCTCAGCGTGGGGCTTTTATGCTGCTAACCCACCAGCGTGGTGCAGGGAGAGGGTGCGTGGGTATCTCCTGGCTGGCTGTAGGGAGCGGTGCCTCATCCTGCACCTGGGATAGGCTCCAGTGGTTCCCAGGAAGAGAGCCTGAAGCACAGTAGCATGTTGTCATAGGTTTTCTTTCGGTCAAGCTTTATCACTCCTGTAGCCAGTAAAGGAGAAATACGGGGTCAGAGGGAGAATGTTTAATCTTTCTCCTGCTTTCCCTCAGGTTTCTTCATCTTGCTGCTTTCCTAGGTGTCAGAGCCCATTTTTTGTTCAGCCTTAGGCATGTGTGGACCAAGAGGAAGCATCAGGATTTAGGCATCACCATGTGAGACACAAAAGCAACCCAGGCTGAAAAGATGAGAGATTTGTTTAGGTAAATATAAACCCAAAATATACAGAATAGCATGGGGCATGAAGTGTGATCACACATGCTGTCAGCACTTTTCAGTGTTAATAATCAGTTTTTTGGCTCTAATCCATTTCTTTCTTACTGAAAGAATTTCCAACTGACTTCAAATGCAATTGGATTGAAGACTTTGAGAAGTCACTCTAAACCTCCCATATGCTTCTAGTGTATTATGTAGAAAAGGTCAGAATTTTGATTTGAAACTGATGATCACTGAAGAACCTATTGCCCGCGGGATTCCCAAGATTCTTCAGGAGTGGAGATTTATATCTTGTGGAGCCCTTCTGGAGCCAGTAGCATCTCTTACTGGCTTCAGCATTTATTCCTCAAGGTAACTTTGGAAATTCAGGACCTAGTGGTGCGCACTGGATTGAATGCCAGGTTTAATTTAACCCAACTCTGGATGGGGGTGGAAGAGATAAGCGTTTAATCAGGAAGGAAGTATTTTTTGTTGCAGTAAAGAAAATTGCTCCTTTCTCTGAGAAAGAAAATTGCCCTTTCTTTGAGAAGGTAAGTGAAAGCCCTTCACTGAAAAGGCTGATCACTGAATAATTTAAGGGACGGGTCACGATGAACTTCCTTTCTGGTAACCCCAATAACGCATTTTGGTTTTTTATGTTCACTTTCAATATGGATTTAATAAAAGGGTTTTAAAATTTGAAAAATACCTATGATTAGTTTTGCTTGTATAGTTTAGCATCATATTCTTCAGACCTTATTTACAAAATTTTCATTGATAGCTTCCCCTCAGTACTGATGTGATCTGTAAAGATGGTCAGAACTGTCAGTACCTATGAAAGGAACAAGAATTTCCCATCTGCTCTTGTAAATATATATTGTAATTAGGTTTTCCTGTGTTTTTGTAAGTGTAAGTGCTGTCAAGTCATCAGTGTTCAGTGCCAGTGTTCAGTAACAACAGAGCATGAAAATGTGGAAAGAGGCCATGCTGGCAGCAGTGCTGTCCATTACAAGTTTTACCTAAAACAGCAGAGAAGAAAATCTTGCTGTTACAGTTCAGTGAATATGGGAAGAACGTGCTTGATGTTAGCAGCAGGCTCGTTTCTCTTGCCTGCCCATAATGGTCACTTGCGCTATAAAAAGAGGTCCTTTAAAGCAGATCATGATCCAAGTAAAATTCTAGTATCCACTGTATACTTGTGTGGGTTTTTTTATTTGATTGGCGATTTGTTTTAGTTTAAATTTTCCTGGCACCTTTTTCATATCAAGATCCAATTTTTGTTGGGTTTTGTTAGGTTTTTTTGTTGTTGTTGTTGCTTGATTTGTAAAGGTATTTTCAAGGGCCAAGTATCCAGTGAAGGAAATGGGGATCTGCTCTTGAGATCCTGGCGAGGTCTGTTAATTGCCATGAGCTGTGGAGCATATGTTGTTCCCCGTTAGCTCTTCGTGCAATGACAACGCAGAGGAGAAGTGAGGAAGAAGCGGTGGTAAGTGGATCACTGAACTGCGTGAAGCCACGGGGCAGTTCCCATTAGGGGCAGTGCACCGAGGCATGGCTGCAGTACTGGCCAGAATGTTACTCTGAGCTGGGAAAGCATTTCATTTCCTTGTTTACTGCATAAATCATACACGTAAAACCCATTTGCGTCATCTTCGTGTACCAGAGGAAAAGATGGCTCTAAATGCTGGATTTTTTGTTTGCACTATTTTATTTAAATGACTTTATTTTTTGGCTTTAAGCAGCAATTTTTCAATAAATACTTGGTGATAAATTAGTTAAATTTATTTAAGTGCTAACTACAAAGAGTTTTTTTCCCTTTTTAAATTTTTAAATAAAGAAAGTCAGTATCAAGTTCCTGTAGGCTGAGTTTTTTTAGAATGTGCACTTTCTCATTTCAAGTGTCTTTTGTAGCATTAGGTGTGCTAAAACGTAAAGGTGAAAGACTGGCTTTTCCTGGAAAGAAAGAACAAAGGCATAAGGATGGTGCAAAATAGAGATCAGTTGTGTTACTCGGTTTCCTAGGGAATTTCAAAGAAAATTTCAAGCCCTGCTACTTCTGAAATATTTAAGATTTACGCAATTTATTGGTCAGCTTACTTTTGAACTAATGAACATAAAAGCAGAACTAAATAATTAGCTTTTTCATCTCTAGAAAACTTTAAACTTAATCATAATTAATGAAATTAATATGCAGATGTCTTTGGTTTACATGAAAGAAGACTGAAGAACCGAGGCTACCACTTTCTGTTTCGTTGCATAATTTACTCAATCCATTTGCCTTGAAGATGTCATTCCTCTTGTTCTTCTGGTTCAAGTTCATACCTTTGCTGAACAACGCTCTGATGTAATTTCCCACGACTGCACCAATTGACACTGGGAACAAACCTACTTTTTCTAGCTTCCCTTTGGGAATACAGTCAACTTTTCAAAGGCTCTTGCTGCAAGTAGGTTGAAGGGATCCAGCAATCTCCGGTCAGTAGCTGTTTCATCCTTGGTAGTTCCCATGTGTATCTTGGGATGCTTTGAGTGCTGCACCTTCACACTCGTGCATTGTAACACTCCTCTTGGCCGCCGGTTAGCTGCTGGTAAGAAGCTATTCGTGTTTCCCCTGTCTCTTTCAAGTGGATGCCTCTGGGGTATTGCTGAGTCTTGTGACTGCTGACAGTTTTTCTGGTTTTCCCTGCCCTGCATTGGGGACATGCAAGTGGACATGCAAGTGGACAGGGTAATCTAGGCCCGTATCTTCCCCTCTGCAAATCTGCGGCTGGCCATCCTTGTGCTTCTCCTGAGAACACATGGCATACGTCTGTGATATGACCATGATGCTTGCGTGTACTTCAGTGCTGCATCTCGCAATGTTAACACATCGGAACCAGAAAAAATTTAAGTCGAGGGTAAAGAAAAATAGGTGTTGCATGTTAATGCAAAGTGAAACACAGGAAAAGGATGACCCTGGCTTGCTCATGTTACATATGTCTTGAATGTTATTGAGACCAAGATGAGAGAACTTAAGCACTGAATTCTTTATTGCACTTCAGGAGTTGTGTACAAGTTTGAGCTCCATAAATTAGCATGAAGAGGTCCTTTTGTGATGTGCGAATAGCAGCTTGCATTGTAGGCTGAGATGCCAGCCTGAGACTACAAACTGCTGTGCGGTGCCTGCTTCTTTTTCTTTCCCCCCACTCCGAGCTGTTAACTTATTCAGTCTCCGTCAAATGTGAAGTTAGTGGGGCGTTTGACCCTTGCAGAATTAAACTCTGAATTTTTAAAAATAAAACAAGTAAGGTTTGCAGAGTGGGGTCCAGGATGTGTAATAAATAACTTAAAAATACATTCTTTTGCAGGAGGGATCCTGTAAAATCAGCCTTCGAGCTGGTACTCTAAAAACGCAATTTGGAAGTATATTGAACTACATTATTTACTCAGTCGGGAGGGCTCAATAAACTTCTGAAAATTCTTCTCAAAATTGTTTTTGAAAGCAATGAAAAATTTGTCCTGGTAGCCTGAAAGTGTGTGTTGCTAGCCCAGAAGCTGGCGTTGCTGAGGCGGTAGCAGTATCTTATTTTATGCTGATTCTGCTGCCGCTCTCACGGTTACGTGCTTTAGGCGTGGGACACCCTGAAGTGAGTTAGTATTGAGAGTTTGAAGGTTATGCTTGCTTTCCACCATCCCACTGGTAAAGCTGGTGTAGAGCCAGCCTCAATAATCTCTCTCAAGACAAAGCTGAGTCCGTTGCTGTGTGCATCCCATAGTGCCCTTGTAGACTTTCCCTCCTCCTTTATCTGGGGTGGTTCTGCGTTCCTCTGCCCTGTATCATAGTGTCCTGGCAGTGGAGTATTGTGCCTGTCCTGGGCTGTAACCCAAATGACTGCCTGGGGGATGCAAATGTTGTCCCTGTTTCCTTTCTGTGATCTTTAGGATACTTTGGACTGTGACTAATGGCCAGTGTAAGACCTTGAATTTTCTGTGATCTTCTCTGAGAAGCCAGTATAGGCAAGAAAGTTTGCAGCTTGCCTTTTTTATTTGCTCTTTGATGCTTTGGGCGGGGGTGGGGTCAGGGTTTTTCTTAACTTGGGATGAATGCAGGAAAGAGCTAGCGTGCTTCCATGGTTGTGTTTCTGAGGGGAGACATGCTCTGGCATTCAGTGCTGCTGCTCTTGTCTGGTTTATGCTCTTTATGACTAAATAAATTTGCTCTTGAAAAGGAAACAAATACGTAACTTTATTACTTAGATGTCCGTGAATGTACTAGGCAACCGTGAGATGTGTTTGTAAGTAGACAAATTTCCTGGTCCATCCTTAATGTGGCTCTTTTCCAGAGGAATTAGGTTGTATAATACCTATGGGGTTTTTTTTGCATCACAAGGAGACAATCATAACATCCCTTATTAAGATGAAATGTTAATAAGTATTTACCCTCTGCAGAGAGGCCTATTCATTGTTCAGGCTAGTCTGGAGCAAGACTGCCTGCTTGACTGGAATACTGGGTAGTGACTGGAATAGTGGATAGAGTGGATGGGTGATTAGATTATCTAACTGCATAACACAGCTAAGCCCCCAGATGTTTTTGTTGCTGTATTTTAGGGTGTTCAGTGCTAGAAAAACTTAACAAATCACTATACCAAAATAGGCATCAAAACATGAGGAAGTGGAATACAGCTTTTTTTGCACATGGTGAAAAAAAAAATGATAGGAAAGCAATTAGTAAGGCAGAAAACCATCAGAACATAATTCGTTAAATCTAGGCAATTTGTCACTACACTTCCATATTACCAAGCACTAAAATTTATAAAATGGAAAAGATTATCAGGTGTTTATCATAGATTATCAGAATAAAGGCTATTTATACACTTGGTGTAGCATTCAGACAGGAAATACTTTTCTGTATTGTCTTGCTGCAGCAGTTGAAAGCAATGTTGATATTCACAGCAAAACATTTTTTTTTGAGTTTATATTTTATTGTTTGAGCCCACTAAGCCATCTCAATAAAATGTGGCATACTTATTCCTAGATCAGATGTAATGCTGTAATAAATGTATTCATTTTTTCATTTAAAAATTGAAATCTGTGATGCAAATGACCTTTAGATGTTTGCTTTTTCACACTCTAGGCAGAAAAGTATTGCATTAGGAAAGCTGAATCTTTGTCCTTGACATGGATTAATATCTCTGTGTTCAGGAGAAAAGCTGAGTTGAGTCTAATTTATGTAGTCGTGGCAGGATGCTGTTGAAGGCTGATTGTTGATACTGTTTTGGTTGCACTAGTACATTTGCTGCGTGTCATACAGCATATTTGCTATTCTTTTCCAACACTGCCAGTAGCAAGGATATGAAAATCATCCCATAAATGGCAAGATTGGCTTGTAAGAAAAGCAAACTGTATTTACACAATGCAGTTTGCCTCTTTTTTCACTTTCTGGTGTTTTGAGGGGAGTGGGTGGGTTTTCCTTAGCTTGGGACACGTTTTCCTTGTTACTTCTTTAAAGTTTAACCAGAGATTCTTGTCCAGTTTTACAGCAGCTGAAGCTTTCAGGAGTAGATCAAATACCACAACAGTTTTAATTCAATAATCATCGTCAGTCCCCAGGTATTGTCGCTAGCACTGGGTCATGCGCAACAGGAGATAGAGAAAGGTAGGATGGCTGCCACCTGATCGTGCAGTTGAGAGGTTGAGACCTCCTCCTGTTGTATCACTTGCTTTGGAATATCGTGATTTTTCTTTCGGTGATCAGAGATAAAAACTGAACAAAGTGTGTGAATATTTAATTTGTCAGAGTCTGTTTTTCATGTGCACAATGTAGTTATCCAATAATATTTTCACAAGTGGAAGAATCTTTATGTGTTAGCCTTCTGGTAATTTCAAAGCTGTCTTTCAGAGTCCATAGTTCAGAGTAGCAGATGAGGAAAGGTGAAGCAAACTTGGAAATGTTCTGATTGGAACAGATGTGAGCCTCATATGGCCACACGGGATCTTAACTGGGTGGAATTGCCACCCAGTGTAGGCAGGATCTGTTTTCTTTGCCTGCTTCCTTCTTATCTGAGCTTTTTTGGGGAACTTGACAAATACAAAATTCAGCTCAAGTGTTCAGTGCGTGGCTCTGAGGATTTCCCTTGTTTCTGCCAAGAGGGAGGGGCCATGCATATTTCCCCCCTTGGTGTAAGGTACCATTAGAAAGTTGTTGTGCCACCGTGGCTTGGGGACCGTCACCGTCACACAGCCAGGGCTGACATCTGGTCCCCTGTGATTTCAGCGCGCAATTTTGTCCCGCGGCAAGCTGCCTGCCTGCCTTCTGTTTCACTAATCTGTTGCGAATTTACAGGAAAATGGGTGTTTCCAGTGCCAGTACAAAAGGGATATCCATACCCCTCATTCTTTTCTTGGTGCTAGCTCTGCATCAGCTGTTGGAGGGCAGGGCAGCAGGCACCAGTGCAGGAAAATCGCTATGTTTTGGGAACTTTTGTGCAAGTGTGCTTTTTGTTGCCTGAGGTCCATGGCGTGTGTGTGGTCTGCACGAGTCAGTGCAGAGGTGCTTCTGGGGATGGGAAGAGTGCACAAAATGCGGGGGGACAAGATCTGTACTTGAGCCAAGGGGCTGAAAACTCACTGGACTCGGGAGAGCTGTTCGTGCATCATATAATGTCTTTGCCCCACAATTACAAGAAACTGCAAGCCTGGATAGGATGTCTAAACTTCACAGTGGTTGGAAATATCAGAAGCTGTTAGGATGGTGAAGTTTTACGTAATTTTGAAGGATGATGCTGAAAAACAAGCCAGATGTTTGATGAAATAGATTCATATGTATGTATATTGTATCAAGACTGTAGTTTGGTTGGTCTGTAAAAAGTTTCACCCAATATGGTGCTTCAAGTTGGCTGCTCATAGCTGTTTTAAGGACTCGATAAAATGAGGATGAGATTGTATTTTAAAATTTTTCGGGAAAAGCTGTGCTTAAAACTTTGGAATGTGTTCTGATTTATAAGAAAGTTGATATTATTGAACATGACAGCATATATGTTTTTAAAAATAACAGTTTTTGAATGCTGTCAGATAAATCACGGTCCTTCATTAAATCCATTTGATCAAAAGAGATTGTTCTAGATAGACAGCTCTGTTTTTTTAGTATTTTTATTTTAGTAACAATGTTCATAGGGAATTATGGTGCTACATGGTGCTATGCTGACAGTTTAACTGAATCATGATTTTTTCCAAGTTGGTTTTGTAAAGCTTGTAATGCAGTAGAATAAACCAGAAACAGAATCTGCAGATTTTCAACCTCTTTTTTTAAAAAAAAAAAATTTTTTTTTTTAAGCTTTAAATCAAGATTGACTGCCTTGGCTGAAGACACGCTGTAGAAAAAAATGCAATTATTGAGCTTGACAAAAGATAAAGCTGGCTAGTATGAGACGTAAATTGGATAAAATTGTATATTCCAAATTATACAGGCAGCCAAATGATCTAATGGCCTTCTCTAATTTTAGAATCCTTTAGTCCTTTTTCTTGACATCTTTCTTGTATATAAAGTGTGTATGTGTGTGTATGCATAAAAAAGTATGGCATGTGTATATGTGAGAGGTATCAAAGATGCATTATAAGCTAGAAAAGGAAGTGCCTTCTATGAGCTGAATACATGATGACGGTCAGCATTGGCCATTGCTATTATAGGATCTTAATATTTCAAGACTAATATCTGCTGCTTTCTGAGATGGCTATGTATGAGTATGTACTGCAGGGACTCAATGGGGTCACTGTTTAAATAGGTAGTCATGTGTAGAAGTAAATATTGCCATTTAATTACTGAAATGCCACTCAACCACACGGTGAAGCTGTGTCCAGCATATTGGCAGTTGGGTACCTCAGTGTGCTCTTCCCAGCTGTGTGGACTGCGGCTGGCTGCCCGCTGTTGCATGGCAAAGAGGAAGATCAGCAGGATTGGGAAGGGCTAGAGAAGACCAGGTGGTGGGACAGGGCAGTACAACAGCAGGGTGTCACTCCTGTACTAAGGTTTAAACGCCTTTGAAAAAACGAGATCTTCCACCTTATCTAGAAGAATACATCATGTTTCACTGAGTCTCCCGTGTCTTTGATACATTTATACTTCACTCTGGTACTTTCTCATCTGATTTGGGAGAGCAGTCCTTTCCCTAAGGGCTCTTTGGAGATCACATGAAGATGGGTGGGTTTGGGTTACTGACAGAAGTGCACTTGGTGATGGTCTTCCCCTGCTTCTCTGCATTCCTTCTGCTTTCTGCTCACCCTTGTGCTTGGGGCACACGGCTAAGGATGTCTCCTGCATCCCACAGGAAGGGTGCAAGGGCACTGAAATGCCTGCTGGAACTCTTACCATTTCCCATGCTGGCTTGTTTCTTGCTTTATTTTCCCAAAGTCCTTTTTGCTTCACTGTGTCAGGCAGAAAGAGAAATCCAAAAAGTTGCCTTGTGCTGTAAGGTAAAGGTACCTTTTCTTCTTTCGTGTCATCTGCTCGTTTATGTAACTTCTCCAGTTTTGAAAAAGAGGATCATTATAAAATAATTGCATCCTGAGGTTTGCAGTCAGTTTTGGCGCAGCAGGTATGAAGCTGTCAGAGCTTTGCTTGTTATAATCTGCATGTCAGCCTTGTGCTGGCTCTAGCTCTTTCTTAAGAGACTTTTTAAGAGATTTTTTTTCACATAAGCCTGTAGCAGCCATAGATGATCTGGGTGAAGAGAGGGGAAAATGTAGCCTTAGTCTACTCCCAAATTACAAGAGGTTCAGCACAGATCTTTCAGCACTTAGAGGGGAGAAACAGAATCCTTACTTAACTTTTTATCTTGAGATAATATTCAAAGCTGTTCACTCCTTTGTCAAGTTGCTCAGTTTTCATCCTGACATTTGCTGTGGCTCGGCTTTTACTCTAAACGTGACAGGAATGTACAGAGAGACCTTTCTGTTGCAACTGGTGACCTAGGAACCAGCTGTACAATATATTTATGAATGTTACTGTATATTACAATTTTTGACAGGTCTCCCTTAACCACCTGTGTGAGAACAGGACTTTATTTCAAAAAAATTGCTTTGGTGCTTAAATACCTGTAAGCAAGGCACCTTTACTTATTTTTTTCCAAGTTTCCCATGTTAGAATTTGACTTCTCAGAAGAGACTTGCTTGGGCGACCTATACATTGCTAAATTGCCTACAGAATGTAGTTTTCACTGCATGGCCTTCTTATCTATCACCGCACATAGTAAAATGAATACAGGTGATCTCATTCAGTATCTTCCTCTGGTCTTTTTTTGTTTTAATGAGTTTTGTGTTCAATTGCCACAGGCAATGTGGATAGCTGAGAGAAACCCGTTGGTGTGGATAAACATCCTCCGCATCATATGCAATAAACTGAGTGACTTTTAAAAGCTTTCCTTAAATGCCAGCTACTGTGGACCATGGCAGACAACTCCCAATGTTTAAACATATATTCTGAAGCATTTTTTTTTCTTTTTTTTCCTTCAATTTCAGCAGAGAGCTAAAATGTTACAAATACCAAAGGTGGCAAATTGTGCCCCGAATAGATCTACACAGTGTTTCTGTGAGGTCAGGGTTTGCACTGGGAAAAGTCAGTTGTCATTTGGTATGTAACTGAAGGCTTTACTTTCCAGTTACTGGGTGTAAAAAATGTTTGCAGTGTCCTAGGATTTATTTCGGAGGTGGGGATCTTAAAAGAGACACAAGAGTAACCACTGCGGAGAAGAATCAAGTGTGATGGGTTCCCAACTTCGTCAAAAAGGATGCATTTTAATAGTGTGTCAATATGTACCATGACTGAAAAGATGTAGAAAACAGACCAATTACTGAAACAGTAAAAAGCTAGGTCAGTTTGCCTTTGATCTCTGCTGAGTGTGTGGGAACAGGGACAGGACAGAAAGATGAAGATGAATCTGACAGAGTAAGGGAGAAAAGTGGAATCTGGTAAGGGAGAAACAATTCATTTGTTATGGGGCCTGTGAAATTTATTGCTTTGTTATCTTCTTTTTTGCAGCCGAGGCTAATGGAACAAGCCTGTAGAACCCTCTGTTTGGATTTTTGCCAGCCATTATTTAAAATGTGTCCTGTCTTCTGTGGTGATATTTAAAAGAAATTAAGAAAGAATTTTTGTTTTAAATCTGGATTATATTTAGTTGTCCTTAAAAGACTAAAACTTACTGTAGTTGTAGTTTTGTAAGGTGATGGTTTCAAATGCAAGGGGAATTCTGGCTGTGCTATCAAATGGAGGTCTTATTTTAGGTAGTGCTAATGAGGCAGTTTGTGTGGGTTTCAAGGACTGAATGACCTCTAGAAAGAGAGAAAGAAAGAAAAAAAATCAATCCAGCTCCCCCTACTACAAAAAAATTGCGAACTGGGAACTTTTTTTTGGCATAGAGACAGAAGCTTGGGTGACACAGGGAGTGAGTTCTTCCTGTGATGCTGATAGCTTTTATTAAATACCATTGGGGTCCATTGGTGTAGGCACTATGTCCAAGAAATGCTTCTGGAGGACTTCTTTCTCCAGTGTTTTCAATCAATCATAAATTTGCTTTTCTGAAGACTGGATGTTTAATCTTACAGATTTAATGTAGTTTGTTTTCCTTTGCCACAAGCGTTTAACAGCTGGCATTATTAAAAGGGGGGGGGAAGTATTGATGAAAAGTTCTTTTCTGTGTAATTATTTCTGCCAGGAAAATATATTTATGCATGTGTGTCTGTAAAGCACTAGTTGAGCAGTTTGAAAATAGTTTTTCGTGGTAAAATTATTCTTTCAGTTTGCCCCAAAAGAGTAAAGGAATAAAACACTTTGGAGAGTGGGAAATGGCCCAACATGACCCTTGAAGTTACAAAATTTGTGCAGTCAAAACACATGGGAAAAGTGGGAGACCATAGTGCAATATTTATTAAATAAAGACCAAAGAGTTTTCTCAGAACGGAGTGAGTTACTTTGGGCAGGTGAGCAAGATGAGTATTTGAAAAGAAAAAGTGTGTTGATGGACTCTAAATCAGTAACAGGTGGGAGAGCTTTTTGTGCATCCTCACCCTGTTGCAATCCATAGAAACCTTTTTGGATATCCTGAGAAGGTAGTATGACAAGTGTCCTCTGAGGCATTAATGATATGATTATACGGTATGACTGTCGGACAGTTCAAGTGCAGAGCATGGTGAGGATTCCTCAGCCAAAAGTTTTTATCTAGGCCCTTATCACATCAGATTAATGTATGAGTTACACTTTCAGCTGGTGCACTGGGAGCTGTTGACTTCATCACCATGGCTGAGGGTCTTGTCTGTCAGGAGACATTACCTGTGATTTGCAGCACTCGTAGAGATTCAGTGTGTTTCAGAGTTGATCTCGCCAGACCACTGGCTAGACGGCTGCGTTGTGATTCTGGAGTAATCCACATAATGATGGATAAAATTCCCTTAATATCTAGTCATATATTCTGTTCTTTATGTAAGCTCTTAGCCTCGCACGTCACTCTAATAGCCTTTCAAATGGGCATTAATTCAGCAGTTAGGAAATCTCTCCCTCTGGGGATTATGTTC
This sequence comes from Chroicocephalus ridibundus, assembly GCF_963924245.1. NCBI lineage: Eukaryota > Metazoa > Chordata > Aves > Charadriiformes > Laridae > Chroicocephalus > Chroicocephalus ridibundus. The sequence goes on from NC_086316.1 coordinate 43,466,416, forward strand.
CATGATCTTCCTTTTCTTTCTCTTTCCCTCCCACCCAGTGGGTGCACAGCCCATGTCATGCTTGTGAGCTGTATTTCCCCAAGAGAGAAGAGGTAACTCCAAGCTGGGGGGGGGTGAGGGATATCAACCGAGGTGTCATTGCCCGTGCTTACAGGGGCACCAACTGCCCTACGGCAACAGCGGCTCTCCTGCTCTGCTCATCTCTTCTTCCAACTCGTCCTTCTCTGCTGTGGTCGTACTTTCCCACCTGGTGTGGGAAAAACGGTGTGGCTGTTCCTGTGTGACCCTCACCGTGGCTGGGGTTCAGTGCCTTCAGCTGAGCACCTGAAATGTAGCCGCGAAGGGGCATTCTTGCGTCTCACCAGCTGGTTGTTTTTCTGCAAGCAGCTTGACTAAGCTGTGTCACACCATGCTGATCCTCTCTTCTGCCTGTTGCTCAGGGAAGCGTCTTGTTTGGCCAGAAGTATTTTTGGTTGCTTTTCTTTTTTAAAAGCTTGTATAAAAAGGGCACATGGCTCTGTATCGTTTAGAAAAGGTATAGTTAAATAACGATACTTGGAGCAGAATATGGGGGAGGCCTCATTTTCTGGGTCTGCTCAGCCCACCGAGAAGATTCAGTATTGCACGGGGCCCAGGGAGGATTGTTGAACTGTACCGAGGGACATTAGGCAATTTTGTCAAAATCCTGATTTGGCTTTTAGATTGCTTTGTAAGTGGGGGCTGAGAGCTCATTCTTGAAATCTGCTTTGCTGGATGTGGTATGGAGGTGTGTCCTAGCTGTATCTTCCAGGGTAGTTTTGATGACAAGGATGCAAGAGGGAAAGCCGAGTTAGCTTTGCTGAACCATGCTGGATGTTGGGTAAAATGACAGATTTGTTGAAAGAAGCACTCAGTTCCTTTTAAGAAATCAATAGGGTCTCAGATAGCATCACGAATGCTGTGCTAATGGAAGCTGTTACCAGAAGTGAGCAGTTAATGCTCCAAGCCGTCTGTGAGGCCATCACTCCAGGGACATAAAACCTAAATGGCCAAGTGTTGGCCATATGCAGAGGGACAGGAAACGATGATGAGCCCTGTAAATGAATATTGCATTTGTGGTTTCTTCAGTGCCTGCCTGCCTGGCTGGTGGTGACTTTTGAGAACTGCAGTATGTGAACTATAAATATTTCTTTTTGTCATTTATAATTTACTCATGGGTCAGAGTAATTTACTTGCAGAATAGCACTAAGGTTGAGAGCTGATTGCGTGAAGGCTGTTATCTGTGTTTACTCCTGCTATCCAGGTTTTACTGAGTAGTAGAATACAATTTTCGTTTTCTATATGATTTTGTATTTATGATAGTTTCCATTGCATGGAACTGGCACCGTGTAATTTTTCTATGGTGTAATTGTTTCTTTTTCCTCTTCATCTTTTGTTATTTGACCACTATCATCCTACAATAACCTCTGATTCAAGAGAGGCCAAAAATGTTCTGTTGTGTGGACAAAACTGTCCATCTGTTGCAAATGAATAGTGCAAAACTGAAGAAAAATAAGTAACCTTGAATAACCATCTTCATTTCCCTACCGAGGGAGCACACAAGAGGAATCATCTTTGACAAATATATTTCTGACCTCACTACAGAAGATATTTCTGGGTAGATTTTCAATGCTGTGTACATTTAGCCATGCAGCTTCATTTAAGGTTAATAGAGCTTCCACGGCTGCATCTACACATACAGCTTTGAAATCGCTCTCAACTTACTTCTTTTCTTCTTAGCATAGACATTTTTCTCCTTTTTTCTTTGTTTTCTCCTTTATCTTTGAGATGTATTTGTATATTTTTGCACAAATGGAGGAGTAAGAAGAGGCTGATTTGAGGGTTGTGGTGTTGTTTTTTTTTTTTAATTTAGTTCTATTAATTAATATATAGTGCTTGGGGCTCAACTGATAATTAGGGGCTCAGAAATTTGAGTTTAAAGACTGATATCTTTGTAAAAATAATGTTCTTCAAGACCCATTCCATGTTAGCAAATGAGTTCTAAAACCAGAAGGGTACAGGTAGTACGAGTCTCAGGCACGAAGCATTCTTGTGAGCAAAGGTTATCACTACTGACTGCTAATTCCCTATGAAATAAAAGGGGCCTTAATTCTCTAATGCTTTCACTCACGTATTCACATACTTTTCTTTTTTTCCCTGAAAGTCTTTCCCACTTCAAATGAGGGTAAAATAAGATGGTAATTCAAATGTGAAGTATTAGTTCTGTTAGTTTTGAGCGAGTCGATGTTGTTGCATCACTATGCATTTCTACCATATACATGTCTGGGGAGCTCTGTGCTGAAATTATGTTGTGAAAGCATTGCAACTAAAGAGAAACGTATTCTAGTTGCTTGTCTTATTAGGGGGCTTATTAGTAAGAGATGCATCTTCCACGATTTTTATTCAGGAAGCGAGTAGATAAATAAGAGCAAGTATAGTTCTTCCCCCAGTACACTTTTGTACCATAAGGTCTGTTTCTGGTTTGTGCATTACCATGTTGACTTGTCAGTCTCCTCCCTAGAGGAGGATTTTCCTGTACATCCTTCCATTCTTCCCATTTCGTGAGCCTGTGTCTTGTCAGTCTGCTCGACCTGGATGGCATTTGTAAGTGGATAGTTTTGTGGCTGGATTTCCAACAGCGTAGTAGGGTACCACTTTTCCCCTTCAGTTAAACAAAGATAATGAAAGCTTTGCTACGGAGAGCACATTCTTTGATTTATTTCTGCCGGATTGGATGAGTAATGGAGTTGCTTAGAAAGATCTGGACATACGCAGGTAAAACCTTTCTACAAAAGCTAATTTCATAGCATAGTGAAATAAGTGAATTTATACATAACAAAATGCATTAAGAGACACAGATTAAAAATGCCATGCTCACTGACATTCTAGAGTTAGAAAATTATGATACAAATTATGGTTGGGTAATTGACTATACAGAATGAAGTATATCATGTGCAAGAGGTAATTCATATCAAAAAATGTAAATGACAGCTGCTTTATTGCAATGTCATTTTTTGTGTTTTTCATTAAAAATTATTAGCACTGATTTTTTCCCCGTGTTTCAGGTTTGTAGAAATACAATTAATTCCTCATTCTAAAGAAAATAAAACTCTGTGACAAATACTTTGCTTCTAAAATAACACCTGCCAGTTCCAAGTTGGGTTTTTATCAGCAAAACTTTGTTGTATTTTTTTATTTTGAAATTTTAACAACAACAAAAAAAGTAAATTACAGCTGGCTGTTCTTACAATTGAGAAAATTTTCCACTTAAATGCTGTATAATAGAATTCCGTTGTATTTTGAAGTAGTTTAAAATACCAGAGGGTGCTGATTATAAGCAGGAAGGAAATCCATTTGAAGGGTTATGGCGTTATAGTTGAGGAATGAAACAGACATGTTTTTAATTGTTCTTTATATTTTGAAGGCATTATGCAATGTCTAGTTCTTGTGAAATATCTACAAAAGGATATTCCTATCACTGTTTCCAAAAACAGCAAAGAAGGCAGAAAGGTTGTCTGTGTACCTGTCTTGTGAGTAGTTACTGTCATTTGTAATCTCAGTGAGTCCATAAATCCAAAGAGCTGTAAGAAATTTTCTCAGGGTGTTGGAGGTTGTCTGGGTTAGGGCTGGCCCAATATTGCCAGCTTGGAGCTGAACTGATTCCACCTCACTGCCTTCAGTTGCTGCAGAATGAGGATGCTGTTCTTGATGTTGCTATTCAGTTGGGACTTAAAAATTCACCTAGAAGATAGCTGAAATTCAGGCATGCCAAGTTGCTTTCCTTATCTGTGCCCTCATCCCTCCTCCCTGTTCAGCTCCGAAGGGTTGGTATTCAATCAGTCCCGTTCCCATACCACGTGCCCCGGTCCAACAGTGATGCTCAGTGAACTTTTTTTTGCTGTGCCACTGGAAACAAATGCAAATGTGATGACAACTGTCCCAAAACTGACATGAACAGAAAATTACTCCCAAATGTCCTTTTATAGCCACACTTCTATGTATGAGAGCAGGCCCCACTACTGAACTGTAGAATAATTGTTGATGAAATGGAAGATGTGTGCCTGCTGAGAGTTCAGGTATTTCTTCATGAAAAGCCTAGAAGAAGTATGATCTCATCACTGGAGGAGGATGTCCAAAGAGGAGTCAGAAATGAGATGTGGCAGTTGAGGAGGCATTTTAGCTCTGTAAATCTCTTGGTTTTTATCATTTTTGTCAAGTATTGTTAAGCAGAGCTATATTATTTCAGTTTTCAGTGGGCAAAGCTGCTTTTTCATTAATGTTTTTGTCTTAGAGGAACTTCTTGATTTTGTTCATTTTTCTGACCTCGTTAGGTTTCATTCTATGATGGTGTTATGATTATTCTTGAATTAATGTATTTAATTTTTTTACATCCAGAGAACTTAAAAATATGTTACCAACTAAAGAAAACAAGCATACAAAATCAAGCATTATTCTTGCCTCACCTGGGAGTCTGGACTTTCCATTTATTTAGACATAAATACTGGTTAAATCGTGGTTTTAATTTACTTTTTTTCTTTTTTTTTTTTTCTTTTTTTTGCATGGATTTACACTGAAGTAAGCACTTAAGTATGTGAGCAGCTTTACACAGAGGTTCACTGTTGGGAACTGTTTGCACAAGTAAAGACACTAGTGGGATGAGGATTGAAATCGCCGGTACAAATAAACACTGTGTTTATGACTCTGCACTGCTTCTTAGTAATGTCAGTCACTTCCTGACAGAGATAACCACAGCTGGCAGGACTTCAGCAGTTAGATAACAGAGCAGAAGTGCTGTGTTTAATCTGCTTGTGACTCTTGCTCTTCCCTGTGACGACATTCAGATAAATGGACACAGGACTCCACGGTGAAGCAGATGCAAATAGAGAAGACATTTCACTGAGCGCAAGATCTTAAACTGCTGTAAATGGTTTTCCTCTCACTTTCAGAATTGTGAGGCAGTCACAAATGTTTTGTGGTCTCATTTTACGTCATTGGAGAAGGGCTAAATTGTCAGAACAAGATATACTCTGCCTTGCTTTTTAACTTGCACAAAGAAACTAGGAATAAAAAAAGAAAAGAAATCCCCAAAGCAAGCAAGAGATTGAGATATTGTGTTAGACTGAAACAGCTCAAGAGCCATGGAGATCTTGGTTTGGATTAGTTTCTGCATAATAGAGGAGTTACCAAGGAATTGGGTTACTCACTCATAAATTTGCAGAGTTGCAGAAATGGAAGCCATAATAACAGTGCCTGGTAGTGAAAATGAAGCATCTCTGCAGTGTCTTACTCGGCTCCTAGAGCTAAGGAAGAGACTCAGGTTGTCCTGTGAGCCTGTCAGTGGAGGACTGTATGGTCATGTTTTCATGTTTGTTGGGAGTGGAGAATGTCCCTTGCTTTGCTTAGTTCTTTTCCAATAGCTGCTAGTTTAATTTGGTACATTCTTCTTTCAATAGAAAAGAAAACTTCTGATCCATCTTAAAAAACAGAGTTTAACAGTTATTTGCAAGCTGACCTTCTCTGTTCAGGGATTCTGTCATTTACGTGGCATTACATCTTTTGCACGTGTGTTGGGGTTTGTTGTGGGATTTTAGTGGTATTAAGGTCAGATACTCAAATGCAGCCGTAGGAACAGCGTACCCATCTTGTCTGTGACAATTTATTTAAGCAAATCAGAGAGTCATTCCTCAAATTATTTATAGGAATCTCCAAAAACCTATTTTTGAGTGAGTGTGTGAAACGGTTACATTATAGGAGTTTGTTTAAGGCCATTTAAAAACCAATTTTCATAGAGCACAGGTCACAGAAATCTGAAAGAAAATATATCTCAGTAGAGATAGCCAGATGTTGTATTTGAATTAATGGACTCAGAAAAAAATAGCTTGTTGAGCTTGGTAGTCTTTCATTGAAAAAAATGTATTGTTTTCAGCCCAGGACATTTTGGTTCTCTTGCTGACACATTTTGTGACTCTTGTTTCTGGATGGGTTGTTCTTCTTTACTTGAGGGTGGTTGATGGCTTCTGGGTGAACTGTGGTGTAATTATCAAAGCTTTCAGCTGTGAAGCTTTTGGAAATCTGACTTGATTTTTGCCCTCAGATTCCTCTGGTCTGTTGCTGACATATTTCAGTAGTGTTTCAAATAATGGCTTTTTTTACGATGTCATTTTTTTCATGTTCTGACAAACATGCTCAAATGTAGCATTAAAATATTTTTCTGAAAGAAGTATTTTATGGATATAGCAGGGTTTGAAATTTGTTATTGCTTTGAAATTGGTTATTGGCGTTATTTTTTGTGGGTTTTTGTTAAAGGATCGCTTAATTGGAAAGCGGTATGGCAACTGTCTGAAATTTCAGGCAGTGTTTTATATTCATTATTCTGTGACCCAAATCCATTCTTGTGCTCTGTTGTGGATGACTGGCAGTTCCTAATTTAATTTATCTATATTCTTTCACAAATGAGAATAAGTTTTGGATTTAATATATTCTTTTGTACTATAATATGTAATAAGTGCATCAAAGAACACAGGAGATGAGAGAGATCATCAGATTCTAAAGCTCAGGAGAATCTTTTAGAGAAATGTAGAATATGTTTATGGATGCTGTTTGCAGAAAACAAAATGAAAAACTGTTGCCCATCCTTCTTGCCACAGTATCTATCATGCATTCAGACTTGAGGTGCTCTGTGCCACGTCAAGTATTTTCCTCTGTGTATCAATTATGATCTGATTTTTTTCAAATTTCAGGTATTTAAAAAGCATAATAGTGGAACATTTACAACAGTATTTCTTATGAGAACGCTTATTACATTTTGGATGTGCCTATTTAACCACTTTTACTCATCTTCAGTCTTTTTTAATATCTGATAATGAATCATGTGGAACTTGAAGCCTGACTGAGTAGCACTAGTAACTAAAGTGTATACTAAGCAAGGGTGAGATTATTAACCAGTCCCTTTTATTTATCTATGGAGAGCTTAAGGATTCCTAGAGCATGAATTTAGCTCCGAGGCTTTTTGTTTGTTTGCTCTTTTTTGTTTGGTTTGCTTCCATCATCTATCTTTCAAGCAAGAAAACTAGGGCATCAATTCATTTTAGAAAGGGAGCGTTGTTACTGGGTTGAAAAACACCGTACACGCCCTAGCCTTTTATCAGATTCCTCAAGACCTCAAAAAAATTGTGTGATTATTTAGGTGGGTGAAGCAAAGGGCTTTTTAGATGAACAGATGAGAATGTGAACCTATAGAAGTTAGTAGATTTACTGACTGTTCTTCCAGTAACACCCTTTAATGTTGTCAGATGAAAGTGTGACTAGTCTGGTTCCCTCATTTCCAGTGCTTTAAAAATTGTATTGGTTTTGTACATTGTTGTCAGTAAAATCTGTTTTGATGTTTGACTGTTACTTGAGTCACCTAATAGCTGTTATTCCCCAGCTCTATTTAGTTCATTGTAGATTCATCTTAAAGCTGCGTGCAACTTGAATTTCACATCTCTGTTCAAATTTTTATACTGCCTTTGTATTGAAATGTCACTGTGCAAATTTGTCTTAATATTTTGACGGTCGTGCTTATCACATGATCACAAAAGTTTGCAGACACCTCCAAGATGTTAAGCTAGAAAATACTTCATTGAGGTATGACTGTGTAAGTGTAGACCTTTTTTTGTCAGTCACAGGGAGAGTGGCAGTTTTCATTTTGGACTTTTCAATCTTTGATACTGGCTTTGCCTTTTCGAGAAGAGTTTCCTCTATGCTGTCACTAGCATGCTCATACTCGTCACTGGCTACAGTAGAAAAAAATGTCAGTGTACGTGTTAACCACTTTAAACAGCACACAAGTCGGTTTTTAAATGTCCTGAGGCTGGAAAGAAACAATTACAGAAGGAAACCTCTTGCAGCTGTTACAGGGAAAAAGGAAGCAGTGCAGGGCGCAAAGCATGAGGTTGAGTGAGCATGTACAGAAAACAGACAAATCGCGTTAACACCCTTTGACGCTGTCTGTTTAAAAATAGGAAAACAAAGGACAGAAATACCATGGTGCAGACAAGGTAGTGATATCCTCTAGGCAAGTAGCAGCATATGGAAGAATAAAGGACACATAGTGAGGGGTAAATGCGTAGGAGATAGAAGGTGGAGGAAGAAAGGAGTAGTGGAAGTAGATGGCTTACGCAGTAGGAAGAGAAGCAGAGCCCCCCGCATCTAGGAAAAAGATATCTGTGGAGAAGTTAGCTTGTGGCTGGAAGTGAATTTGGGAGGAGAGAAGGTCCATGTGGCAGGGAAGGGGATGGCTGCAGGTGCCCTGGCGCACTGGGAGGGCCCAGTAGATTATGAAGAAATGAAACAAAGTATTGAGACTGAAGAAAGCAGACATAAAGAATGAGATTGTAAACTAAACACTATGTACACAGTAAGTTCCCTTAAGGCTATAGTTACGCAGTGACAATGCAGAGATGAAAATATCGCTTTCAGTCATTTGAGCGTTTCTTCCTTGTACTGTAGTGCTGTCTGGGAATTTATCCTAAAGTCTCCCTTGCTGTGGGTGTTGTGTAAAGATCATGTAAGGTACTTGCTGCCAAAACTGCTTGCAAACTTGAGGGATACAAAAACCACACACACTGATTTGAAATTCCATATGAAACTGCGTATGTTTTGCTATTGTAGCATCAGGTGGAAATACGGTTACTAGTAATATATTAAGTATTACAAATACGCAGCTATTAGCATAGCATGAGTTTTCCTGAGTCAGGAGTAATGATGGTATTTTCATAATGAATCAATTTGTGAATGTGCAGGGAGTATATTGATCACTAATCTACTGCATCTTTTAGAGGAGATGAATCCTCAAATCCTTGTCCTCATCTGAATAATAACAAATTTCGTATGCTATTTTCCTTGACACTTTAAGTTTTTTTAATATTTATAGACAGCAAGTTCAGAATACACAAAATAATATATCAATTCTTTTTCTTTTTGCAGAGGGAAACTAAAGGTCAGTTTCTCATAGATCACATCTGCAACTATTACAGCTTGCTGGAAAAAGACTATTTTGGCATTCGATACGTTGACCCTGAGAAGCAGAGGGTATGTATATGAACTCTGACTACCTTTGCTTTTAAGTAATGCTAAACTGATTTTTTTTTTTTTGATAAGCAGGGAAGTTCTAATGCAAAGTTATGTATCTCTGAGAGTTTATACTCTGGCCATAACCTATGGAGTTTTCTAAAGTGGCATTATTAAATTATTTTTCCCCTCGGTTCATGTATTTAGTTTCAGATAAATTGATACGTCTGATTTGTATAGTTCTCCTAGGCACTGAAGATAGAAAAGATCTATAGGGCTATCTCGGAGGTTGCACAGGGTAGCTCTAGGCTCTGGCAGTGCACAGGAATTTGGGATGTCTATTTTTCTGTAGAGTATGCTTCTTGGGAGATGTAGGCAGGCTGTTAAACGCAGTCATTCTATTCCGCTTTTCACAGGGCACATGGACTGAGATATCTGAGTCCATACACACCATACACAAAATTAGGTATGATTTGTCAGGTTGTGCGGGGTTCTTCAGGTTAGTTCTCCCTATGAGCATCTTTACATCTGTGCAGTAAAATTCACAGGCTCTAGGCGTTTGTGTGGACAGTGATCAGTCATCTCTCTTAGGTGGAGTGGGGTCCTGCAGGCTGTATTCTGTGTGCGATTTGCTACAGCTACTCCCTCTTTGGTTTCAGATGATTGTTACGTTCTGAGAGTGGGAAAAGGTGGTCAACACAGGAAGCAGAATTCGTCAGACAGTGAAATTCAGAACTGCTTCTTCATTGTATGGTCCCGCTGGTCTCAGGATTAAGACTTAGATATGACTTTAAATATACTGGCATTTCTTACCTGGAAATGATTACCAGTTTGGAGCTGGTGTGGTTCAGGAGGAGAAAAACATTTTGCTGGGCATCTCTTGCTACACCCTAATTAGTTTTGTGAAAAATCACTGGCATTAGGGAATTACCCTCTGCTCAACCTTATAGAATTGCAATAGCTTTGCAAAGCTGCAGTGGGTCATTTCCATTGATCTTCCTTTTAAAATTAAAACAATAAGCAGAATAATTAGCAGTGTTCTGACCAGTGTAGTTAATTCTTCACAATCATTAAAATTATAGAGGTGTTCACCTGGTTGGAATTGATAGGAGAAGTAGGTAGAGTGCTGGATTAGACTATAATTAGGTAGGACTTAACGAATGTGTTTGTTGGGCCTTTCTCTGACAGTAACTCAAAAATTGCTACAGAAAAGTTATTTTACTTAACAGCAATCAAGAGGTTTTTCTAGTAATTTTTTTGGCAGAATACTTTAAAATTGTGATGGTTCAGAAAAAACTCTAAAAACCCACTCCCACTGGGATGCCTGTTTTATCATACCTTATGTGGTCCCCATGTGTCAAAGAGCTGTTAACTCTTGAATATTGACAAATTCACTGCAATATCTTATTCTAGTTGGTTCTACAGTTGTTCTTTTACATCTTGTAATACAGCTAATTCTGTGTTAAGTTTATGGAAGATTATACTGAAGGATAAGTTTTCTCTTGGTTAGTAGTAAATCAGTCTGAGAAAACATTTATGTTCTTACCTAAAAAATCTTAAGTCTCCATTTCCCTTTATATCCAACAAGTAAGAATTCTGTGGCCATCCTGTGTAGTAGGATGGCTTGTATCAACTGGACCACTCTTCAGTTGGATTTTGTTAAGCAAACTTCTCAAGCTTACATTTTACATACATGTATTTTTAAATGCTGATTTATAATTACTCTCACATTTTTAAGAGTATGGATAACTTCTCTAATTGGGTATTAGTTCTTGATTTTAAACTCATGAATTAGGATGAATTACGAGGGAGATTTCTTCATATGTCTTAAATGCTCTGGATAATGAGTTGAAAGTAACATACATTTTTCTCTTAGGTTCATTAGAATTCACCAAAATAAGCTATTTTTACATGCGGTATCTTCTGTTGTCCCTTTGTCCTGTTCTGACTTTTGTTTTGGTTTGTTTTGTTTTGGTTTTGTTTTGGGTTTTTTTCTGCTTTCTCTCAGAGTGGCTCTTTCCTCTGCAATGGACCCTCTCCTAAGGACTAAACTGCAGGCAAATATTATAATAAAGGAATACTGGTTTTATACTATCTGTCTGTTTTGAAACTCTGAACTTGTTGAGGTTCACTTACCTGAGTCTTACTTCTGTATCAGATGCGTGAATGCCTCCCAGTCAAATGCAGGAAGACTGTGAAACTATAATTACAATTCTTCTCCCATCATCGGAAGACTTTTCTGATCTTTTTCTGTTCTTAAAGAAAGATACTAGTCAACAATCTCCTAGTAGTATAGCAATGAATGTAAATAATTATGCTGGGGCCCACGGATTGTAGCTAGATAAAGGTCATCAGTAGATAGCTCAGTAGAGAGCTAGAGGACATCTTGATTTTGAAATTATGAGGTAGGTGATGGCTCTTCCCACAGTTTTGTATTTTAGCAGTTGTGAGCTCAGCTGCCTGAAATTTATGTTAACAAAACCCCCTGAGATTACAGAGGAGTGATTGTCCAGGTATGTGGTTACAGAGATAAGCTGTAGCAAGTAAAAGATGTACTGGCGTCACAGGAAGAATGTCACGTCATTGTAGACACCTTACAGGGAAGAGTACTTAGAGCTCTATAGAAGAGATTTCTGAAGCTCCATGTAATTCCTGCAGGTCCCACCAAGGATAAAAGGAGGGACATTTCCTGCAGCACATTTTTATGGGCTCGTTAGATGTATTACAAAACAGAAGCAGAAGCTCAGTAAAGATCCGCAGGTGGAATTCACCAAGAGCTACTTTCTATAGTTAAATCTGCTGATTTGACTGAGAACAATTGCTTTGAAGGCAAGTGATAATTCATCCTAAACCGGTTCAGCGATGTGTGTGACAATGTACTTCAGTGCCCTGTGGGCAAATAAAGATATGTGGGACAATGAATAAAATGAATATTGCCTGGTCTGGTTTTGGCAATAAGCCACTGGCATGATGTGGCTATGATAAAAGACAGCACTTTCTTTGCCCCTCCCTAGGATTGTATTTTCAGGGAAATTTTAATGTCATTACACCCTAATGAGACCTCATCTATTCTGATCTAGATGCCTGCATTTAAGAAAGACCAATTTAACTGAACAGGGAGAAGGAGTATTAGAAATATAAAGAGAACAGAGTGCTTGTTTTTGAGACGATATTAAGAAGAATGTTAACAATTTAGTGCAGTAAAGGATAAGAGGATACGGTTATATGTGCATCAGAGTGTAATGTAGAAAGAAAAAGAAAGTTTAAGCAAGAGAGATGGTTTCTTAATTAAGCCAATGAGAGCCGCAGCATCCGGAATAGCCATGATGCAGGCAATGGGGCAAGAATTTTAAGACATCTCTGTATAATTTTATGGAAAGGGTTTATGTTAAACATTGACAGAGACGAGGCACCGTCTTCTAAAGTTTATTTCAAAGAATATGGAATCAAAGCTGAAACAAGAAAGCATAACTTTTTTTTTTAGGAGGATTTATTATTGATTCTGATGCAGGTAATGTACAATTCATGTTGCTTTGACCATTTTCTTGGAAGTGTTGAATGCCTCTGTTGTAGTTTATATTCCACTGCATACTCTCTGTCTGCACAGAAAGGGCTATATCTGTGGTTCCAAATGAAACTGCCAAAATCATGCATTTAGTTTTGGCCTTTACTGAATTATTCTTGATTGGCTCTTTGAATAGTTAAGCTATATGACATAATAGTATATCATTATATAGTGCACACACAGACACATACATACATACACACATATATATGTATATAAAAATAAATATTATGCAGAATTACTCCTGCTGGCATTTAGTCTACCAGTGATGCTTGCCTTCCTTTTATTTGTATGTAATTTTTTGTGTGAAGGTTGCAGAGTTGCTCCAAAAGCTAATTTGCAGTCCTTTTGTTTTGTAATCTATTAAGGGAGCTCAAGCAGGCAAAAATACCAGCTTTAATTCATCCTAAATGTCTTCTTTCAGAGTATGCTACCAAAATGTAGCATTTTAACTTAGGAGTGTTGAAACATTTGACCGAGTTTGAAAATTTAAAAAATGAACTGTTTCAATATGTCAGATGTTTTAAATGAAATGTTTCAATATTTGCGTTTAGAGCGTTCAGGACTTCTGACTATGTGAAAAATGTAGATAACTGAGCTAATTGACGTAGGTTAGAACAAAATTTTGAAATGTGGGAAAACTGTGGTGGGAAACAGCTGTTGTTTTTATAGGTTATTTTCCAAACAAGTTATAATGTATACTTCTTCCTCCCTCCAGCCTCCCTTTTATAATAATCCTTTCCTTCTGCATAAGTAAACATGTGTGGATATTTTAGGCATACTTAGACTTTGTAAAATTCTCTGTAGTTCCATTTTTCTATTCCAGACCAAAAATGAAACTCTGGAAGAGTTCTGGGCTCTTTACCAGAAAGCAGCTCAGTAGCCTTTTTTTATATCTTTGCATATAGGAGAGTACCAGTGCCAATGACCTCAAAATGAACTAGCAGTTAAAGACTCTAGGTTCTACAACTGTATCTGCTGCTTTATCTTCTGGCATCACATTTGGATGTTCCTTTGGGGAAACTGCGCCTTAGGGTAGCTTCAGAAGAGCCAGGATTGTACTAAAAGTATGCAGCAAATTCCAATATGCTATTTTATCTCTAATGATATCTGTGCTGTGAACAAATGAGTTCCTGGTGTTCATATGTTAACTGCTGAATTTTTTTGCCTGGAATTCAGGGAAAACTGAGTATATGGGATCACATTGCCTTTCTCCCTGACTCTCAACTGCAGTAATTTTTGAAGCCAGTTTTGGTCAAATTTGGCTGGAGATACAGGTCTCAAACATTAAGTTCCTGTAAGGTTTCATGAAGACAAACTGCCGCACCAGTGGGTAAAACCCTATTATTCTTCTTACTGAGGGCTGTAGGGCAAACCCACTCCATAGGGGATCTAGAGAGACCTGAGAGGGAGACACTGGAAGAACCCAGAAACCATCATTTGGAGCTTGCATTTTTTACAAATAAATAGTTTCAAACAGAAGACATACTTGGAGAAGATGTTACTGATTCTTCTACTCAAGGAACTACCTATTGGTACATTTTCATGTACTAGATATTATTTTGAAGCCAATTCTCACACTCTCACCCTTGAGGAAATGCAGCATGGCTGATTCTGTGCCAGATACCCTGGGTTGACTCAGCACCTTTTTTGTGTTTTTTGGGCTGGTGGGAGAGGGCAATAGGATGATATAACGTAGCTACTGTTCAGCATCTCCCACTAGAGAGGATCCCTTGTTGAGAGAGGCCATTTGGTATTAAGGGCAATGGAGGATTGGGCTGAAGGAAGATGGTAGTGGTGTGGTGAAACTTAATTCTTTAATTCCCTTCAGGATGGCATCTGAGTGGTGATTTAAAGTTGCAAATACATAAGTTTCCTCTTTTTTGCCCCCAATGGGTGGATTTGAGCATGTGCTTGTGATTGTTTTTGAATGTGAAAGTATGAGGTGGTAGTTAGGCAGAAATACCGTGGAGCTACCCATAGGGTAGGCTGGAAGCCTTAGGTGTTATGGAAAGGCTTTGTAGGACCCTGAAGCAACTGCGAAGTCTCACCAGTCACTGTAGAAATGTTTGAGATCATAATCGCCCCGAAGCATTAAGATGCTTTGTCATTTGGATGTGCTGCAGGGTTCTATGGGAGCAGCATAGCAGTGCGGTGGTTTTAGCTCTGTGCATGTGTGCCTGTCAGTATGAAAACGCAGCTTTCAAATCAGTGAAACTGCTGTATGAATACACTCCCACTACGCAGCCGATCTTGAATGGTGGCTGTGAGTACTCTGTGATTTTCTGACTTCCCCAGAGCACAGAGCCCGGCCCTGGGCATCATTAGTAGGACAACATTGTGCACTACGGACTTGCTGGTGCTCTGCCAGTCTCCCCCTAGAGAACTGTCGCAAATACAATTCTCGTTTTGCTTTCAAACTTAGACACAGTGAAAACTGTTAGGCAGCTTTACACACAGGCAGTTTTTTGTTGGACTACATGCATATTTCACTAGTCGGGCAGCTGGGGAGTCCCATTTGTATTCCAGAGTACATCACTTCCAAGGGACCTGGGCAGAGTATTTGTTTAATTCTATAACCTAAGTTGTTAGGCATTGTCCCAGTATTTACTGGGGAAGGAAACTGGAGCCTGGTGTCTGTGAGTAATGAATTTCTTTATCATGAGGTAGCAGTTCTGTTTTAATGAGACACCTTCACAAGATGTACAGCAGTGCCTCATCAGGGAGACCTTCTGAAAGGGTCGTCATGTCTTGGGTGCAGTTGATGTCTGCTTTAGCAACAACGGCTACTTAATACGTGTTCTTAAAAATGTGCATGTAGTCCCATGTGAGGGTGGTGAAGGTTGGCAGAAAGAGACGACAGTTAATTTGCAGCCTCCATTTGACAAAGCTGTGTCTTTGTGTAGTGACTCATGAGGCTCCATACAGCTATGTAAAGAGAACTATGTGGGACCTCTTCGGTCTCTTTGAAGGGGTAGAGCAGAAGTATTATAGGCTGAACACCAGAGTGACTGAGCCATAGGTTAATTAAAACTGTAACGTTTGTCTGTGCATATGAAGTGTCTCCTCCTGGACAGAGTTACCACAAAAATTATGTGCTTTTGCACAAAGTCTTGCTGTGACTCTGCTTGGTGTGTGCAGTCCAGGTCGCACTGTTTCAAAAAATATAGTAGAACTAAAAAAGGAACAAAGAAGGCCATGAGAATGATATCAGGGAGGAATGGATTTAATACAAAGAGAAATGGATTAGACTAGAATAATTCCGCTAGGAAAAGAGGTGAGTGAGAGAGAGCAAGCAAGAGAGAATGAGAGAGAAAGATACGATGTAAAATGGCTTGGAGAAGGCGATCAGGGGAAGATTGCCCTGTAATTCTTACAACAGAACTAAAATGCACTTGGGGAAATTATAAAGCAATTGGTATTGAGAAGTAGTTTTTAAAATACCATACCTAGTCATAAAACTCATTGTTGTAGCTGCCAAAATTATTTTAAAAAGTGTGAAAAAATAAGTGTTTAGACAAATTGGTGAAAGTCTACAAAGACTTACAAACGAATTGTCGTGGAGGCTGATGGAAAAAGCCCAGTGAACACAATGGGAGGTGCTACTCTTGTTCTCTGTAAGTGTTTGCTTCAGGCCATTTTCAGGGACAAAGTGCTGAGTTAAATGGGTACTTGCTTTTACCAGTAGAGGTGCATTTATGTACTAATCAAAATCTTGGCATAAGTGAATAGTAGTGTAAGTATACATATACACTTAATTCAGCAGTAATGCTACTAACTGAAATATCTTGTGTGAAGATTGGTAACCTGGTAAACCAAATTATTCTGCAGCCTATTTTAATACAAATAAAGACGGTTTTCCCATCAACTGTGAACCTGTTGTCTGTGGGCGCATCTGTAGCTTTTGCATACGTCAATATATGCAGATTTTTTAGTGGATGTAGAGGTTATGGATTGGTTGAGCTACTCCAACATACAGCATTTGAGTTCCTCTGAGTATTTTAGTGTAATAGGAGTAAGAGTGAGAATTTGGAAATTTGTTTAATAAATTCCAGCTCAGAATCATGTAAGTGGTGATTCAGTTCCAGTGTATGGTATTATTTCTGGAGCAGATTCATTTTTGTGATAGAGATGTACGTTGTTTCTTCCTGCTTAGGATACCACTAACCAAAGCTGATGGGAACACTACAGAGCAACAGCTCCTTTGCTGCCATAGAACAATAACCATACGCTTGGTATAGAGGTTCTTGAAGCCATGAAAAAATGGTGTCAGCCTCAGGGCATGAAGGAGACATGCAGGGTGCCCTGGGTCATTTGGCATCTGTTGTGCTGATACAGAGCAGACACCCAATTAATTCCCCTGTCTAACTTCCATTAGCTTTGGATACTGTTACTATTTTTTCTGAGTGACTCTTGGCAGGCAGTGACCTCTTGCAAGTCACTGCCTTGCGGCTAAAGCAAATTGATTTTGATTTTGCTTTTCATTCAAGGAAAAGGTTAGGTATTCGTTTTCAAGATTAATATAGGATTGAGGTTTAAATGAAATTAATTTTATTACTTTTCTAGCAGTGTTTCAGGGCATATCTCCATTCTCCTGCTTTCTTCCATCCATTAAACAAAGTCTTCATATCCAGTCCTTGCCTGCCTAGAATATTCTTGTGACATCTGCAGGTTCTTCTGATTGTATTTTACTCTATGTGCATCAAACAGTTGCCTGAGTGTTGGTTGCCGAGGGCGATTTAAATATTCACGGCATTTTGCTGCTTTTGGTTGCCCCTTCATTACTGCTCCTCTTGCAAACACAGAGACTAAATCAAAAGCCTTGTGTGTGGGAGGAGCAGAGAGACTTTTCACTGAATTCATTGGACTTCTGGTTGGTCAGGTCCCAAGCATCTACTTTTGGCTTGGTGTTTTTTCAGGAGGTGAGCTTTGGTTTATGCCAGTCTTATGCAGCAGTCCATAGGAAGAGGAGACTGGAGCACACTTCTTTGCATTGTAGAGTGGCTGTTGCAATGTAGAGGAAGAACAGTGTGGTGAATTTAATGACACCTGACCCCTTCCAAGGGCTGTAAGAATAGATATGGGACATTTTGTCCTCTTTCCTCCCCATTTCTTATTCTAAACCCCTTAACACTGTGCTATACTGAGATCAAGCTCAGCCCTGTCTGAGCTTCCCACTGAATGACTGACTTCAAAACAGGCTGCTGGCTGAAGTGCCTTTACTAAAAGCACATCAGTGTTTGTAGAGTTAAATTGACTTGCTAGAATGGTGCTTTTACCCTTGCATGGTGTCCTTGCTCATCCTGAGCTTTTGCTGTGAAAGCTGGTAGTGCATCAGCTGCTCAGCATTTGTGGGTAAGCAAGAACACACCTGGCCTCGCTAATGACTACTCAGTGCCACTTAAAGGCTGATCAGAGGTGAGGGCTGTATTTACAAAGTAAAAATTGCAGTAGTCTGAAACACAGCATGCAGTCGCAATGAAACCTTAGCCAGAAGGCAATTCTCAGCATATTTTAGGATCCCGGGACCAAAAGTGATATCAATAATAGTTTGCTTACTCACCACTGGCACTTGAAGCACCAAGACTCATTAGCTATCCTGTGGACAACCTTCAAGATCTCTAAGTATCCTTCTTTCTGCTTTTTCTCTAAGGACATCTGCCTGACCATCTAGATACTCAGCTGCTACCCAAACCTCTTTCAGCAGAAGAGATTAGAAATTGGCAGTGCTGAACGTGAATGTCTCCACAGGATCCTTGCTAATAGGTGTTAGCTAGATTAGAATAATAGAATCATCATAGAATGGTTTGGGCTGGGAGAGACCTTAAAGATCATCTAGTTCCAACCCCACCTGCCAGTGGCAGGGACACCTTTCACTAGACCAAGTTACTCAAAGCCCCATCCAACCTGGCCCACTTTGAGGGATGGGGCATCCACAGCTTCCCTGGGCAACCTGTGCCAGTGCCTCACCACCCTCACAGTAAAGAATTTCTTCCTAATATCTAATATAAATCTCCCCTCTTTCAGTTTAAAACGGTTACCCCTCATCCTGTCACTATACTCCCTCATAAAGAGTCCCTCCTCATCTCTCCTGTAGGCCCCCTTTAGGTACTGGAATGTCTCCCTGGAGCCTTCTCTTCTCCAGGCTGAATAACACCAACTCTCTCATCCTGTCTTCATAGGAGAGGTGTTCCGGCCCCCTGATCATCTTTGTAGCCCTCTTCTAGACTCACTCCAGCAGGTCCCCTTCTTATGTTGGGGGCCCCGGAGCTGGACACAGTACTCCAGGTGGAGTCTCACCAGAGTAGAGGGGCAGAATCACCTCCCTTAACTGGCTGGCCACGCTTCTTTTGATGAAGCCCAGGATACGGTTGGCTTTCTGGGCTGCAAGCACACATTGCCAACTTACGTTTAGCTTCTCATCAACCAACACCCCAAGTCCTTCTGCTCAAGGCTGCTCTCAAGCCATTGTCCACCCAGCCTGTAGTTGTGCTAGGGATTGCTGTCACCCAGGTGCAGGACCTTGCACTTGGCCTGGTTGAACTTCATAAGGTTTGCATGGGCCCACCTCTCAAGCCTCTTTAGGTCCCTCTGGATGGCATCCCTTTCCTCCAGCATGTCAACCGGTCCACACAGCTTGGTGTTGCTGGCAAACTTGCTGAGGATGCACTTAATCCCACTGCCCATGTCGCTCACAAAGATTTTAAACAGCACCGCTTCCAGGACTGAACCTTGAGGAACATCACTCATCACTGGTAACAACTTGGACATAGAGCCATTGACCTCCATCCAGCCAGTTCCTTATCCACTGAATGGTGCATCTGTCAAATCCATGTCTCTCCAATTTAGAGACAAGGATGTTGTGCAGGAGAGTGTCAGATGCTTTGCAGAAGTCCAGGTGGATGATGTCGGTTCTCTTCCCTTATCCACAAATGCTGTACTTCCATAGTAGAAGGTCACCAAATTTGTCAGACATGATTTGCGCTTAGTGAAGTCATGTTGGCTGTCGCCAATCATCTCCTTATTTTCCATGTGCCTGAGTGTAGTTTCCAGGAGCATCTGCTCCGTGATCTTACCAGGCAGAGAGGTGAGACTGTAGTTCCCCAGGTCTTCCTTTTTTTCGCTTTTTTAAAAATGGGTGTTAGGTTTCCGCCTTTCTAGTCAGTGGGAACTTCACCGGACTGCCACAGCTTCTCAAATACCATCAAAGTCTTTTCTTTTCCATTGGGGAACAATCATGTTCCTAACATGCCATCAATGAAATGAGAGGCTGGAATGACTTCTGATGATCATTAAGTACTATCACATATAAAGCCAAGCTGTTTTGACAGTGTAGGCCATCATCCAATTAAAGCAATCTTTATGGACAACAGTGTGAATATATGAGGCGAAAATGAAGCTGTGTAAGATTGTTGGGTTTCTTTCTCCACCTAGTTTGCCCATTTTGCTACAAGGAGAGAAAGGTTCTTGTCTCTGCTTCCAAGTTTACGTCGTGACTTTTTTGGTTTGTCTGTTTTATTTGTCTTATGAGCCTTACAAGAAAGAACTGGAAACACCTATGGCCCCTTCCCGTGAGGCAGTATGTAATGAAAATTTTTTGCAGTGGAGGATTTAAAATGCTTTTAAAATCTGTCCTGGCAAGCCAACTCAAAATGTTGTATTTTCCTTTCATCTGAGGATTTTTTTCTTTTTCAGCAAAATTGTTGAAAAAAGATTGATACACTGAAAAAGCATTTTACAAAGCCAGGTACTTTTCAATTGAAAATTCCTGCAGAAACCCTTCAATGAATTTATAGGAACCTTAATCTGGTCCTAGATATAACAGCTAATTAATCTCAGAATAAATATAGCATGAGCACTCTATAATAGAGATGAGGCACAGTTATTAATTATTAATAGTCAATGCTGTAAGGCTGGAAGATAAGTACTCAGGGGAAGATCTTTCCTAAAACTCAAATTGAAATATGCAAACAAATATAGGGTTGGCTATTTTCAGAAGTACTAGCAACGACTAGGTGTTTATCTTCCCCTGACACTCAGAGAGCATTAAGCACCTAATTGCTGTGTCTTTGAAAATCTCCAAAAATTATAAAGTAAAACTGCTCAGTTTTCTGGAAGATTCAGCTGAATAGCCTTCGTGTTTGCAATCTTCCACCAACAGAAGGTCACCACAGAAATATGAGCTTCTAAAATCTGCCTGTCAGTTCCTTGACCTCCAAGTGAATGTCTAGATGGCTTAATTGCTCAGTGTCTTTTCAATCTATTTTTAACCCATGAAAGTCAGGTTGTAGGGAAACATATTTGCTTTTGGACGTGCTAGCTAAATGTGCATTTCTGGGGGTTTGATGCACTGCATGAGGAATTGCACCCATGTTTCCCCTTTTTCTTTATTCATATGGTGAATTATGAGGGTTTCATATTTGCAAATTGGCTTCTTTTACCTCTGACTTTTGGTTAGAATAGGTAATTGACTTTTGCAAACAGCTGTAAATGCTGACCTGGCCTGTGCTAATATTTCAGCCTGACCTTTCAAAAAGAATTATCAAACAAATTGTGTTGTGTTCCTGCTAGATGAAAATAGTGAGATGCCTCTTAACTCTCAGTTCCCTGGGAACAGTACAGCATGTCTCACTGTCCAAGTTCCTCTTGAAACTGAATCTTCAGCTAGGATTGCCGAGATCCCGGTGGAGGTGGCGTGGGTGTGTGAAGAGGTTAAGGAAAATAAACTTGCACATCTGCGTGTCTTGACTGGTTTCCTATCTGAGAATTCATTCTGGGTTATGTATATATCAAGTACTGCAGACTGTATCATATTTCTTAAACGGCCTTACCTTTTTATGAACAACCCTCACCCCCCATTATTCGGAGAAAAATGTATAAATAATGTATCTGTGTGATCTAAAAAAGAATGAAATGAGCTAGATATTTCTGATAAGTTGTTGAATCAGTCATTGCTTTCTCAATTCTGTTTTCTTTCTTCCTTTCCCCCAAAAAAGAGAGATAATAGGGAGCAGGAAGAGGTGAAGAAATGGTGCAGGGTTGCTTGTTGTTGTTTGAAGTTTGGGGTGGTTTTTTTGTTTTGTTTTGTTTGTCTTTTGAGTACCAGGGTTCCATATCAGTCTCTCAGTGATAAGTGAGCTTCAAACAGAAATACATAGTAGTGCTTATCTCCAATATTGCAGTAAACTATATGCAGGAGTTTCTGAGCAGCCATAGCGTATAAGCTGCAGATATTTGAAAATGTTCTTTCCAAGTTATTTGTTTTGTGAGTAGTGCTGTTCCAGGAAACTAATTTACAGTTACCCCTGATTTTGACTGAATTCTTGAGACGTCATGATTTTTAAAATAATAGTTTTCTGTCACCTATTAACAGTTCCTACAAAATATCTTCCCCTTGCCTTTCTCTGTAGTAGAATTACTGTAAGTTATGAGGAAAAATAGTATCTGATGTAGGATATTTTAAATAACACATAGGGTTTAAAAAATGCTAGGTTTTCTTTTTGCAGTAGACTGTAGGGTTTTAGAGCTAGAATCAAAAGGGTTAAAAATGAAACCCCTTAGTGCAAGGTCTTCCAGCATTGATTATGCTCATTAAAACTGAATACTTTGCTTTTTGACCAGCTGCATCTGCAGCACAAATCTCATATTAGTGTGGAGATTTTTTGCTTACAGGAAAAATCCTAGTACAAATGCTGCTGGCTGTGGTCAGAAGTGGCACTTGAATATCAGCATGTTCTTTTGTCAATCAAAACATCCTCCTGAACAGTTCAGCTAGTGTTAGCAGGGGATGCGCTAAGGCTCTTAACTAAAATGTGAGCCCAGCTTTTCGTCGCAGAAGCATCTGAGTTTATTTTTCGTAAGTATAAAAAAATTTTCCTGCCATTGCAGACTTTCCCTGGAAAGTTATACACCAGCTAGTAGGCATCCATACCTCTCTCTCTGTTGTGCAATGGCTGTCTGTAGCGTAAACATTTAATGGAAAAGTACATTATTTTCCCTTCAGATTTTTAGTTCTTGCTAGAAGAGAACAATAGCTTGTGTTCTGAGGGTGCTGACTGAGAACAGAGTCACATATTTACACATGCTTTAGTTATAGGAGACTGCATTAATGAACAGACGGTGTTAGCGTTTCCGAACAGTCTGTGCTACTGTCCAATATGATCACTCTTCTGGAAAAAAATAGCTGAAAGTGTAAGACTGAAATGTCTGCTGCAAACTCATCACTAGAACCTGTTTCCTTTGAATTTGTGTTTGAAATATTTGTCTTATTTTTATCTCAGCTACATCTTACAACCAGTTGTAACATCAAGTATCCTTACACAGGGCAATTCCAGTGTTTAAACAGTATGGAGGTGCTTTTTCCAGTTTATGTATGTCTCAGTGAAACAAAAATCCTACTTCCTATTTTTGTACCACATACATCTACAAGGATGTTGTTGTCTGCTGTGATCCGTATTAACCTCCGCTCTCTGCTTTGCCTTTCCAGCACTGGCTTGAGCCCAACAAGTCCATCTTCAAGCAAATGAAATGTAAGTGTTGATAGCGCATGTTTTTAAACTGCTTTTGAAATGTCCAAAGGTTTTCCTGAGCTTCCATGCAGTAATGTAGAATACGCCTCATTTATTTCCTGGTGCAAATAGGCCCTTCGCATCTTATGTGGACTCATAGAAGCTCCATGCTGCCCTCATTTCACTCTCTCACAGTGCTCTTTGCACATCAAGAGCTTTGCCTTACTGCTCAAGGCTGGAGCCAGAGGCCAGCTGATGTGTGTGGGGTGGCGGATCTGGTGGGAAGACCTGTATGTGCTGCCTTTCGTTTTCCATCAGACACTATCAGCCACTGGGAGATGGCAATAGGCTATGGAGTGTGGCAGTCTTAAGTGGTGAGCTCCTGCCAGAGGCAAGTGGAAAATTACAATTGTTATTTTAAAAGGACTCCTCAAAATAGGAATGTGTTATTTTAATTTTCTTTTTGAAATGTTATGGTCTGGCTCGTCCTTTCCATTACATGGGCCAACTGTGAAGACTTCTTCAGGAAGCAGAACTACTTTGGTACTCAGAAGTTTACATCCAGCAGCGGAACAGAGTGTTTATTTTAAGTTCTGGAGACTTGGTTTAGGCCATTGGGAGTTGTGTCTTGTTTAATAAAAGCTGTTGTCTATCTATCTACTTAGTATATGAAATGAAGGAGAATTTTACTGACATACCCTTTGTATGCAGTTGTTTCCTGTTTTAAGGATAAGTACAAGGTGTCTTTTGTGTGGAAGATAATGTATTTTTTTTTTAAATGTGATGAGTCTTAAGAGATTGTCTAATACGTTAAAACAGTTAATTCTGGGTGTTGGCTGGACTTCACGGAATACTTCAAGAAATTCTTCCATTAATGCAACAATAGTATATATTACAACATGTGTGTACATGTGTATATAAGCATGCACACATATACCTAGCATATCCAGTGTGAACTGTTTATAGCTAGTGTTTAGGCAGCTGGAGTGTTTTCCGGTAAAAAATAAGTTCAAGAATGTCTAGCTAAAACTAGGTTGTGCTCCTCTGCAGTGCTAGTGGAGGAAGAAAAGAGGGACTGTAATAATGAGTTATCTTTATCTCTTTCTTCCTTCCAGTGCACCGAAAGTAGAAGAGTTTCCTCAAAGTATCCTCTAATTTGCATTTGTATCACTGCTTGTGCCCAACAAAGTGTAAGGGCTCATGCTTCTTTTTGCACTTTGCATAGCAACATATTCAGGAACCATGCCAACAGATGCACTCACTGAGAGTGTTTTGATTTATTCAAAACAACTCTATCTGCATATAGATGTTGCCTAGATGTGATCGATGGTACTCCATAAATTCCATAGATGTAGCAACGTGATAGTCTCATCAGAGGACTTGTGTGGCTTTTGGGATAGAATCCTAATCAAAACTCTGAAGACTGAAAAATGAATGCATAGGAAAAAAGCAAAATAAAATGCAACTAATATGAGGTTATTTATCACAGTGAAAAGGTCTCAACAACAACAGCAAAAGAGAATGAGATGCAAGCAAAGGCGTTTTGTTATCAGACCTAGATTTAGGACACAGAACTAGAATTAACTATGTGATTGGCTTTTTCTTCAGTTTAATACTAGTGTAACTTAACTTCATCTTTTGTCACAGATGAAGAACTTTAGTTGCTGTGATAACCCTTTAAGGTTACAAAACTTACCCTTTAAGGAAACAAAACAAGGAGCTAGATATACATTTTATATGCATGTGTGTAGAATCCACGTAGATTACGCATAAATATATCTTTTGCTCTCACAGGTTTCAAGGACGTTTTTGTAAGCATTTCACATCAGGAACCTCTTGATTTATTTTTCTAAAAATATGCTACATTGATGTAGAACACTAAACAATTTCTAAAGGGACACAAGTTTAATTTGTATTTTATCTAAAAATATTCAGTTTACTATGAAAAGTTTTAGACTCAGAAGAAGAAATTACCAATGTTCATTTGAAAAGCATTGCAGTCTCAGGTGACACAAGCGAGGACTGAAATTAATAGCAGGTGGAAAGTGTAAAAACTGAAGCAATGAAGTGACTGGTTAATAGAACATACATTATGTATCTGACTTCTGGAAGAAATGGTGGCAGAAAACTATTCACAGTGACTGTATTAGACGGAGGTTTCATTTTTTTTCTTCGCCATTAAGGAACTCAGAAAACAGTGAAATGGTCTGTTTTGTAAGAATGGACTTTCATTTCCTCTGATGCAAGAGGTGGTTGTATTAATACTAGTGATTTGAAGTGTTCTAAATTCAGTTGAATGCTCAGATTTACATAGGATTACGGAGCACTTGCATACATGCAGCAAAATTTGAAAAATGCTGTGTGCTTGATCTCAACTACCATTTGAGGGCAACTTCATTTTCCCCCAGCACAGTAACAAGTTTTTCAGTGTATTTATTCATGCAGCTCATTACTGACAAATATTCAGAGCAGAAAACGAATGACAGGGAGTAGTATTCTAATACAAATTTCAGTAGGTTTTCGTGGACCTCCGTAGTAGATGAATCATTCAGGCATAATCCCTCCATATAGTCAGGTTATACAGAAATCACAATTTGGCAGTTACACGTTTCTGTTGGTTTATGTTTGAAGCTCTGAAGTTTGCATAGGTTCTTGTGTGATGCGCTGCCATTTTAATTTCTTTTGCTTTGGCAAAGATTGCTTTAAGTTTGTATTTAGCAATACTGGGATATGACAGAAGGAATCTTCCAAAATATTTTATATTTTGCCTTATCACATATGAAACCATATTTAAGGTGTCCATTAAATTGCATTTGCAACCATTTAAATGTGTCCTGGTGCAACACAGGAAGAATGAAGGCATGGCATCTTTTTTGTCTCAGCATCTACCTTTGCATTTTCCATCTTCACTAGAATGAAGTTTATAATACGATGTGTAAAGTCTAGGTCTGTGCTTCAGCCATATATGCCACTAATTTTTCTTGAGGGGAAATTTTAGTCTCTAAGAAGTGTCTTGAACCACTGCCAGTCTCGTTTGTACTGGTTGAAGCCAGTTGGTGGCCAGTTATCAGTAGCTGTGAGCACCACGCTTCCAATAGTGTGTCGAAAAACTTTCTGGAAGGTTGCCTGAAGTAGCTGCATCTTTATGGTTCTAGATGAAGACCTTTTTAAACCAGTTTTTATGTTCTTTTGCATATTTTTGGGTCCACTGTTATTCTCTCCCAGATGCTGACAGTAAAGTTCCTTTCCATTTGGCCGTCTTAATATTTTTTTACTTATTTTCTGTCCAGGAATGTCACATCAGCATTGATGTTTAAGTAAAGAACCGAGCTTTCCGATGCACTTTCCCTCTCTCTTTTTTCATTAATTTTAAAGGTTATTCTGTATACTAAGTATGCAGGTATTCTGTAAGCGGCTTTGTAGGAAATATCAAAATATATGGGGTTTGTTCTTGATGACAGTGGAACAGAATCAGTTCTGTTGCTCTGATGTGCAGGAGTTCAAAATTTGCATGTTTTCAAAATTTGCATCATCTCAAATGATCTGAGAGAGTAATTGAAAAAGGATATTTTCCTGTGTCGGGCCACTGGAATTTGTTAATTTTCTTAATCTCTAATGCTGTCATAAAATGTGAAAACAGATAGAATGAAACAGGGGAAACAAGAACCCAGATGCTGAGATGGGTTGTCCAAAACTTTATAAAGATTCTTGAATTTCAACAAACTTGTCATCAGTTTTCGTGTCTCAGTACAAATCTGAAAAAGAGTTTAATCAAATATGAGGTTCACAAATCCATGCACATCGAAACCAGGAAGTTTTGTGTCATTCTTCAGGCACTAATCCAAATGCTGTATATTCTTTACCTATGATCCTCCTGAAGATTTAATAACATGCTTTAACGCGTTACTGTAACTGGTTGATGAAAATCCACGTTGCCTTGTGCTGTCCCATAACTAATTAAGTGCAATGAAGAAGACCCCACAATTTGAGATTTATGGTAGCTCAGGTATATCTTAAGCATAAAATAAAAGCACTGAGTAGTGTTCTCTCTGTCTTAAGCATGCTCAGCAAGCGGTATGGATAAACAGCTGATTTATTTGGTAGGGGAAGAGGTATACGGAAACAACAACATATGTCTTAGGGTTCCCCAGAGATCCTTCTGCAGCGTCAGTGAACATGAAGACTGTTTGAGTGTAATGTTTTTTTGTTTGTTTGTTTGTTTTGTTGTTTTTGGTTTTTTTTTTTCAAATGAGCACTAAGTGTTGGTAGGGTAGTGTAGTTCAGAGAATATGTAACATCAAGGAGAGACGCAGGAAGTTTTCTGCAATGTTGCATTCTCAGGGATATGAAGATAAACATCTGCTTTTGGCTTTCAGTATCCCTCTGTACTCCATGTATAATCAAAAAACCAACACTGCCAGTACAGCTCATTACAGAAGCTAGTATTTGTGCTGGATGAAAAGCAGGTTGTTAAAAACAAACAGGAAAACTTCCAGAGAGATCTTCTGTCCTTCTCCCTCTTTGGTTCGCACTTTTAAAACGTCAATCAAGTTTTTCACCAGCTTTTAAAAACAATTTTTCTCTTGCATAAATATTTTTTTTCTTACTGTTTCAGGTTGTCTTTCTATGAAGAAAATGGTAATATGAGTGTGTAGTTTTTCTCAGGCTTATTTATGCCCTATAAGCTCTTCATGTACACACAAGACGAATGATTCAGTGGGCTTTGCTTAAAAATGAATGCATGTGAGACCCTTACACGTTGGTATCTGTGTCAAGGGGTGCAGTGCCCACATCCCTCTTCGTTCTGGTCGGGGTGTTAGAGGTTTGTTTTTTAGCTAGGAGCTCCTTACTGTTTCATGTACATTGGCCAGTTTGTCTTAGTTAAATGCAACTGAAATAAACCTTAAAAACATACAATCACAGTTGTGTGGAAACCTTCCACACTGTGTGTGTGTCGTTCCTTCATGAGGGTCTAGTTCATAACTGCTTTCAGCATTTGATATAATTTAAATGGTTTTATTTGTTCTTCTGCCTTCATCTCTTATGTGCTGTTACCACATAAACTGGCAAATTAATACCCCCATTGCAATGGAGTTCGCAGACAGTACTATTCTCCATGCTGAAGTCCTTTGAAATTTTTGTAATTGTGAATCTTTTTTAGTGAGAAAGCAAAGCCTGTGATGGTAGGAAATTCTGACAAAGCCTTGGGCATTTCACTGTACCAGCTCCTCCTTATCTGACAGATAAAGGACCACTCTGAAAGAAAAGGCTTATAGCTATTATAAAACTGATTATATTCAGGCTAGTTTTGCGTTGAAGAAATGTTCTTCTGCAAATTGAGTTCTGTTTTGGGAAGGTTTGTTGTTAATGTTTCCCCTTTAATGTGTGAGTAAGTGGCAGAAAGTAATTTTGCTTTCAAGGAATTGAGGAATTGTCTGGCTTGACAGTCTCATGTCTTGAGCTGATACAATTTGCTGTCTGTCTTGCTTTCCACTAAAAGAATATCGTGAATGGGAGAGTATGAGGTTCCTATGTGTGTTTCTCCAGTGTTGTAAAATCTGTAAGATGAAGGCCTTACTAAATGTTTACATATCATCAAATGTGTTTTTGTAGGAACATAAGGCTCATGATCCATTTTAAAATCAAAATGGAGAGGAAAGTGGATAGCTGTGGGGGCCCCTTTCAATTCCACATTGTTTGTGGCTGGTTTTCTAACTGAGAAAGAGGAACAGAAAAAGAGGACCCCGTTTCCTCCTGTAATTGCAATGTACCTTCATATCTCATCTCCGGAGATAGATTGGATGGAGGGGATCATATTCTTTTTAACATTTCAAGTTGCAGGTCAGAACTGTGCCATTCTTGCAGGCGTTGCTGAGGAAGGACCTCTGTGTAGCCGGCTGCAGCAGCCTTGTTTCGTGTTGCTTGCTGCACTGATGAGGAATATTGTTAGAGAAGCTTGAGTCTAGGAAAAAGTTTACCAAGTAGGCCTCAAACGGCCTTGCCAAATCTCCTGTGCATTCTGTGCATTGGTGTATACTTCTGTCACGTACTGGCCTTCTGCTACAAGGAAAACACTTCCTATTACAACCTTTGCTCTTAACTGAATGTGGGCTGTTTTTTAAGTGCAGTGTATGGCCATCCTTTCCTCACTATGACACTCTTTGCATACAGGGCAGCTGTTGCTTTTCGGTGGTTGCCACGTTTCTTTGTTTTTACCACAGCCAGTGTTTCAGTCGTCGACATCCAAAAATTTGCATAAAATTCAATACATTTTTAGGGTCTTGCAGTAGGCTTGTACTAGCTAGGGCCCTGCAGAGTCATGCACTAGCATTTCTTATTTCTGCATCCCTATTTCAAGCACAAACTACTTCTAAATCAGACAGTAAATTTAAAAGTCTTTTTTTTGCTGAGGAAGAGCTCTTGCTCATTTAATACAGGTTGGCTCTTCTAGCATGTTTTTTAGGTGGAACCGTATTCTGAAAGTGCAAGCTTTTCTCCCTTGCATAGTTTTAAGACGGCTATTAAGAAGAGACAGAACCATTTAAGATTACTTATGTTATCTTTTGCTTTGTCGAGGCAATGTGACTCCTTAGTGCGTTACTGGAAGGCTTTTTTCCATTCTGTGACACTGAATTCAGTTTACCTTCCAGTTTGCCATTACAGGGCAGGGAGGATATAGCAGTGTCCTCTGTTTTGCAGCCTATTTCCAGTCACTGTAAGACAACGCTGCGGTCACATCTAAGAAGCTGAAGCCCAGAGAAAGCAGTTTGTATTGCCTCAGAGGGCTTGTCCAGATTTTATTAGATTGAATGTTCAAAGCATCCCTAGAGAACACTTAAGGCTTGTTTTTCTTTCTCCATTTCCTCATGGTTGTTTCTGTTTGTTACTGTTTCCTTGCTTTCTTTGTTTCTGTATTTTTCATCTCACCATCCCCATCTATTCTGACGTTCCTCCTTGCATCTTAAATGAGTAGTTATTTAAACAAGTAAAAAATCGTCAAATCAGGAGTTTTTGTTGAAGCTTAAAAAGTGCGACATGAGGTCTTGAAGGGAAGATATAAGTTCATCTTCAAAAGCAGTTGAACCCTCCAAAGGTACCAACCATAACAAAAGATGTAATGCATTTTTGTTTAATTTTGGTTTTGTACATCACGTGGAACTACGTGATATCCAGAGATGTCTTTCTGGAAAACTGCAGCGTACAGGTAAATACTGCAGTCAAAGTAGCTTAAAGAATATCATGATCGTTGAACTAATTTCCACATGCTGTTTATACAAGCCAGTGAGTTAGTAAGCTTGAGGAGATGGTGCAGTAAAATGTTCTGGTAGCTTAGTGATTATTGTTGCAGGTTATGATAACTAAAATGTAATTCTCTGTTTCACCTGTAAAGTTCTTTGCCCTTTTCTTCTGCCTTCCCTTCTTTTCCTCCTGTAAAAGCACCCCCTCTTCAAGATTTGGGAAGGTTAAATTGACTGTATGCATTGAGTATACATTAAGACTAAGGGACTTTTAAAACTAACTGGAATATTATAGATCTGCCCTTTACTGTGAATTAAAATTGCATGGATACTTTACTTTTAAAATAACAAAACAAACCAAAACCACAAAATCCTGACTTGTTAATTAAGCAACTATAAATGTTGAGTACGAGTGTAAGTGTGTGCAGAAAGTTAATTTCATAGTTAAATATTTTAAAAAAAGGATTGTAAGTGTGCACTTAGGTCTGTAGGACACTCCCAAATGAGCGCAGTGATCACATGTTCCTATTTTTTTTGAAGCCTCAGCTTTTTCTCTGTTTCTGTCCATTGAAAAATAGCTGTGCTGGTAAACATTTTTGTAAAGAGGACCCAAGCACGGCTTACCGTGCCTTGCTGCTTTAGAGCAAGTTCTGCCTTAGCGCTTGCTCCTTCTCCATGCACTCCCTCGGTGTTACCAGCAGGCCTGCCAGTTACCGTGGCCTCCGTAACATAGGTGGGTTTCTTCCCTACAACATTTACCTTTGGAAGATGCAATATTTTTCTTCTCACTTCAAAAAGAAATTTAAAACATGAACATTACCTGTCTACAGATAGCTGTGAGGGCTCTGCCTACCTGTGTATTGTGCCTGATGTGATTGATGTTTTTAAGCCTTCTACGTGGTTTTCACATGTCTTTTATTCTAACATGATTATCACAAGATGCCACTTTGATTAGAATAACAGTGTTTGATTTGCTTTTTGTCCCTCCTGTAATCACTGGAAGATCACTGGCCTAGGATTAGATAATATCTTGAGTGCTATTAAAGATACAACAGTGGGATATAAAGCTGTGTTCATTAATGTAAAACCGAGAGACAGTTTCTGATTGATGACTTGAAATCATTCCTGTTACTGTGATTTTCTTTATTTATTTACCTTTTTTTAATTTTTTTTTTGGTGAGAAGTGACAGTATTGTAGTTAAGGACTGGTTGATACCATAGGTCAGGAGTAGGTAAATACTGGAAACAAGCAGTTCTGTTGTCTCAAGCTTCATTAACCAAGCTTAAAATGGTTTCTTCCATTTTTTAATCAAGGCATTATCATGATCAGGAATAGCAAATATACATAACACCTTTTTATCTCATTGTGACAAGATGCAATTGTTTATCAATTGGCACAAAAGAAGAAAAAAAAAGACCGGCCGAAATGTGTTTTGTACTTCTTGGATCAAGCTATAAGTCTTATGAGGTGCAAAACCATTTATAAATTGACTTGCATAGGTTAGCTGTATTTTGCACATGCTTTGGCCTTCTTTGTCATATGTTCTATTCTTTTCCTGTGTATGTATAATGTTTATTGGTTTTGTTTGAATCCCTGCCTGAAGCTTCAGAGCTAACCATCACACAGGCTACTTCGTAAGACTCATGGAGGCCACTCCTTCAGAGTGGCTGAGGCAATGTTTGTTTGCTACTGTTCTCACGCTTTTTCTTTGTCATGTTTCAGCTCATCCACCATATACCATGTGCTTTAGAGTGAAATTCTACCCACATGAACCCTTGAAGATTAAAGAAGAGCTCACCAGGTATTTTTTTTGTGTGTGTGTGTTTGTTTGTCTGTGCATTTAATGTACATCGTTAACAAGTTCAAAATAAAACACTTTGTTGCGTAGGGTAAAATACTAGAGGAGACAGACATTTGCACTACTGAGAGCTTTTTTATTTATTGTGATACCTACGGATTTTTGGAAACAGTTTAAGGGGACTTTTCTACAACACGTAGGTAGGTAGTGATGCTGTTGAAGAACTTTCAGAAAGCGAGGCAATGGTGAAATGACTGGGCAAGGATGATCCTGGCTCGTCCTTTGGCAAGGACTGTGGTCTTGAGTAAGTTCATTTTGTGTCTTAATTTTTCTTTTTTGTGTGAAATAAGATGTGAAGTTTAATTCGGTAATAGCCCTAACTCTTTCAGCAGGAACATGAGTAGCCTCACTGAATTTTCTCTTGTGTGTGTCTTTAAGACCACAAACAAAATTGTATTTTTAAAGTACTGATAGACCTTTAGCAAACTGGTGCAGAGGTGAAATATATTTATATTTTTAAAGTACAGCTGCTCTGGAGGTTAAGAAGTCTTGTTGTTTACATTGGAATTTTGCAGCCTTTGCTGTGAAAACACACCTGTGCAACAAATGGGAGTTAACGTCCTTCCTACTAGCCATTGTGAATATTCTGTTGCTCTGGGTGTTTGGGGGAAGAGATGTAAGGAAGTAACAGCTCTTCTGACCTCTGCAGCAGCTGTGCAGGACTGTATGTACGCCTTACCGCATTATTAGTCAGCAGGTTGCACCTGCTGACTAAGAGTTGCATGTTGAAGAAGCACGGGGCGCCTGAGCATTTCTTGCCTTGAGTTCTTCACTGATGCTTTCCCCAAGCCCTCCAAATTCTTATGCTCACGAGTCACTTCATGAATGGGAGCAATCCCATTATCCCTGGTCTCATACTGAAAGTTTCAGGAACAGCTTGCATTCTGCTGAATGGTAAGTTTATAGTTTGTATAGAACAGCTGGAAGATGCAGTTCATATTATAACTGTTTATCTTGGGTGAAATACTAAAACTGTTAGCTGAGTGAACAGGTTGTAAACCAGGAAGTCAAGGGATTTTCATTATTTGTTCGTGTTTGTCCTTGGATGAACATTTTATTTTTTTATGAGCCAGAGTATAAACTTCGTATAGACCTTCCTCATTCAAGAGCCTTAATTAATTGACTTTTTTTTTTTCTTTTAACTACTTGGATACCCTCCCAGGAGAATTTTTATCGAAATGCAAAGCATCTAGAATTAGCTCACTGAAGTGTATTGTGCTGTCAGTATGTTTTAGGCCTTGCTGGAACATTTCAAATTAATTTTTAAAGTTAAGCTGCTGTATGAAGAGTGTCTTTTTTAAAACTAATACTATTAAGACCTTAAAAAGGATTAATAATTTCTCTTTCATATGTCTACCTTGTGCACATCATACCCTTTTGTATGTGATTGGCTTTGTATTTTCCCAGTGTTGCTATTTAGGAAGCTTTGCTTTGTCTCTGCCCAGGTCCCTTACACAATATAAGTGTAGGAAATGCTCCTGAAATGAGCAAGTGAAGTGTAGTCATGGAACTCGCCTCTGAGAATTTGCTTCATAGCCTAAAGCAGAGGGTCAGATTCAAGGTGGTGCTGTAAATTGGCTGGAGTTAATTTTTTTCTTGGATTGCAATGATTGGTGAAATTCAAGAAGAAAAAAGTCCGTTAGTATTTGACAGAGAAGAGTCATGAAGCCTTGATAGCTAGTTGGCTTTTTGTTAGATTTTTTATTTTTTTTAGCTCTGCTCTGTTCACTGGACAATCACTTTTGTTGCAGTGTGTGCTTAAGATGATTTGAAAATAAATTAATGATATTGTCACCCTTTGACTTAAAAGCCATCTGTACTTCATAGCTGTATACAGTCAGCTGAGTCAGAGTAATGGTGTTTTGCATTTCTGCTACTCTCCGTGCCTAAGGATGTACAGAGCTGCTGTCTTCTTCAACTGGATAGAAATCTGACGGGTATCCGTAGTTCCCATTTGGGTAATGAAATTAAGATACAGTAAGACTCATCCTGTCACATTGTCACACTGCTCTTTGGTTCAGAATATTAATTAACCCTGTCTAAATCCCCCATGTGGATTATTGTCGATGCAGTCTTTGTAAAAGCCTTATAGGAATAAATCTTTAATGAAATAGCCCATGGCAGGGGGGTTGGAACTAGATGATCTTTAAGGTCCCTTCCAACCCAAACCATTCTATGATTCTATGAAATACCATAGAGACATCAGAGACATAAAGATCTTAAAAAGAGCTGGTTTTCCTGCTTTTCCATGGCAATATCTGATGTTAAAAAATTAACATCCATTCAGTACATGAAACTGTGTGTGTATGGAGTAAGTTGTTTGATTTCTGTGAAAATAGCATAACATGGATAGAAATACTAATCATGATTTAGACATTGCTTACAGGAAGAAAATTGAGTATTTGTCACCTCAGATTACTGCTGCTTCATTTCTGTCCTGCTTTTGGTAGCCTGGGCTGAATTGTAATCCTTGAGTTAGTCTGTGGTTTTACAGGTGGAACTATTTTCAGGAAATTGAGATGGAGAATGAACGAGCTGAAGTCATCCCTCTGTCTGTGATATTATAGAAAAAAACCTATAAGAGCCTGACAGTGCGCACACACTGTGTGTTCAGGGGCCAGGAGTGCCTTGGGCAAAGGATCGAGCCACGTGCTTGCCTGTCACTGCATTTCGTTCCACTGCTAAGGACGTCTGTGAATATCATCAGTCACATCGTACCATTCCACCCGCTTACTTTCATCTTCCCTTGTTTTAATTAACGATCGCTTCCATAGCTATGCTTTTGAAATAAAATCAGTGCCTGCCTCGGGATGTTAAGGCACTTTGAGATATTATTGCTAAATAAGGAATTCCGTGGACTCAGGACAAAATTCCCGCCTCTTGCTGCAGAAGGAGGTTCTGTGTGGTCCATGATCACCTTTTTCTCTAGAGTCGGCTGGCATTAGGATTGCAATTCACAAGTTAACTTCAGTGGCCATGGGGGTTGTCGAGTCAACATGGATTTAGAAGATCTGTCCTTGTTTTTTGGAAATAGTGCTTCCTCAGCAGGGCAGTGAGGCCATACATGTTTGAAACGTGTTTGAGGAAGACTAAACACATACTTTTTATTAGTTAAACTAGTCAGGCATTTTTGCTAATGCCTTTTAAAATATCGAGACGAGAAAGTGGCAAGGATTTAATTTATTTTCCTTAAATGATGGGGCCTCTGAATTTATTTTGGGTGCACTGGAGGCTCAGCAGATTGCAACAGAAAGCAGTGATTATGGATTTTTTTAACAGTTTGTGTAATCTTTTGAAGGGAGAGAGGTGCTCAACCTTAGTAGAAGAATTATGTTCCTCTATGCTGTGGCTATCTCTGAGGGTTTGACTTCTGCTTCATGCACGGTATCTGGAGGACGTCAGGCTCTTCTGAGTGGTACATCTGTGGCTTTCTAGATCTGGTTGTCTAGCACGTCCAGGTGACTTGAAGCCGGAACAAAGTACTTCTGTTTCAGAAAGCAGCATTTAACTGGCTTCACTGAGCATCCCTAATGAGAGTAATAACTACTAGTTTTTAATTAGGCAGTAGCAACATGACAGGCAGGTCCTCACATCTCCCTTGCTCCCTGCCACACATACCTGTAAAACATAATTTTGGTTTCTTTTCTTGTTAAATCAGCATCTGCTCTGCAGCCTGTTTTCTGGCTGACACTACACAGGATTGGGGTAGAGGCCTTGAGTATGTACATTTTCAGTATTGCTGCTAATTTCCTTTTCTCCTCATTTTCTTTTTTTTTTCATATTTTTGGTGCATTCCAGAGAGCATGATAGGCTTCAAGGCGAGAAGGGGTTTTCTTTAGCTATGTGCACGAAATCACGTGCAGAAAAAAGGATATGCCAGAGTTCACTATGATAGTCAAGATTATTCTGCTGGCATGGCGTACAAAGATATAAAATTGTCATGAAGGAAATTGTAACTGCAGAGGTCATTCAATTCACAGTACAAACAGCATCCCACTACACTCTCTGGAAAGCGCAGGCATTTTTGCTTGGTGCCTCTCTTCACTACTCTTTGATCTCAGGTCAGAGCCCTGGAAGGGTCCACAGCTGGGAAAGCCTGGGATGCTGCCTGTGAACAGAATGGGAACAGTCAAGGGTGCGTGTACAGATGGATCCAAAGACCAGTCACACTTGGGCACAGATTTTTACTATGTTATTTCTTTT
This sequence comes from Chroicocephalus ridibundus, assembly GCF_963924245.1. Taxonomy (NCBI): domain Eukaryota; kingdom Metazoa; phylum Chordata; class Aves; order Charadriiformes; family Laridae; genus Chroicocephalus; species Chroicocephalus ridibundus. The sequence continues at coordinate 43,502,858 of NC_086316.1, forward strand.
CAGTGTTCTTGTTTAGGTAATAAATAAATCAGTGTTTGTTCTTTCTTATGTAATAAAGTAGCCCAAGGCCTCATGCCTTCTTATCTCCAAATCCCTACATTATACTATGTATGTATAATTAAAATGAGAGAACATAAAGTCATTTGAGGTCCTGAAGGAACGATCTAAAATGCTACAGATAATACTGTATCAGCAGTAATCCATGATTATTGTAGAAAAAAACAGACCTAGAAAAGGGCATGGGTGAGTAGCTGGCAGAATTAACCGAAGATGGATTATTTCAACTAGCTTTCATCATGCCCTTTTTTCCTAATCCATATTTCCTAATCCAAGAAGCAGTTCTTCAATCACTAGGCTGTCATAAAACGGTGTAATGAGTACTTTGATACAAGAAAAGCATATAAAATGACAAAGACTTGGGGTACGTAAACGTGGCAAATTCAAGAGCCCTGAGGGAGCTAGCTTGGGCGAGGAAGGGCAATTCAGCTGCAGGCATGTAATGCTTGACTAGCCCTGTCTCAAACAGCTGTACTTCATATTGCCTTGTACTAGAGGAGCCTGGTGCTTTTCCCCCCAGAAGTGGGAGGCCAGCTGAGGCTGATAGCGTTCCAGCTGGTTGTTAATGCTTGAATATCATGCCATTTATTTGCAAGTTGAAAAGCCTTGCATTATGTTCATCCTTCCAAGGTGAGGCCTGTGCTGCCGAACCCTGATCTGGGCGTTATTTAGGAATACTTCTGCCTCTTTGGGTACCCTGTCCTGCTTTTCTTAAGATGTGTGGTGGTAGCTATGTTTTGATGCCTCTGCAAGTCCGCCTGTCTGTTTTGGCTTTCTCTCAAGTGAGTTTATAGTTCTAATAGTATTGGACTCACAATTAGATTGAATAGCATAGGTCTTAAAAATGAATGAGTCGTTAGTAAAAGCACTTTGTGCTGGCAGGCTCGCAGATAGCATTTGGGGTGGGGAAAAAAATTATCCAGGAGGGTCCTGGATTTTTTGGTGGAGCTTGTGCCTGTGGGAGAAGGAGACCTTACGCATTCAGAGGTCCTCCATCCCCCATCCTCTGAGGTGATGCATGAGGGCTGAGAAGATGGAGCTCAGTTGTGGAAGCTTCCAGAGGAGAACCTATTCCAGTGCTGTGGTGGGGCTTTTATGTACCCTGTATCCAAAACAAAGCTTGTGCTTTACCACTCCTTTGTCCTCTTTATTCATCATTGAAATGAATTTTTGTGTAGCAATGAAGTTTCCTGCCCCCCGGCCCCCTCCCAGCCCCATTCCCCCAATAGCCAGTGCTGTAAAGCAGCTGGCTGGCATGGTAATTTTTCCCACCTTTCGCCTTTCCCAAAGAAAGACTGTACACTGTAATGCAGGCACTGGCCAGCTCTGAAGCCAGAAGGACAAGCCCACATATTGCTAGAACAAGTGGCAGTCATCATCATGACCACAGAAATGACAGCTTTGAGATTACTGGAAAGCTGTTATTCAAGTGACCTTTCCACCCACACCCCAGGGCAGAAAATGGACTATTTATTTCTGAGGGAATAGGTTTTGTGCTTGGTTTTGTTGGGGTTTTTTTTGGTAATACTATGGATCCAGAGCTTCTCTGGTGACTTTGGCGATCTAGGAGGAACTTAGGTTCAGGGTGGAGTTAAAGGTGCTGCTACTTTCATTTTGTTTGAATCCTTAGCATTAGTATTTCTTTCCAGAAAGCATTGAACAGGGAGGGTGGGTCACTACCTGTTGTGCAAGGTACTTTCCTTCATCTGCCTTAAGCAATTTTCCGAATTTCATTGCTTTCCCCTAGCTCTAGAATTGCAGGATTCAGTGAACAGCAGTACTGCATTTGCCTTTCCCACTACCCTCAAGATTTCGTAAGACTCAGCCTTATTCCTCCTCCGTCACCGTCTCTCCTTGTAAGGGTGGATCTACCCTCTCACTCATTTTAGTTGTTCTCTGTATCAAGCTCAACTATGTCCTACTTTGGATGCAGAGGCTAAAGCTAGGTAAAACACTCAAGATGTGGTTGCACCAAGGGTTTAAATAGTGGCAGAATGCCCCTCTGTCTTGTTCATAGTATCTGTCCTGATGATGCCCAAGATTTTATTGGCTTTTTTGGCTGCTGCTGTGCCCTGAGTTGGTGATTCCAAGATCTATCTGTCAACTCCTTGTTTTATCAATAGCTAATAGTGATGTCTTTTCTTTAGTTTATAAGGTATCGAAATACTTCTCAAATATTAGTAAGTAGACAAGCAATACATTTTTAGATAATATAATTATTGTCTCTATTAGCCTTGTTATCTAGGTGGCACTGTAAAGCATAGAAAAAGTGTTCTCTTAGTTGTGATATTACATACTAATATGTAATAGTGTTTATGTTAGATTCATAGACTTTGGCAGGACTTCTGCAGTGTACTTGATGATATCTGCTGTAGAAGGCAGAATGTGAAATTAGTGTCCAGAATAATATACATAAAGAGCTCATAAATTCTGCTGGGGTGGGGGAGGGCACCTGATCCAGGCATATTGTAAACAGGTGCATTTGTCCTCTGCTACTCTGCACCTGAGTATGCACAGTAGCATGGGAAAGAGCGCTGCAGTCAAAGTTAGACACCATGCTGAGATGACAATTTTTGAAACATTGCTGGACCTCTCGAGGTGACCGAGTCTGTCAGCTGGAAAGTGCTTGTTACTGGCATAAAATGAGTGAAGTGACTTGAGCACAAGAAAACACTACATGGACAAACCACAAAGTTTGGCTGGGCGGAAGCTTTCTTGCCTCATTGAACATCTTAAAATAGGTAAATAAATTGACTATTAAGCAGTTAGCAACATGGTCTCTGGGGGTCGTGAAGCCTGCTTGAAAACAAGAATAGATATTGCTGACCCTTCATCTGCAGTTGCGGTAGGGGCTTGGCGAACCTGGAGTTGAGTCATCTGTATTGCAAACAGATAGTAGATGGAAATGAGGTTATTCCGGTGACAGACATTTGTGAGTGTAAGCTCTGAAGCATACATTTACTAGCTTGCTGGTAAGCCTGAGTACTTAGGGCTGTAAATCAGGCTATAAAGTTGTGCCAGGGCTTTGCAAAACAGCTGTGATGGAAGGACAAGAGAAGCAGCAAAATCAGACCTGATTTTGCAAGTTATTTCTGTAAGTGTAGGCGATTTTAAGTACACGCATAAACCTTACAGAATTCAGGAGTCAGATAAGCATTCATAGGTCTTTGCTGACCTGGGACATAAATTACTTTATCAGGTTTATAGGAAGCGTCTGAGGTTGAGCCAACCTTTGGCAAAGCTTGCAACATTGGCTTTCAGTCCAAAGTTCATGTATCTCCTTCATTGGCAGAACTCCTTAATGTCTTAGTCTTGTGCCAGACTGCCCTTCTTGCTTTGAAGATGAACAGTATCCCGTGCAGCTTGCTGAGTGGGTGGTCTCCGAAAAACACATCCAGACTCTCTGATTCTGGGTATTCCCCTGCCCTTCTTATAAGAGCAAGTGCTTCCCTTGTGTCCCAGCCAACAATTTCTCCAGTCTTCACAGTGAACTGTGCTCTGTGCCTCTTTCCCCCTCTTGAATGCTGCCTTCTGTCTTGGAGATGTTTCTTTTTTTCTTTTTTTTCCTCAGAAATGGAATAGTTCTTTGAGCCATTTGATTAAGGATTTCAGTAGTCAAATGCATGCAGCAACTCAGCAGCACAGAATATTAGTGACAGAAAAAAATAAACTTCAGTATTTTTATTTAAAAAATGACTACTGTAATAGAAAGGTACATCAACAATTTAAGACATGTCCCCTGGGCCCCCCAAACAGCCACTGAAACATTGCAACAAACACCCTTTCATATGAGGGAGGAAAAACAGTGCTTCTTCCTCGGACTAGCAAGTGCTAGGGATTATATATTTTAAAGCAAAGAGAGATTAATAACATCGATGGCCTGTGTTTGTGACGCTAGCTAGCCTACCTGATGGGTTGTGTTCAGCTCTGTCATCCCATGATGATCACTTGGAAGAAATCAGCTCTGAGGCACAGCTGTTCTTTTCCCTAAAATTATATCTTATGTACTGTGTTTGTTAGATATCCTCTGCTTGCTCTTATTTATTTTCTGTTAACATACCTCTCAGCAAAATTGAATATGTGTTTGTGTTTTCCCAATTGTTTCAGGAAGGAAATATTCCCTGGCATGTTAGGGAGACAAGACAATGAAAAATGTGTTATTCTGAAGTTACAGAAAAATTATAATGGGAGTTTTCTGAAATTTTTGAATTCTGTTTTGTTTTTGTTTTTGTTTTTTTATTCTGAACAACTTGCAGAGCCAGTGATACAGCTGGAGGGAATGGATAATAATACATTTTTATTAGCTTAACGTATTGACCATATAGATTGAAAGAGTGTATATTATTTTTTAATGTAAGGAAGCTAACTTTGAGGTGTATTGCTTTTACAAATTTTCATAGTTTCATATTCTTTCATAGCAAGAAACTAGTATGATATATACTTATTCCTGTTTGATTTCTTTCTGTGGAAAACAAAGCCATATATTTCTTGTTTAAGATCGGCTCAGATAACTGAGACTATTACGGATGCAGAAATTTAATAAAAACATAGAGGATCTTTGATCCTGGTCAGCAACAAACGATTTGCTTAGAAATGCCACAAGTATGCACACTCCCACCCAAACCCGCATGTTCATCTGTATAGAATTTTAGTGGAATGCATAGAAATGAGTTTTTGCCCTCATTCTGAGGAGTTTCTGTTGATGCTGCTGTTGTCTTTGATCCTAAGTGCCAGTGTAGTATCTTGGTGACCCAGCACAAACTGTTGTATTTATGGCTGTCTCCCTGCATTAAGAAAGCTGGTTTTGAATTCTGCCAAATTCATGTATGTGTATTTTTGTGTTTATTCTCATAAAATAAGCATATATTGGGAGGGGAGGGGGACTCCCTGCCATCTCACTTCAGGAACCTAACTTGTGATTTATTGAATAGCATTTGAGAGAGAGAGAGAGAGAGGCTGCCTGACTCTCAAACAGGTGCTTTAGTCAATTCTTGAAGATTTTCCATTCTCCTTGGGCTCCCAAGATAATGGCTTGTAATAGGTGGTCAGGGTGGGCAGCATTGGTGCCTAATCCTGTTACAGGGGAAAGAAGTTCCTGCAAAACTCATTCTTATTCCTGTAAATACCAAAATATTAACGGAAAAGTAACTATTCATAGCATTTGCTTCCATCCGTACAGCTGGAGAGTTGGACCTAGCACGGTCCTGAGACTTCGGACTGGTAGTTCTCATCTCAGCCTCATGTCTGCAAACGTAGGTTGGGAGCAGTGGGTTAATACGCTTTTCCAGAAGCATCTTTACTTTCGTGTCTCTTTATAGTAGTTTTCAAACTCAGAAACCACCAACGTGCAGTGTCACTGGAGATCTGTTGACTTTATGTCTCAGCTCACAAGCCATGCTATGAAATCTTGGGACTTCCTTTCATAGGTTGCTTTTTTTGACACTTCTTGAAGGTGGACTCAGTTTGGCCTCAAGCTAATGGTCACTCTGGAGAACAACAACCCAGTTTTTCACCCTGGCAAGACTTAGCAAAAGTTTTAGGATGGGGACTGCTCATTTGCCCAAGTTATGTGTGGTATCTGCATTAATATACTGAGCCTTCTCCGGTAGGCTGTCATTGCAGGTTAAGAATTTTTACTGCATCTCATTGAGGCCTTTGGTTTGTCCTGATGCAGCTCCCCTCTGGGAAATACCTGTACTGTGGCAGTACCAAATTATGGAAGTGAACTGGTGAGCTGTTACTGGACACTGATTACAAGAAAAAAAAGGGGTTGCAAAATAAAAAAAAAGGCTTTAAAGTGCAAAGTTCCTGCAGAAACTTAATACTGTAGAGCAGTGAAGGGATATGTTCACAATGAGGAAAAAATTGCTTTTCTCGGTGATAACTGTCTCGTCTTTAGGTAGCATTTAATAACAATCGAAGGAAAGGAGGACAATCTCTCTTGCCCTTCAGATAATAATTCTAGTCTTGCTCAAATCTAGAACTCACTGTAAACTTCAGATAAGCTACTTGGTGCAGGAGTTGGTACACACAGAACCAAATAACTTGGGCAAAATATGTCTGACATCAATGTTATTCATAAAGCACATTTCCATTGGCTGCACTGTAGCATAAGGTTGGAGAGGACTGGCAGCATCCAGGAATTTTCCTGAAGGTCTGCAGAAGCAGACTGGGTCTGATAGTACCCTCTAGATAGTTGACTTTTATCTGACTAAAGCAATGCTTAAACGGTTTGTTTTCCCAGAGGGGTGAAGCTGCTGAACGGTGCAGCTGTAACCAGCGATGTGGCTGGGAAAGGAGCTGAGAGTGAGTCACTGGGACGTGAGTTGGTCCATCGTCTCTGGGAGGCTGCTCTCTGGGGGAGAAAGCAAAAGAGAAAGTGATGGCCTTGCAGCTGCGCCTCTCTTCTTGCTATTGGAAATAATGCTGCTCCGTGGTTGGAGGCGGAAGGCAGGTGGAAGGAGCCTCTTGTTTTTCCTCCCCAGTTCCTCTGGAGGAAGAACAGCTCTGAGAGGAATGGGAGAGGTTCCCCCCAGGCAGGTTCTCTGTGCCCGCTGCCCCCCTGGCCCTCAGGGAGTTGCTTCTGCCTCAAAACTTCAAAACTTATAAAAAAAAAAGGAAATAAATCCTCTCCACTGTGGTCAATGTGCTATTTTGTCTACAGCGATAAAGAGAGCAATTTCATTGTGTAATGAAATGACATTATTTAATGTTTAATGAGAGGAGGTGTGCTCAAACAAACCTATATTACCATAATTTATTTCACGTTACTAATGAGCATTTTAACAGCTGTACATTTTAAATAGAATACTCTCCATGCTGTCTCTTAGTGTTATGTTTGTGGATTTTTTTTACTTCTGCTGTCATTATTTCATTGTTACTGAGAAAAATCTCTTGTCTTACATCTAGTTTTTCCTGTGGTTGCGCATTGCCTCTTTTTCCTGCCATTTAAGGTAGCAAGAGAGAGATCCAGAATAGTAGTGCAACTGGTTTCACACTGATAAATTAAATCTGTTATAAAAAGATGCCACATCGTTTCCTAATTTTTTAAATTATATTTCAGATACCTCTTATATCTACAAATAAAAAGGGACATTTTCCATGGCCGTTTGCTGTGTTCTTTTTCTGATGCTGCCTACCTGGGTGCCTGCATTGTCCAAGGTAAGGACAAGCAGTAGGCATTTTTAAATACTTAACTCATAGGTGTGTTCAGTAGAAAGAGAAATTCAAAGCTGTTGTGGGAATATCGCTAGCAATAATGTATTTTTTTTTTGTAATGTATATTTTTTTTGTTGTTGTACTGTTTCCCTGCATTGACATGCACTGTAAAGTGTTTTAATTAATTCAGCTACTTACCCAACTAAAACCAAATTGGAATTTTAAAAAGTTAAAAACAATGGGTTGTCTTAGCATTTAAGTGAAAAAGTATTGCATCAGTGTTAGATTCCATTTATAAACAAAACAAAATTATGTTCTCAATCATGAATGTAAATGTAGCCTATTCCTTTTGAACTAAGGAAAAAGGGTCATCCAGTGCCCTTTCTTACGGTAAAGATGATCTATGTGATGACGGAATCTCTGATAAAAACAGAAGATGTAATTCAGGGAGAAATGTCTTCCCTGTACGGCGCCCCCCCCTTTTTTTTCTTCCCCTCTTTCTTCCCATCATTGCCTTAGCACCAAATTCAGGTACGTCTCTTGGTACACAGAGAAATAGTTAGCTAGATGTCCGATTAGGAGCTTTGTGTGTGTGGAAGTCCCCTTCATTCTGCCTTAACATGAATTAAGCTCTTAATGCATTATAAGGCAGCATATCCAAACCAATATTAAGTCTAGGCCTTATTAAAAGAGGCTTATTTAGAAAACTAAAACAACAAATGCCATGTTTGGGTACCTAAGTGACACATCTTTTAGAAGAGGAATCAAATACTGTGGGACATCTTAAGTAATGTCAAGTAATGTCAGAGCCTGTGTTTCTCTGCTAGAACAGAATTAAACCAGTGAATATCAGTGAGGATAAACTGGTGTAAAACAAACTGGAGGAGAATCTGGAGTGCATTGTTTCATTTCTGCCTAGTACCAGAATGACAGGTACTCAAAGGGGGAGCATTACCTATGCCTCTGTTGTACAGAGCATGTTTCCGCCACAGAAGGTAGTTGCTAGTAATTGCTAATTACTGATGCGGTTAATAAACCTTGGACTTCACTTGAAACTCATTGACTGAAGTGGCAGTTATAAGGATTTTGTTGCTTCAGTTACCTATCGATTCTTCAAACTAGCATTTCCTGTGAGATGCTAGATTCTTACCAGTCATGCAAGTGTCTTGAATTATACTGTATTTACTGTCTTGTTTCCTCATTAACTAATGTTGCAATTGAATTTTTCTGTTCTGTTTTGTATTCCGGATCTGTTTAGCTGAGCTTGGTGATTATGATCCTGATGAACACCCAGAGAATTACATCAGTGACTTTAAGATTTTCCCCAAGCAGTCACAGAAGCTTGAGAAGAAAATAGCTGAAATGCATAAAAATGATTTCAGGTAATTTAGAATGCTGTTTGGTAAAGAGACAGATAGGAAATACTTTTATCTGTTTCCAAATAGCGTATGTTAACTTAGGAGGGTTTTTTCCTTGGATTTATAATAGATGCTCTACCAATACACTGTCTAATATGCTGTATTTCAAAATGTGGTTTCAGCTTAGTGGATTTTCTTTTCCTGCTAACCTTCATTAATCCTAGCTGTTACCTGCATGTATTCTGGTAATTTAGACTGCATTTGCTTGAAATGTAGGTCTGGTTGGAGGGAGTGGCTCACATCCTGAGTGCTGCTCTGGTTGATTAGTGGAACAACATCTTTCATTTAGAGATCTCACTTATGTCTTTTGCTGTGAAATTTCTGTATGTAGTGTAATTGTAAATTTTTTGATAGATACTGACCTGACTGAAACTGTAATTAAGTTATTTTGTCAGTATG